>NC_082711.1:16005558-16325952 GCF_030144855.1 Hypanus sabinus
CTTTGCTGATTATACATTTTACATCTCCATTATTAAATAAGAATTTCCCAAGAATGGGAGCTTGGGTAATTCTTTTTCATTATGATGCCATTTTACTGCAGAATGTTAAGGCTCCATGGGGGAATTAATTTTCTTTTTAGAGTTTATAGAGTCATAGAGAAGTAAAGCACAGAAACTGGCCCTTCAGCCCATCTAGTCCATGCCAAAACCATTTAAACTGCCTACTCACATCGATCTGCACCGTCCATACTGCTACGATCTATACACCTAACCAAACTTCTCTTAAATGTTGAAATTGTGATCGCATGCACCACCTCCACACTCTCACAACTCTCTGACTGAAGAAGTTTCCCCTCATGTAATCCTTAAACTTTTCACCTTTCGCCTTTAACCCATGAGCACTGGTTGTCATCCCACCCAATCTCAGTGGAAAAAACCTGCTTGCATACACCCTATATCCTCTCAATCTTCTACATTCTAAAGAATAGTCCTAACCTATTCAATCATTCCTTATAACTCCGGTTCTCCAGACCTGGCAACATCCTTGTAAATCTTTCTGTACTCTTTCAACTTTGCTTAAATGCTTCCTGTAGGTAGGTGACTGAAACGGCACACAACACTCCAAATTAGGCCTCACCAACATCTTATACAGCTTCAAAATAACATCCCCTGTACTCAGTACAATGATTTATGAAGGCAAAAGCTTTCTTTTTCAACCATATCTATCATGCCACTTTCAATGAAATACCTATATTCCCAGATCCCTTTGTTCTCCCACACTCCTCAATGCCCTACCATTCAGTGTGTAAGACCTACCTTGGCTGGTCCTACAAAGGGTAAAACCTCACACTTGTCTGCATTAAATTTCACCTGCCATTTATCAGCCCATTTTTCCAGCTGATGCAGAATCCTCTGTAAGCTGATATAGCCTTACTCACTGTCCACCACACCCTCAATCTTGATGTCAGCTGCAAATTTACTGATTTGGGGGTTAACCGCATTATCATCCAGATCAGTGATATAGGTGATAAACAAGGAAGAACCTGTGGCACATCACTAGTTACAGGCCTCCAGTCAGAGAGGCAACCCTCTACTACCATTCTCTGGCATCTCCCACAAAGCCAATTTCTCATCTAATTTACTACCTCATCCTGAATGCCAAGTGACTGAACCTTCTTGACCAGCCTCACATGTGGGACCTTGTCAAATGCCTTCCTAAAGTCTATATAGGCAACAGCCACTGCCTTGCCTTCATCCACTTTTCTGGGCACTTCCTCAGAATTTCTAAGATTAATTAGACCTTTCCTACCAGCCACAAAGCCATGCTGACTATCCTCTATCCAAATACTTGTATATCCAGTTCCTTAGAATACCTTCCAATGTGAGAAACATCAGTTTCCCACAACTGATGTCAGGCCCACCAGCCTTATAAATAATGCAGAAAGTGTTTTATATGTATTTTTGTGTTAAGTGTCAAGTATTTATTCTTTCAGGCACTTACAGCATAATTCAATGCATTTACAACATTCTTTTCATTTTATGAATAAGTCAGGAACAAGATATTTTAAATACATAGGCATTTCATCTTTTGTTGTTTAGAAATGTTCAGCCTAATCAAGTATGATGATTTTCTTTGTTTTTATTCTAATGGATTCTTCATATTGGTTAACTTACTGGATGATTTCATGTGTAAACGTAGCGCCTTATCCCAAATGGTTAAACAGAAGTTATTGAAGATATTATTAAGTTAACATATCTTCATGTTGTTTTAGAAAAGCCACCTTTCATAACAAAAGAGTTGGCAGCCTCAGTTTCTGTCACTGAAGGGGAAGATATCATCTTGCACTGTGAAACGTCTAAACCAGAGTGTACAGTTAAATGGTTTATGAATGAAAAGCTTTTGAAAAATTCAAAAAGGCATAAAATCACTCGTTTTGGGAATGAAGCCAGACTAATTGTTTATAAAAGTGTAGAGGAGGATGCTGGAACTTATGAATGTCAGACTGTGGCAGCATGCTCTAAAGCTGTTGTCAAAGTGAATGGTAAGAAAATGAGCTTTACTTGTAAGCGGTATTTACTTAATAGTGAATCCACATTTTACTGTATTTAGATAACAAGTTTTCCATTACAGAATTCACAAATCACCATCAGAAATTTTGAGATGCAGAAAAAAATTTCCATTACATATTTTTGTGGGGATAAAAAAACATAAAATGTACATTAAGAACTGAACTGGTTTACCAAAGACAGTGATCACAGGCTGCTGGTTCACAGAAAGAGGCCACTTAACTGATTTTCTTTGGAAAATGACAAGGCAATTTCTTCTTTCAATGCTTAAACAGTGATATTTTATCAAACAGTATAATATCCATTTCTAGTTAATTAATTTTTCCTTTCAATATTCTATGCAATCAAAATTTCCATGTCTGTAGACCACATACTGGCAGGGTCATTATAGTTGGGGGAAAATGCTTCCCATACAAATGCACCCCTATTTAAAACATGGGTTTCAATGGGGGGAAAAGAGGCTTGTTTTACAGGAAATTGGAATAGGGGAGTTTTTCTGGGAATGCATTCCTCCATAACAGAGGGATGCACTTAATTGTAAGAATGATTATAATAGCTACTTAACTTATTGATCAGTTGCTAACGTTGTTTGTCATTGATTTGCAATTATCCATAGTTCATCAAATTTAAGTGCTTTGGTACTTTTCTGATGTTTGCATTGGTTTTGACCTATTAATTCCTTGAGACTTTTGTAACTCCATGATTAGAATGAAGTAAGAGTTTTCAGTATTGATCTGTACCCTTGAATATATGAATGTTTGAAAGCCCCTCACTGGAATAATTTGTCAGTGGTCTTGTCAGAATATATAGTATCCTAAGTGTATGCAGAAATGTCAGCATTTGAAGAAATATCAATTCTCTGGCAAAATTATCTCTTTTACTTGGTGCTAAATATCTCTGTGCATTGTATATCAGACAGCTTCATAATCTTGAAGGTTGTCCAGAATCAGATGAGTCCTAGTTGTACCTTTAAAATGGTTTTGTTACTGGGTAGAAAGTGAATTTTGAAACAGGTATGTCAGCTGCCTCCTTGTATCAAAAGGAGAAGTGAGGGGTTCACTTTTGCTGCTCCAGCTGGCCTTGTGTCAGTTTACCCTCCATGTTGACTTTCTTTTTTTTTAACTTTTCAATTCTTGTGTTAGTGACCTAAGATTTGTGGTTGGCTGCAAAGATACAGTAATAATTGCTGAACTTGTCGAAAGGTTCCCCACGAAGAAAGCAAATTGAGTACTGTGATCCCTGTTCAAATCAGTGGTGTAACAATAGTAATGTCCTCAAGTTAACTGAGCACAATTATATATTTTTTAAAAATCCTCTCCATATATGACATGCCCTCTTCTCATTACCACCATCAAGGAAGAGGTAAAGGAGCCAGAAAACTCACACTCAATGATTCAGAAATACCTTCTACCCCCCCCCCCCAAATCAAATGTCTGAATGGTCCATGAACATTACTAACTATTCCTTTTTGTTTGCACTATTTATTTTGTAATTTATAACAGTAGTTTTTACACGGTACTGCTGCTGCAAATCAACAAACTTCATGTCATACAATTTAGTGATAAAAAACCTGATTCTGAAGTAGGAAGCACAAATTTTTATCAATATTTTGAACATTTTACAGATTGTGTAATGATTGGAGCACAGGCAAATAGGTATTTCAAAACACTTATTTTTTGAAGATAAAACCATGTCAAGGTCCTGGTAAGCAGTTTTCTTAGCTGTAATTATAGTAGCTGTACTTAAACTTATTATTACAGGATTTGTGTGAAAATAACTTTAATTCACACCAGGTAATTTCCTGTGATTATGATGGAAAATACTGCGAAAATTTTAGACTGTGTGGTGTGCTGAACCACTGACAAGTTTGAAGAAATTATAAAGTTACTTTCAGTCCCTGGATTAAAAGCAGTGAACATTAACACCTTTACCTCCACTACTAGTTCAAAATCCAGGTTATTGTATGCTAAAATACAGTGCATATAAAAAATATTCACCCCCCCCCCCCCCGGAAGTTTTCATGTTTTATTGTTTTACAACATTGAATCACAGTGGATTTAGTTTGGCTTTTTTTTTTGACACTGATCATCAGAAAAGGACTCTTTAGTTACAAAGTGATCTAAATTAATTACAGATATAAATCACAAAATAATTGATTGCATAAGTGTTCACCCCTTTAATGTGACATACTAAATCATCACTGGTGCAGTCAATTGGTTTTAGAAGTCACATAATTAGTTAAATGGGGATCACTTGTAAGCAGTCAAGGTGTTTCAATTGCTTGTAGTAAAAATATTCCTGTAAGTGGAAGGTCCAATTCCTGGAGAGAGTACCCTGACAAAAACTACACCATGAAGACAAAAGAACACTTAAAGCATCTCCATGAGAAGGTTATTGAAAAGCATAAGTCAGGAGATGGATACAAGAAAATTTACAAGTCACTGAAGTCAATCATCAAGAAATGGAAAAAAAATGGCACAACTGTAAATCTGCCTAGAGTAGGTCATCCTCAATAACTGAGTGACTGCAAGAAGGGGACCAGTGAGGGAGGCCGCCAAGAGACCTGTGAATACTCTGCAGGTGTTACAAGCTTCAGTGGCTGAGATGGGGGAGACTGCGCATACAATAGCTGTTGCTTCACTAGTTACAACTTTATGGGCGAGTGGCAAGGAGAAAGCTGATACTGAAAAAAACTCTCATGAAATCTCAGCTAGAGTTTGCCAGAAGGCATGTGGGAGACTGAAGTCAGCTGAAAGAAGGTTCTATGGTCTGATGAAACCAAAACTGAGTTTTTTGGCCATCAGGCTAAACATCACTCATCAAAAATACACCATTCCTACCGTGAAGCATGGTGGTGGCTGCATCATGCTGTGGGGATGCTTCACTGCAGCAGGCCCTGGAAGGCTTGTGAAGGTAGAAGGTAAACTGAATGCAGCAAAATACAGGGAAATCCTGAGGGAAAACCTGGTACAGTCTGCAAGAAAACTGTGACTTGGGAGAAAACATGTTTTCCAGCAAAACAATGATCCCAAGCATAAAGCCAAAGCTTTACAGGAATGGCTTAAAAAAACACAAATTTAACATCCTGGAGTGGCCAAGTCAGAATCTAGACCTCAATCCAATTGAGAATTTGTGGCTGGACTTGGAAAAAGGTTGTTCACTCACGATACCTGTGCAATCTGACAGAACTTGAGCAGTTTTGTAAAGAAGAATGGGGGAAATATTACAGTGTCCCTATCCACACAAACTCAAGGCTGTAATTAGACCATAGGATATAGGAGCAGAAGTAGGCTATTTGGCCCATCGAGTCTGCTGCACCATTCAATCATGGGCTGATCCAATTCTTCCATTCATCCCCACTCCCTTGCTTTCACCCCATATCCTTTGATGCACTGGCTAATCAAGAACCTCTGCCTTAAATACACCCAATGACTTGGCCTCCACAGCCACTCGTGGCAAATTCTGCCAAAGGTGCAGCTACTAAATACTGACTTAAAGTGGGTGAATAATTATGCAATCAGTTATTTTGTGTTTAATAAGTGCAATAAATTTAGACCAATTTGTAGAAATTTGTTTTCACTTTGACAGTAAAGATTCTCTTTTGTTGATTGGTGTCAAAAATGCCAAATTAAATCCACTGTGATTTGATGTTGTAAAACGATAAAACATGAAAACTTCCAAGGGGGTGAATACTTTATATAGCCACTGTATTAATGAAATAATTTGTTTCCCAAAGATATGCATCTTGTGTAAACCTCACGCAAGTATTAAATGATTTATGTTAATGCATCCCTCAGCCTTGCCTGTGCTTTTCAAACAAGAGCTTCAGAATGAAGAGGCTGAAGAGAATGGTACTGCCACATTGCGCTGTGTGGTTTCAAAACCTGGTGCTTCAGTAGAATGGAAAAAAGAATCAGTAGTACTTCACCCATCTGGAAAGTATGAAATGAAACAGCAAGGTGCCATCAATGAGCTATTAATTCATAATCTGAAAATAGAAGACGCTGGAACATATAGCTGTGATTCTGGAGATCAACAGACCTGTGCTTGCTTAAAAGTAAAGGGTACGGAGACTGCAGTTATTGTTCACCCCTATTCAGTGTTGTTTTAAGTCATGTAGGCTTTTACATTTTTGGTTGTAATGCCTACTGGTCTTTTCATCTTGTCTATTTCATCCTTGTGCTGTTCTAAAATCACCTTTTATAGCAGTTTCCTGTTTTGGTCTTTACCATTTTCATCCTCAGCACTAACATGAGAAGAATATATTACTGTACGTCATTTCCAAAGTTGCTAAATCATCTGCTCATTACTCCCAGCCCTATTTGATTCACATCTTTTTTGACCTCTGTATTACATTACTTTGCATATGCTCTCTTCCATGTATCATTCGTGACTCTGCTCCAAATGAATGAACATTTTGTCCTATGCTTACTGATGTAATTAACAAATAATTGTTCTTTTGTTTTTCTCACCATCAGAAGAACTGTTATAAATCTACCTGTAAAGTTATAATCCGTAAATATTCATCTTTCCAACCCCACATTACTTGCAAAGTTTCCAAAATGCTGTCAGGTTTACAATCACCTTCCCCTCCCATCCCTCTTGTTTCTTGAACTGATTCATATTCATAATGCTGCTAATATGTGTTCTTTTTTGTAATTTCAGTATGTCTATAAATTTCAAATATTCTGTAAAATGTGTATTGAAATATTGTATGTAAATACTGTATAATTTGCAGTTGCTTGTAGTGAAATACAGGGACTGAAATATCTTGTTAGACTTCAGGTTTGAGAATTGGTTAGACCCAGCATGAAAAGGGGAATAGGTTCATTACCTACTCCTCATGCTGTTGTATGGAATGCTTGTCCCAGTTAGTGATTGGTGTGCTCTCATGGGAGAATGCAGTTTATACTGAATGACTCTAAAAAGTGGAGAATCATGGACAGAAAGTGAACAATGCTGGCTGATAGAAGTCTTTTCCAGCAATACTCAGGTGGATTTTATTTCTGGGACAGATTGTACTTTTGTCCA
The DNA here is from genome assembly GCF_030144855.1 of Hypanus sabinus. Classification (NCBI taxonomy): domain Eukaryota; kingdom Metazoa; phylum Chordata; class Chondrichthyes; order Myliobatiformes; family Dasyatidae; genus Hypanus; species Hypanus sabinus. Next base: position 16,012,657 of record NC_082711.1, read on the forward strand.
AGAATGGGAAATCATGTTTTTTTACGGTAGTGAACAAAATTAGGCTACTCCGTTGATTGTTGGAGGGAATGGAATAAGGGTAACCAGGTCCTTCAGGTTTGAACTCTCATTTCCTCCAAATAACCTTTCAGGATGGTTGAATGCTGACAAATGGCAATAGCATTTCCTTTACTGACTCCAAGCTATTCAAATTATACAACTTTAACATGGGTACATTGTTTGTCAAAGAAGTGACTTTCCATCCTGATGAAGGGTCTTGGCCTGAAACATCAACTATCTATTCCTTTCCATAGATGCTGCTTGTCCTACTGATATTCTAGTATTTTGTGTGTATTACTCTGGATTTCCAGCATCTGCAGAATCTCTTCTGTCTGGGTACCTTTTTGTGTTTTGTACATTGGTAGTCTTTAGGTTGTCTCAGTCATCTGTTATTCTAACTTAATGAAAGATCTAACTTGAGCTTCTCTTGAGTTTCTGATCTCTGTTGTATGTCGTGAAGTTTGTGCACAGGAATCATTTGAGAGTGGGGGAAAAACTACAGTATAGTTTCATGCGAATTGACATGATGGTTGCTAAAAGGATTATGTATCATCCGACAGAAAGTTACAAAGCCACCAAAATGTGGGCAACCAAAAATCGGGTTAGCCGGCCTGTGGTGTAGTGGCATCTGCACCAGACTTCGAGGCGAAAGGTTCTGGTTTTGAATCAGGCCGGCTCCTTGCACAATTCCCATCCTGCTGGGCTGAGTATCGAGCTAGCAACTTGGCCTTGTTTTTTTTTAAGAAAAAACAGGCAAATGCTAAGAAATGACAAGGCTGCACCTGATATGCTACAAGGCTTGGAGAGGAACAATAAGAAATATCAGATTGCATAACTTTTTATTACTGCATTGCATGATCCAAAATTGATTTTACCATGAGTATAGTGCTTCTAGCCTAACCTTTTCCTAGTGCCTGACATATCCCTAATGATATTGCTTGTGCGGCATAAATTGAAGTTCCCATATCCAGAATGCAAAGGTTGAATAGTCCTTCAAAAAGTTGAATGTGACCTGCAGTACCATTAGGCTGGTACAACTGCACTGCTCTGGATTCTTAATTTTAGGTGCCAGTTAAAGTGAACACTCCTGATAACATGAGGAGTGTTCACAATACAACTTCAAAACTCTTTGGAGACTGCCCATATTCAAAGAAAAGTACTTGGATGATGCTCAAGTAAGTGCATTTTGGACCTTGAGGGAAGAGGTATGGAAATGTATTGTGATGACCTTAGCCTTCAGAGCCTCTGCCTTTCCTGTGGCAGACTGTATGCTACTTGTGTATGCTATTTGTGAAAATTATGTCTTTAAGGACCAACAAACTTAACTGAGATCTGAGCAACAAAGTGGTAGAAGTAGTATTACAATAATATTGCTTCCAGCTGAACCAGCTCAAGTTTCATTTCAGCAAATCCATTTAAGGTGGAATCATGCCTGTGTTTTTTTTAAATCCAATGTATCATTGCCGATTAACTGGACTCTGAAAACTCACACTCATTCCTCTGCCATTCTTTATTTTACTTGTACACATAGAGAACTGCATGTCCCCTCTCATCACACTGTTCTGAAGTCTGAACAGAGAAATGCTATTTTTATACAGAATTGACTAGCAGCTATGGATGTTGACCATTTGATAAACTATACGTTTGAATTCCTTATTTGCAGGATCAATCACCATTCACAATTTAGCCGTTAAAAGTCAATATAGACTACAGTCCAACAGCTGGATGACACTTCGAAGTTAGTAAAATAATTGTCCCTTAGTAGGTGTGTGTTCCTTGAATTACTTACATGGTTTCCCCATTAGCAAAATGGCTCAACCTGGCTCTTCCAACTGCTGGCTATGGAAAGAGAAACTATGCTCTTCAAAGACCTTTCCTGTCTTGGCTGACTGCATTCTATCTGCAACCTAGACATTATGATGCTGCCTGGCCTGCTGCGTTCCACCACCATTATGTTAACCCTTGTCTTGCTGCAACTTCCACAAATGTCACCATCTTTTTTCGGAAGACTTAGTTAAGCATTAGCATTGGAAATGTTTTAAAGTGGCACAATCTAATTTTTAAATAAGTTACTTTTATAGACTTCAACACCCTTGACAACGATTCCACTTTCAAGGGACCTTGAAAAAAGGCCCAACTCATGCCTGCTGAGGTGCCTTCCTGAGCTAGTCTATTTTGCCTGCACTTAGCCCTTTCACTCTAAACTTTTCCTGTTCACACAGGACTTTGTCAAAAGTTTTGCTAACGTCTGTGTAGGTCTTGTCTGTACTTTCCTCTTTTGTCCTCCTGGTCATCTCTTCAAAAATACTCAATTAAATTCGTGAGACAATTTTTCATGCAGAAAGTCATGCTAACTGTGTCAATTCTTTCCTCTCCAAATGCAGATAGATTCTGTTTCTCAGAATCCCCATGTAGTAAATTTCCATCATTGACGTTATGCTCAATGGCTTATGATTCCTCATTCTTTTAACACTGCCAATACCTAGCGATTTCTTCCTTTGCTTCCCACATCTGCAGGTACACTTGATCAGAACCCGGCAATTCATATGCCTCATATACCTTAAGACTGACAAAATCTCCTCTTCTACTTTAGGAATAATCATAGAATAATGGAGCAAATCATAATATTTTTGTAGATTCCAGTCCTAATCATAGAAAATTACGGTGCATAAACAAGCCTTTCAGCCAATCTAGTCCATGCTGAACCATTTAAACAGTCTACTCCCATTGACTTACTCCTGGACCATAGCCCTCTATATCCCTACCACCTATGTACCTATCCAAACTTCTTTTAAATATTGAAATTGTGCTCATTTGCACAATGCGCTGGCAGTTTGTTCTACACCCTCACATACCTTCAAGTGAAGAGGGTTCCCCTCATGACATTTTATAAACATTTTATATTTCATCCTTAACCGATGAACTCGTAATTGTATTCCCACTTAACCTCAGTGGAAAAAGCCTGCTTGCATTTACCCTATCTATGTCACTTGGAATTTTGTATACCTCTATCAGATCTCCCCTCAATCTTCTGCATTACAAGGAATAAAATCCTAACTTGTTCAATCTTTCCTTATAACTCAGTCCTCTAATCCTAGCAATATCCTTGTAAATTTTCTCTGTACTCTTTCAACCTTATTTACATCTTTCCTGTAGGTAGGTGACCAGAACGACACACAATACTCCAAGTTAGGCCTTACCAATGTCTTATACAACTTAAACATAACAACCCATCTTTTGTACTCAGTACTTTGATTTATTGAAGGCCAATGTGCCAAAAGCTTTCTTTATGAATGTATCTACCTGTGATGCCATTTTCCATTAATTATAGATCTGTACACCCAGATCCCTTTGTTCTACAGCACATCTCTGTGCCCTCCTGTTTATGGTGCAGACCTACCCTAGTTGGTCTTACCAAAGTGCAATGCCTTGCACCTGTCTGCATTAAATTCCATCTACCGTTTTTTTTTCAGCCCATTTTTCCAGTTGGTCAAGATCCTGCTGCAAGCTCTAATAGTCTTCCTCACTACCCACTACACCCTCAAACTTGCTGATCCTGTTAACCACATTATTATTCAGATTGTTGATATAGATAACTAACAACAGCAGACCCAGCAGTGATCCCTGCGACATTCCACTAGTCATAGACCTTCAGTCAGAGAGGCAACCATCTACTACCATTGTCTGGCTGCTCCACAAAGTTGATGTCCAACCAGTTTACTACCTCATCTTGGATGCTGAGCAACTGAACTTTCTTGACCAACTTTCTATGTGGGTTCTCGTCAAATGGCTTGCATGTAGACAATATCCATTGCCTTGCCTTCATCAACTTTCCTGGTAACTTTCTCAAAAAAACTCTTAAGATTGGTTGGTCTCGACTTGCCATGCATGAAGCCATGCTGACTATCTCTAAACACCTGCCATGATGATTCTCCACACTAGTGCTCCACATAGTTGCAACCTTAGCCGCCTTCTACTCGCTGTACACTCATGACTGCATGGACAGATTCTGCTCTAACTCCACCTACAAGATTGAAGATGATACTGTAGTTGGACATGTTTCAAATGATGATGTCTGAGTATATGAAGGAGATAGAGCTTAGTGACATGGTATCTTGGCAACAACATTTTCCTGTGTCAGCCAAACAAGAGGACTGGTCATTGATTTCAGGAAGGGGGAGGTGTACATACTCCTGTCTACATAAACAATTCTGAGGGTTGAGAGCTTTAGTTTTCTAGGAGTGTGCATCAGTAGCATGCTGTGGTCCAACCACATTGACACTATGGCCAAGAAAGTTTACTAATGTCTCCATTTCTTTAGGAGGCTAAAGAAATTTGGTTTGCTTCCCCCCCCCCCCCCCCCAGCAACCCCCATTGAACCTTGCCAATTTCTGTCTGGATGGTTCAGGACTTGGTATGGAAATTGCTCTGCTTGTAACCATAAGAAACGAGAGAGTGGTGAATAAAGCTCTGCACATCACAAAAGCTGATCTCCCCTCCAGGGACACTATCGATATTTCTTGATGCCTCAGTAAAAGAGCTAATATTATCAAAGACTCCATCTACCCCAGACATGTTCTGTTCTCCCTTCTTACATTGGGCAGAAAGTGCAAAACTTTGAAAACCAGGCCCAAGGACGGTTTCTTCCCCACGGTTCTAACACTCTGGACTGGATCCCTAGTATAATAAGGTGGACTTTTGACCTCAGAATCAACCACAATATGATCTTGCACCTTATCGTTTACTTGTATTTAACTTTCTCTGTAGTCATTGCATTCTGCGTTCTATTATTTTATCTTGTACTACCTCAATGCACTGTGTAATTAATTGATCTGTATGAACAGAATGAAAATGGATTTCCCCCCCACTGTTCCTTGGTACATGTAACAACTGGAAACCAATTCAAATTCCAGTTCTTTTTTTTATATAAAATTTTAATGGAATGAAATTCAAACCAACAAATCAGTACTGTCATTTTATATTTCTTTCTCATCTAACGTTGTAAGCATTACCACAAGACCATAAAATGTAGGAGCAGAATTAGGCCATTCAACCCACTGAGTCTGCACCACCGTTGTGGCATGGCTGATTTATTATCCATCGCAACCCATTCTCCTGCCTGCTCCCTGTAACTTTTGACGCCCTGATTAATCAAGAACCTATTAACGTTCCCCTTAAATATACCCAATGACTTGGTCTGTACAGCCATCTGTAACAAAGAATTCCACAGACTCACCATCCTCTGGCTAAAGAAATGTTTCCTCATCTCTGTTCTTAATATTTCTTTAAAAAAATATTTATTTATTAAATTTTAGAAAATTACAAAGAATAAATGTGATAATAAATAGTGAGAAAAATAATATTAACCCTTCTCCCTCCCCTTAACCCTTATCTAAAGAAAAAAAAAGAGAAAGATTGCCTGGATATCGGAGGATCCCCACATGTTCCATGGAGTTCAAAATAATTTTAATTTTTTATTTTTACTTTCCCCAATTACTTTATAATTTTATCTTCAAAGGACCTATGTATTTAATCCTATCTTTTGTAGGTATGGGAGCCAAATTTTCAAAAATATATCATTCCTTTCATTTTCTTAATATATGTTAAAACTCTTTTTTCTTTTCACAGGTCCATTAATTCCATTAACATTAAAACTTAAAAAACTAAGTAAATTAATCATTCATAATACCTTGGGAACTCTTTAAAATTCTCCATGTTGCTATGAGTTTCTCCCCAACCATCCAGGCAAAAAAGAAGAAAAATAGAAGAAAGATAACTAATATATAAGAAAAAAAACAAAGTACCCCCCACTAATGTTGCGAATAAAAAGAACACAACATTACCCCCCCCCCCCCCATTTTACGGGTCATGGCAACTGCCATGATTGTACACGTGAAACTCGCAGCCATCGATCAGGAGCTCTTCCAGCTCCCCCGCAAAAAAAAGGAAAATATATTAGTGAAGAAAAAAAATAATTAATGTCTCTACTCCCAATTAATACTCAACTATTTTTTTATGTACATGTCCATCAAGTCCAACCTTGTTTCAGTCTTCATCATTAGTCCATTTCATTTCTATAATTCTTTACTTCTTCGTGGACATCAGGTAATTCTTGTACAAATTCCTCCGCTTTCCGGTAGTCAACGAAAAATCTTCTTTCTTCGTTATCCAGGAAAATTATCAATTTTGCTGGATAGCTCATTAAAAATTTATAGCCCTTTTCCCATAAAGATTTCTTCACTGGATTAAATTCCTTCCGCTTCTTCAGAAGATCGTAACTTATGTCTGGATAAAAAAAAACCTCTTTTCCCTCCTATTATCAATGGCCCATTTCTCTTTTTAGCACCTTGAGTAGCTGCCTTCAAGATCATTTCTTTATCTTGGTACCTTAAACATTTTATCAAAATTGATCTTGTTGAGGTCTTGGTCTTAAAGCTCTGTGTGCTCTTTCGATTTCAATTACTTGGCTTCCTTTTTTCATTTCTAACATTTTTGGAATCCATTCTTGAAAGAATTTTATTGGATTTTCTCCCTCTGTACCTTCCATAAGACCAACAGTTTTGATATTATTTCGTCTACTAGAGTTTTCAAGCGCATCTATTTTTCCAACATCCGTTTTCTTTCTATTGTCCAGGCAAGATTATTATCTTCTATCTTATCTATTCTTTCAGTGTTTTCTTCCACTTTTACTTCCATCTCTTTAACTTTATTATCCATCTTCTTTCGTTTTTCCACCACATTATCGAGTTTATTCTGCATCCTTCTTACAGCTTTTAATTCATTCATAATATATATCAGAATATCTTTTATGTCTCCTTTAATCTCTTCCTTCTTTTCCTCTTCTTCTTCCTCTGAATTTCCCAAAGAGTCTGATTCCACTTTCGATTCACTTCCAACCGTGGTTGGGATTTGTAGTTTTGTTAATATCTGTTCATGCATACTTTCGTGTATGCAATGTTCTTGCCGTTTCTTCTTGGAGACCGCCGATATTGCTGCAACTTCCAGTCCCGCATCATCAGAAGTGCCATGCACTTCGCCGGGAGGAGATCCAACTTGAGTCCGAGGCTTCACCGAGACGGTTAGGCCTTTTTCTCTGCCGATTTGTGCAGTCTTCGAAGTAGTAGCTTTCTTCTGTCTCAGTTTAGGAGCCACATCAAAAGATAATCCTGAGTTACTTATAAATAGTTTTTAGTAGATATTTGTTAACTCTTCTTCATTTAAAACCCTATTTCATTACTTTTTACGAGGGAGCTGGATTCCCAACGTCTCGACCCTACGTCATTACGTGACTCCCCATCTCTGTTCTTAATTGACATACTTCTGTTCTGAGGCTGTGTCCTGTGGTTCAAGATACCCCCACTGTAGGAAATATCCTTTGCATATCCACCCTATCTAGGCCTTTCAACATTCAATAGGTTTCAATGGGATTACCCCCCCCCCCCCCCCCCCCCCCCCCCCCGGTCTCCTTTCTAAGCATCAGAGCCATAAATCACTGCACATATGTTAATTCTTTCATTCCTGAGATCATTTTCTTGAACCTCCTCTGGACTATCTCCAATGCCAGCAGATCCTTTCTGAGACAAAGGGCCCAAAACTGCTCACAGTACTCCCAAGTGTGGTCTGACCAATGCCTCATAAAGCTTCTGTATTACATCCTTGCTTTTGTATTCCAGTCCTCTTGAAATGAATTCTAACATTGCATTTGCCTTCCTTACCACCAACTCATTCAGCAAGTTAGCTCTTAGAGAACCCTGCATGAGGACTCTAAAGTCCCTCTATCTCTAATTTTATTTTAAATTTTGTCTCCATTTACAAAATAGTCCACACTTTTATTCCTTCTATCAAAGTGCATGACCATGCACTTCCCTATATTTTGCTCTATCTGCCACTTTGCGTATAGACTCCCTCAACGGTACCTCTCTCTCTCGACCTACATTTGTATCATTTGCAAACTTGGCCACACCCTCCCTTATCTTCCATTCAGAATACTTCCTTATCTTTGGGATGTATCTTTCCTGCATCTTCCAAATTTCCTCCAGAAACACCAGCCGTTACTGTTTGGCCGTCGCACATACCAGTGTCCCCTTCCAATCAACTTTGGCCACCTCCTTTCTCATGCCTCTGTAATTCCCTTTACTGTAATACTGATGCATTTGATTTTTAGCTTTGCAAACTCAAGGGTGAATTCTATCATATTATAATCATTCCCTCCCAAGAGTTCCTGTACCTTAATGTTCCTAATTAAATCTGTGTAATTACATAACACCCGATCCAGATTTACCGTTCCCCTAGTGGGCTCAACACAAGCTCTCTGAAAAGCCATCTTCTCGGCATTCTACAAATTCCCTCTACTGCGACTTCTTTTCAAATCTGAAATTTTGATTATGATTTTATGCACTTTTAAATGTCTTCATTAAGTTCTCCCTCAGCCTTTTTTTCAATAGGAAAAGAAGGGGAATTTAATTTTGGTTAAGCACAAGAACAGAATCTGGAATGGTGAAAAGTCTATGATAAAAGAATTATAATTTATTTTGGATGGAGCATGTTCTAATGTGCTGAATAATTTCTTGCCTTGCAATTCCCTTTATTAGACCATAAGACAGAGGAGCAGAGTTAGGCCATCTGGCTCATCGTCTGCTCCGCCATTCAATCATGGCTGATCTTTTTTTATGTCCTCCTCAACTCCAGTTCCTGGCCTTATCCCCCTAACTTTTGATGCCATGTCCAATTAAGAAACTATCAATCTCTGCCTTAAATATACCCAACGACCTGACCTCCACAGCTGCATGTGGCAACAAATTCCACAAATTCACCACCCTTTGGCTAAAGAAATTTAACTGCATCTCTGTTTTGAAAGGGCGCCCCTTTATCCTGAGGCTGTGCCCTCTTGTCGTAGACTCTCCCGCCATGGGAAACATCCTTTCCACATCTACTCTGTCAAGGCCTTTCAGCATTTGAAAGGTTTCAATGAGATCTCCCTTCATCCTTCTGAATTCCAGTGAGTACAGACCCAGAGCTATCAAACATTCCTTGTATGATAACCCTTTCATTCCTGGAATCATCCTTGTGAACCTCCTCTGGACCCTGTCCAATGCCAGCACATCTTTTCCAAGATGAGAGGCCCAAAACTGTTCACAATACTCAAGTTGAGACCTCACCAGTGCCTTATAAAGCTTCAGCATCACATCCTTGCTCTTATATTCTAGCCCTCTTGAAATGAATGCTAACATGGCATTTGCCTTCCGCTCTACTGACTCAACCTGCAAGTTAACCTTCAGGGTGTTCTGCACAAGGACTCCCAAGTCCCTCTGCATCTTAGATTCCTGGATTTTTTTTCCCCTTTAGAAAATAGTCTGCACGTTTATTCTGATGACAGCTATGAAATAAAACACATTTTGTCAGCCTTGTCATTTTGTCAGCATTTATTCATCTATTATCTGCTGGAAAAATTAGAGAACAATGTAGTGGTAACCACAACTTCACTTTTCCATTTGCAAGTAAACAGATTATTAGTTGCTTTAATATACAGTCTTTATTTAATATTTCCTGAACAGCTGTGCCTACAATCTTCAAGCAAAAACTTAAGGATGAAGAAGCTCAAGAAGATGCTACTGCCACATTGCGTTGTGAAATTAGCAAACCAGAAGCAGTGGTACAGTGGAAGAAAGGAACCTCTCTACTTCACCCAAGTGCCAAATATGAAATGAGGCAAAAGGGATGCATTCTTGAGTTGGTTATTCACAACCTTACACCACAAGATGGTGGAAGTTACAGCTGTGATATTGGTGATCAGCATACCAGTGCTTCCCTGAAAATTAACGGTAGGAACAAAATTTATATCCAACATTCAATTGTCTGGAAATCACAGTGGTTCAACATTTGACTCCTTGGGGTTAGCTCCTCATCAGAGCATAAGATATAGGAGAAGAATAGGCCATTTGACCTATCTGGTCTGCTCCGCCATTTCATCATGGCTGATCCGATTTTTTTTCATCCCTGCCCCAATCTCCTGCCTTCTCCCTGTATCCCTTCATGTCCTGACCAATGAAGAATCTATCACCCTCTGCCTTAAATATACATAGAGACTTGGCCTCCACAGCTGCCTGTGGTAAAGAATTCCACAGATTCACCACTCTCTGACTGAAGAGATTCCTCCTCATCTCTATTCTAAAAAAAAAATGCCCCTCTATTTTGAGTCTGTGTTCTCTGGTTTTAGACTCTCCCACTATAGGAACCATCCTCTCCACATCCACTCTATCAAGGCCTTTCATCATTTGATAGGTTTAAATGAGATCAGCCCTCATTCTTCTGAATTCTAGTAAATTCAGGCCCAGATCCATCATGCTCTCTTCATATGACAAGCCATTCAATCCTGGAATAATTTTCATGAACCTCCTTTGAACCCACTCCACTGTCAATACAAGGGGCCCAAAACTGCCCCCAGTAATTCAAGTGAGGCCTCACCAGTGCTTTATAAAGTCTCAATATTACATCCTTCCTTTTATATTCTAGTCCTCTTGAAATGAATACTAATATTGCATTTACCTTCCTCAGCACAGACTCAACCTGCAAATTAACCTTTAGGCAATCCTGCACAAGGACTCCCAAGTCCCTTTTTGTCTCAGCTTTTTGTATTTTCTCTCCATTTAGAAAATAGTCAATCCTTTCCTTTCGTTGACCAAAGTGCATGACCAAACACTGCCTGACACTGTATTCCATGTTCCGTTTCTTTGCCAATTTTCTCAATCTGTATGAAGTCCTTCTTAATACAGCCTCTCTACTTAATCAAAACTACCTGCTCCTCCACCTCTCTTCATATCATTTGCAAACTTTGCAACAAAACCATCAATTCCATCATTCAAAACATTGATATAAGTCGTAAAAAAAGCAGTCCCAACACAGACTCCTATGGAACACTACTAGTCATTGGCAGCTACCCTGAAAAGGCTCCCTTTATTCCACCTTTTTCCTCCTGCCAATCAACCATTGCTTTATCCACGCCAGAATCTTTCCTGTAATATGGACTCATAGCTTGTTAAGCAGACTCATGTGGCACCTTGTCAAAGGCCTTCTGAAAGTCCAAATACACAACATCATCTCCTTTGTTTATGCTGCTTGTTACTTATTCAAAGAATTCCAACAGATTTGTCAAGCAAGATTTTCCATTGAGGAAACCATGCTGATTATAGCCCATTTTATCATGTGCCTCCAAGTACCCTGAGACCTCGTCCTTACTAATCAATTCTAGTTCAATGCACAACACCCAATCCAGAAAAGTCAATCCTCTAGTTGGCTAAACCACGAGGTGCTTCAAAAAGCCATCTCTCAGGCACTCTAGAAATTCCCCCTTGTAATCCATCACCAACTTAATTTTCCCAATCTGCCTTCATATTGAAGTCCCCTATGACTATTGTAACATTGCCCTTTTGGCATGCATTTTCTATCTTCCATTTTAATTTGTAGGCCACATCCTTACTACTGTTTGGGGTTCTGTATATAACTCTCATCAGGGTCTTTTTACTGTTCCAGTTCCTTAGCTCCATCTACAATGATTCAACACTCTCCGAACCTATGTCACTTCTTTCTAATGATTTGATTTCACTTTTTTCCAACAGAGCAAAACTGCCCCTTTTGAAACAATATGTATCCTTGGACATTAAACTCTCAGCTGTAATCTTCTTTCAGCCATGATTCAATGATGCCTAAGACTTCATACCTGCCAATCTGCAACTGCTGCATGCTTATCTACTGCGTGCATTCAAATAAAATGCCTTCAATCCTGTAATCACCCTTTTTGATTTTCTCTGTTTTTTGCTGCTATATCTTATGGTCTGGTCTTGTACATTGCAATTCCTGCTGTTCATAGGACAAAATTGCAGACAACAGGCTCTCTTCACTGCACATTGCCTCTGTTTGTAAACCGGTTACTTCAACTTCACTATTAGCCGCTTTTCCTACGAGACTTAGTGCATTGAAGTGTAGGCAGCTCAGGAGACTAGTCTTTTGATTCATAACTTTGTCTGAGGTCTTAACATCTGCCTCCACAATTTCTCCATTAGCTGTTCTTGTACTCTGGTTCCAATCCCCTTACAACTCTAGTTTAAACCCCAATGTGCAGAAGTAACAAGCCTTCACACTAGGATATTAGTCCCCTCCAGTTCAGGTGCAAGCCATCCCTTTTGAAGAAGTCCCACTTTCACTGGAAGCGAGCCCAGTGATCCAAAACACTTATGCCCACCTCCAATACCAACTCCTTAGTCACATATTAAACTGTATAATATTCCTAGTTCAGGTCTCACTCGCACATGGCATCGGTAGTAATCCTGAGGTCACAATCCTGGAGGTCCTGCCATTTAACTTGGCATCCAACTCCCTGAGCTCCCTGTGCAGAACCTCATCACTCATCCTTCCCATGTCCACATGGATCACGACTTCTGGCTGTTCACCTTTCCACTTAATGCTGAGGGTTCATTTCGAGATATTTTGGACCTTGACACCTGGGAGGCAACATACCACCTGGGAATTTTGTACTCGCCCACAGAACCTCCTGTCCATTCCCCTAACTAATGAATCCTCTTTCACCACAGCATGCCTCTTCTCCCCCTACCCCTTCCCTTTTGAGTTATGGAGGCAGACTCAGTGCCAGAGACTTGCCCACTGTGACTTTCCTCCATTAGGTTATCTCCCCCACCCCCCACCCCCTCGCTCCTGACAGTATCCAAAATGATATGCCTGTTATTAAGTGGGATGGCCACAAGGGTATTCTGCACTGGTTCCTTAACCCCTTTCCCCTTCCTGACTGTCACCCAGATTCGATTCCTGTCCCCTGCACCTTGGGTGTAATTACCTCTCTATATGTCCTATCTATCACACTTTCAGCCTCCTGAATGATCTGAACTTCATCCAGTTCCAGCTCCATCTCCTTAATGCAGTTTGTCAGAAGCTGCAGGCCAATGTACTTATTGCACTTGTAGTTGTCAGGGACACTGAAGGTCGCCCTGCCTTCCCACCTCTCCCATGAGGAGCATTTCGCTATCCCACCTGTCATCTCTCCTATCCTGGTTGAGCAGAAGAGAATGGAAAAAATGTGCTTTTCCTTCCTTTGCTTTCGCTGAATAAAGTCTTACTTTATAGAGTTAAAGCCTTGTGATCACCACTCTGTGTCCACTCTGATAAAAGCCGCTGCACTTGCCTCTTCCCTTCCTTTAATTTGCTCTCACTAATCGCTGGCCAAAGCTCTATTATGCCACTGCAAATTGCTCCTGCGTTTTGTCCTCAGACAATGGACCTGATTGAAGTCCCCTCCTCTCCAAGCTTCTGACGTCTGGATTGGCTGCTGGACAAAGCTCTATTGTTGCCCTTAAATGCATCAAGGCACTCCTTTTAAGCTCAGTGGGGCATTACTTCCCAGGTGTTCTTTAAATGGGAAATGGCCATGCTCCTTTGAAACTCATTAGGGGCCCTATTTTCCCACAATCTCTTTCAAGATACCAGGCCTTATTTTCTTTGCTCACTATAAACAGGCTGGAGGTCAAGTCACTGGGTGCATTTAAAGTGGAAATTGATAGTTTCTTGATTAGTGAGGATGTTAAAGTTACTGGGAGAATGCAGTTGAATGGGGTTGGGAGAGACAATAAATCAGCCACGACTGAATGGTGGATCAGACTCATGGGGCCAAATGGCCTAATTCTGCTCCTATATCTTATGGTCATATATACAGGAGGGCAAATCCTTGGACTTTTTTGGTTATTGATGCAAGCAACGCATTTGACAAATAAAGCTATTCTGGGTGTGTTAATGTTCTTCAAGAGCATGAAATTTGCCATTCTTCTACATCTTGGCTGTAAATCCACCAGTGTGTTTACTTCTTATCTGCCCTTGAAATGGCTTGCAAACTACTTGGTTCAGTGAGCAATCAGTGTGCACAACTAATGCTAACCTTGTAAATCTGCATCCTATAAATGAACAAACTAAAAAATCAGAATTCCTGATTTGATTTTCAATCCTTCCATAAAGGAGCATGGTAGAAATTGCACTTGGTGTCTAACTGTATCTATTTAATAAGTTCTAACCTCTAACTGCTTGGACAATATAGCAAGTTCATTAGAGATATATTGTACGGTACAGTCATGCAGTATTGAAACAGGCCCTTTCGCCCAATTTATCCTCTGCAACCAAGGTGCCTTCCTGAGCTAATCCTATTTAGCTGCATTTGGCTCGTCTCCCTCTAAACCTTTTCCTATCCATAAACCTGTCCAAATGTCATTGAAATGGCATTATTATATCTGCCTCTAGCACTTTCCATGGCAGCTTGTTCCATATGCTGACCAATCTCTGAGCAAAATAGTTACCTTTCAGGTCTCTTTTAAATCTTTCTACCCTCACCTTAAACTAAGATCATACGATATAGGAGCAGAATTAGGCCATTTGGCCCATCGAGTCTGATCAGCCATTTTATCAAGGCTGATCCATTTCCCTCTCAGTGCCAATCTCCTGCTTTCTCCACATATCCCTTCATGTCCTGACTAATCAAGAATCCATCACCCTCTACCTTAAATATACCAAATAACTTGGCCTCCACAGCCACCTATGGCATTGAATTCCACAGATTCACCACTTTCTGGCTAAAGAAATTCCTCCTCCTCCTCTTCTAAATGGATGTCCCTCTGTTTTGAGGCTGTGTCCTCTGGTCTTAGACTCCTCCATCATAGGAAACATCTTCTCCAAATCTATCCTGTCGAGGCCATTCAACATTTGATAGGGTTCAATTAGATCTTTCCTTATTCTTCTAAATTCCAGTGAGTAGAGGCCCAGCGCCATCAAACACTCCTTACGATAAGCCTTTCAATCATGGAATAATTTTTATGAACCTCTTTTGAACCCTCTGCAATGTTAGGCAGATAATGGGCCTAAAACTGCTCACAGTACTCCAAATGAGGCCTCACCAGTACCTTAACATTGCATCCTTGTTTTAATATTTTCATCCCCTCGAATTGAATGCTAACTTTGCATTTGCGTTCCTTACCACAGACTCAACCTGCAAATTAACCTTTAGGGAATCCTACATGAGGACTCCCAGGTCCCTTTGCACCTAGATGTTTGAACTTTCTCCATTTAGAAAATAGTTTTTATTTCTTCCACCAAAGTGCATAACTGTTCATTTCCCAAAACTATTCCATCTGCCACTTCTTTGCCCATTCTCTTTAATCTTTTAAAGACCTTTCATTGCCTCTCTGCTTCCTCAACTCCACCTGCCCCTCCACATATCTTCATATTGTCTGCAAACTTGGCCACAAAACAATCAATTCCTTCATTCAAATAATTACCATATAATGTAAAAGAAGCAGTCCCAATACCATAAGATTTACAAGGCAGTGATCATAATTATGATAGACCTTGCCTTGTAATTTGAGAGGGAGAATCTAAAGTCAGATGCATCAGTATTACAGTGAAGTAAAGGGAATTTTGGAGACATGAGAGAGGAGCTTGCTAAAGTTGATTAGCAGGGATGTTGACAGAAGAGCTGGAGTTTCTGGGAGAAATTCAGAAGGCACAGGATAATTACATCCCAAAGTAGAAGTAGTATTATAAAGGAAGGTTCATGCAACTGTGGCTGACAAGGGAAGTCAAAGACAACATAAAAGCAAAACAGAGGGCATATAATGGAGCAAAAATTAGTGGGAAGTTAGAAGATTGGGAAGCTTTTTAACAACCAACAGAAGGCAACTAAAAATGCAGTGTTAATATTCATGTTGAGAGGATAGAATATAAAAGCAGGAATATAATGCACTGGTGAGGCCTTACTTGGAGTATTGTAAGCAGTTTTATGCTTTTTATCTAAGAAAGGATGTGATAATGTTAGAAGGGGTTCAGAGGAGTTTCATAAGAATGATTCCAGGAATGGAAGGGTTATTGTATGAGAAGTGTTTGATGGCTCTGGGCCTTCACTCATTGGAATTTAGAAGAATGGGTGGAATGTCTTTGAACCCCATCGAATGTTGAAAGGCCGGGATAGAGTGGATATGGGGTCAACAATTCCTGTGGTGGAGGAGTCTAGGACCAAAAGGCACAGTCTCAGGATAGAGGGAACTGAGATGAAGAGGAATTTCTTCAGTCAGAGACTGTTGAATCTGTGGAATATGTTGCTACTGTTAGGAGATGTGTTCATTGACAGAGGTCATTGTTTCTTGACTAGACAGGAAGTGAAATGTTACAGGGAGAAGGCAGGAGAATAAGACTATAAGATCTAGGACCAGAAGTAGGCCATTCGGCCCATCAAGTCTGCTCCACCATTCAATCATGGGCTGATCCAATTCTTCTAGTCATCCCCACTCCCCTGCCTTCGCCCTATACCCTTTGATGCCCTGGCTAATCAAGAACCTATCTATCTCTGCCTTAAATACACCCAATGACTTGGGCTCCACAGCTGCTCATGGCAACAAAATCCGCAGATTTACCACCCTCTGATTAATTTCTCTGCGTCTCTCTTCTAAATAGACGTCCTTAAGTCCTGAAGTTGTGCCCTCTTGTCCTAGAATCCCCTACTATGGGAAATAATTATGCCATATGTAATCTGTTCAGGCCTTTTTAACATTTGGAATGTTTCTAAGAGATCCCCCATTCATTCCCCTGAACTCCAGGGAATACAGCCCAAGAGCTGACACTCTTGAATGTCCGGTGTACTGCAGATGTCTTTCACTGTGAAGACTGATGCAAAATACGCATTCAGTTCCTCTGGCATCTCTGCATCTCTCATTACAATATCTCTGCCTGGTTTTCTCAATCCGCTTTCATGTTAAATTCCCCAGTGACTATCATGACACGCCTACTGACACGCCTTTTCTATCTCCTGCTGTAATTTGTAATCCACATCCCGGCTGCTGTTTGGAGGCCTGTATACAACTGCCATTAGGGCCCTTTTACTCTTGCCATTTCTTAACTCAACTCATAGAGACTCTACCCTTACTTGATGCTAGTGTCATCCTTTTCTAATGATTTAATATGATTTCTTATACACAGAGCCCCACTATTCCTTCAGCCTACTAACCTATCTTTCCAATATACTGTATATCCTTGGACATTCAACTCCCAATGGCAGCCATTCTTTAGCCAAGTTTCAGAGATGGCCGCAATGTCAGACTTGCCAATCTATACCTGAATTTCAAGGTCACCCATTTTATTTTTTATGCTACGTGCATTCACATACAACACTTCCAGTCTAGTATTTGTTGCTTTCTGTTTTAACTGCATCACACCTCTATAGCCCTGTAACTCATCTCACTGGCAGTGATTATGCCTCATCTCTTGCCTGTCCTTTGTATCATCTCTGTTGCACGCTATCTTTGATTTATTTCTGTTTTCCCCTTCCTCAGCCATAGCAGCCCGCTTCCCATCCCCCAGCCAAATTAGTTCAAACCCTCCCTAACAGCTCTATTAAATCTGCCTGCTAGGATATTGGACCCCTTTTTGTTCAGGTGTAACCTGTCCTTTATTTACAGGTCAATCCTCCCCCAAGAAGATGCCCCAATAATACAGGAACCCAAAGCCTTGCCCCTACACCTGCCCCTTCTCAGTGGTGCATTAATATGCTTGATCATGTTATTCTTGCACTCGTTAGCACTTGGCACGGGCAGCAATCCTGAGATTATTACCCTGGAGGTCCTGCTTTTCAGCTTCCTACCCAACTCCCTGAATTCTCTCTTCAGGACCTCCTCCCTTTTTCTATTTATGTCATTGGTACCAACGTGTGCCAAGACTTCTGGCTGTTCTTCACTTCCCTTCAGAATACTCTACACCCGATCCGAGACACCCCATACCCTGGCACCTGGGAGGCAACACATCATGCTGGTATTTCTATTAGGCTGACAGAACCTCCTGTTTGTTCCCGTCACTATGGAATCCGTTTTGACTACCGCGTTCCTCATCTTCTTCTTTCCCTTCTTCACCACAGAACCAGGCTTAGTGCCAAAGACCTGAACGCCATGGTCATCCCCGTCAAGTCACCTCCCTCAACAGCATCTAAAACGAGATAACGATTACCGAGGGGGATGACCACAGGGGTGCTCTCTACTATCTGAGCTCTTCCTATCCCTTCCCTGACAGTCACCCACTTATCTCACTCCTGCAGCCTTTGGGTGACTAACTCCTTGTAGCTCCTATCTATCTCCTGCTCATTTTCCTTAATAGGTCATCAAGCCGCAGCTCCAGATCCCTAACAAAGTTGGAAGGGAAGATGGTTCAGCCATGATGAAATGGCAGAGCAAACTCAATGTGCCAAATTGCCTAATTCTCCTCCTGGCTCTTATGGTTTATGTATAGCGCACATTCGATTGAACATTTGAGAGACTGGCCATATGGATTTGATGTGGGAACTCGGTTTGTTGCTAAATTGCTGACTTGTCAACTGTTTGAGTTACAAATAGTTTACAGGAACTTAACCCTGCAGTAATTTGGGGAGAACCTCTATATGTTAACAAGTATACATTCATATGTATATACTCTAGAAAGGGAATATTGATGCTAGATAGATTTAGTTAAAATTATTGTTGTTTTGTTTTGAATATTCAGGTTTTTTTAACCAACAATGGAGTTTCAATGAATTGTATAAAGAAGTAATTTTTTTATTATTTTCGATTAGTAATAAAATAATGGTATAATGCAGGTGTTCCAACCTGGGGTCCATGGACCCCTCGGTTAATGGTAGGGTCCATGGCACACACACACACACACACACACACACACATCTCTACAAAGTGATCTAAATTAATTACCAACATAAAACACAAAATAATTGATTCCATATGTATTCACTCCCTTCAAGTCAGTATTTAGTAAATGCACCTTTGGCAGCAGTTACAGCCTTGGGTCTGGAGTATGTAGTTTTCCCCATTCTTCTTTACAAAGTTCCTCATGCTCTGTCAAGTCCAGTCTCAAATTCTCAATTGGATTGAGGTCTGGACTCTGACTTGGCCACTCCAGGACATTAAATTTATTGTTTTTAAGCTATTCCTGTGTAGTTTTGACTTTATGCTTGGGGTCATTGTCTTGCTGGAAAACAAATCTTCTCCCAAGTCACAGTTGTCTTGTAGACTGCATCAGGTTTTCCTCCAAGATTTCCCTGTATTTAGCTGCATTCATTTTATCCTCTTCTTTCACAAGCCTTCTAAGGCCTGCTGCTGTGAAGCATCCCCACAGCATGATGCAATTGCCTTCATGCCTGACAGTAGGGATGATGAGTTTTCAATGATGTGCAGTGTTTGGCTTACGCTAAACATAGCATTTGTTCTGATGGCCTAAAAGCTCAGTTTTGGTTTCATCAGGCTATAGAACCTTCTTCCAGCTGACTTCAGAGTTTCCCACACACCTTCTGGCAAACTTTAGCCAAGATCTCATGTGAGTTTTTTTCAACAGCGGCTTTCTCTTTGTCACTCTTCCATAAAGCTGCGACTGTGAAGCACCCAGATTAATTATATGCACAGTCTCATATCTGAACCACTGAAGCTTGTAACTCCTTTAGAGTTGTCATAGGAATCGTGGTGGCCTCCCTCACTAGTCTCCTTCTTGTACGCTCACTCAGTTTTTGAGTACAGCCTGCTCTGGGCAAATTTACATCTGTGCCATATTATTTCCATTTCTCGATGATTGACTTAACTGTAACAAGGGATATTAAGTGACTGGGAAATTTTCTTGTGTCCTTATCCTGACTTACGCTTTTCAATAACCTTTTTGTGAAGTTTCTTGGAATGTTCATGGTGTAGTTTTTGACTCACCAGCAGCTGGACCTTCCAGATGCAGGTTTATTTTTACTATAATCAACTGAAACACCTGACTGCACACAGGTGATCGCCATTTAACTAATTATGTGACCTCTAAAACCAATTGGTTGCACCAGTGATGAATTGGTGTGTCATATTAAATATTTGTAATTCATAATATTTTATGTATTGGATTGTACTGCTGCTGCAATAAATTTCATGACATGTCAGTGATATTAAACTGGATTCTGGTTAACTTTAATTGAAATACCCTGTATTCTTATTTTGCCAGCAATTCCAGTGCTTTTCAAACGGGAGCTTCAGAACAAGGAAGTAGAAGAAGGCACCACCATCACTTTGCATTGTGAGTTAACAAAGTCAAATGCTTCTGTGGAGTGGAGAAAAGGAACTGTGGTGCTTCATTCCAGTAACAAGTATAAAATAAAGAAAAGTGGTCCTATAAATGAACTGTTAATCTGTGATCTGAAACCAGAAGATTCAGGAGACTATACCTGTAATTCCGGAGATCAGCAGAGCACAGCCTCCCTTAAAGTGAAAGGTATAGGCGCACTATTCATCAAACTTATGCATATCATTCATTTCTTTTCATCTACATTTTATTGATTTTTAAACCACAATTTGATGTATCTGTACCTTTTTTAATAATTGGCTGAAAATCTCTGTAGGACATGCCATAAAATAAGCTTTGCATGATCAGACATTGATATCAAAAGCATTTTTACTGATTTGCTGTTTTTTATCTTTTGAATTCTTTATGTTTTTATTATCTCATCTTTGTTAATGCTAAATTCATGCTTTTGTTATTTTTATTAGATTTAAGTTTTGTATGATTTTGTATTTAGATCTTCATTTGAAAGAGTACTAAAATATTGTGTATTATAACTGCTTAGAAATTTTCATGTTGATTTGAATTTAATTGAAAATCTGAGCCTTTGCATTCAACGTAAATGAAGTAGGCTGGATGTAAGCTGTGTACCTGAAATTAGCATTGCACAATTGCTTATGCATAGAACAACTTAAACTTTCAGTATGAAAAGAGGGCATGTCCAATGGTGAGGGTACTTTATAATGGATGCTGTTTTCTTGAGTCATTATCTTGTGAAGATTTCCTCAGTGGCAGATAGGCTTGTACCCATGATTGAGCTGACTGAGTCTACAACCTTCTGAAGCCACTTACATCCTGTTCATTGGCACCTCTATACCAGCCAGTGATGCAACCAGTCGGAATGGTCTTCATGGTACATTTGTAGAAATTTGCTAGAGTCTTTGATGACATGCCAAATCTCCTCAAACTCCTAATGAAGTATAGCCACTGGTCTGACTTCATCATGGTTCCATTAATCTGGTTGTCCCAGGATAGATCTTCTGAGATATTGTTACCCAGTAACATGAAACTGCTCACCCTTTCCACTACTGACCCCTCGATGAGAATTGGTGTGTGTTCTCTGATTGCCCCTTCCTGGTCTACAGTCAGTCCCTTGATCTTCATAATTTTGAGTATAAAGTTGTTGTGACAAGACCAGATGGAATAAAGTATATTTTCTGTGCAGTGGCACTTAATGTGGTGATGTTTAGTGCTCAGTTGTTTCCTTGTTCTCCTCTCTTGCTCTAGAAGATTGCTAGCTGAAATTTTGAGGTCTTTTAGAAGTATGGTAGTAAATGCTCAGATGAATGAATCTGCAGATAGAAGTAACTGCACCAATGTTTTAATTTTTGATGGCTTTCCTTTTTAATCTGTAATAAATGAATACAAATGTGTCCAAATTTAGATATCATAGCAGTACATGATTGATCTTGGCTATAACTGCACTAGAAGAATGTGAGGGGATCTTATAGAAACATAGAAAATTTTGAAAGGGATAGATAAGATAGAAGTAAGAAAGTTGTTTCCATTGGTAGGTGAGACAAGAACTAGGGGACATTGCCTCAAGATTCAGGGGAGAAGATTTAGGACGGAGATGAGGAGAAACTGTTTTTCCCAGAGAGTGGTGAATCTGTGGAGTTCTCTGCCCAGGGAAGCAGTTGAGGCTTTTTCACTAAATATATTTAAGATACAGTTAGATAGGTTTTTACATAGTAAGGGAATTAAGGGTTGCGGAGAAAAGGCAGGTAGATGGAGCTGAGTTTACAAGCAGATCAGCCATGATCTTATTGAATGGCGGGGCAGGCTCAGTGGGCCAGATGGCCTACTCCTGCTCCTATTTCTTATGTTCTTATGTTCATATGCTGTTGTCTCCTATATGATACCTGGGTGACTACATCAACTGAGCCATTGGAAAGCCTCCTTGATGATGGCACTTATTTGGTTGGACCAGATGGGCTTTTAATGATGTTCACTCCTAGAAAATTGCAGCTCTCAACTCTCTCAACTTCAATGCATTGATGCAGACAGGGCTATGTGCACTAGCCCCCCCCCCCCACCTTCCTGAAGTGAAGGATCATGTTTTGCTCAGATGCTATTATGTAGAGTAGGGGTCAACGGATGCAATCTTGTGCATCACCAGTGTTTAGAATAAGCATGTTGGTGCTGTTGTTGCCTGTCCTTACTAAATACAGTCTGTTGGTCATGAAGTCAAGAATCCAGTTGTTATAAGATTTAACTGGTTCTCTGGTACAAGAAGATGGACTCTTGACCTCATAATCTAGCTTGTTCTGATCTTGCACTTTATTTTTACATGCACTACACTTTCTCTGTAGCTGTTCTACCTCAATGCACTGTGTAATGAATTGATCTGTGGAAATGGTATGGAAGACAAGTTTTTAAATTGTATTTCAGTACATTGACAATAATAAACCAATTGCATTTTCCATACCCTTGTCAACACACTCTAGTCAAACCTTTCTGAAAAGTTCATTCAAAATGGTCAGACATCGTCTTCCCTCAACAAAGCCATTGAATAATCCCTAGCTCTCCAAATGTGGATTTAGAATGTAGTTCCCTCAGAATTTTTTCCAATAGCTTCTCTACCACCAACATGTAATTACTTGACGTATCCCTGCTTGTGGAATTAATGTATCCATTGATGTCCTCTAGTCATTTGCCCAGCAGTCTCCTTCCTTATCTCTCAAAGCTACCTGGAAAGCTATCAGGCCATTGGACTTGAAACAAAGCCTAGGATACAGGTTTTCAGATTTCTTCCCCAAAATCTATCCATCTCTACCTCTTCTTTCCACAGATAAATTGCTACTTAAAATCTACCACTTCATTCAATTGTGCAAATATTTCTTAGAATCAGTTTTATTTAATAACACATGTGCTGTCTCTTCTGTAATATCTTATGATGCAATTGTAACTCAGATTGTTGTGAAGAATTGATGTTTATGAATAGTGAGCTATGATTGGTTTTGGTGATGAGATACCTATTACATCATAAATAATTGACACTAATACATGTCATCTTTGTTGTTTAACAACACTTTGATTGTTGCCATTACCAGGTTCTTTAATCAGCCTGAATGATGAAGGCAAGCTTGCTAAGTTCCTCTTTCACCACTCTGTCTATCTATAATGCTGAATGCTGCTTTCAACAAACTCTGCACTTTTACTCCTAGATCCCACTGTTCTGTTAGACTCCCGATTTGTTCTACAGTTTGTAGTGTGATATCATTTAACAAGCTGCACCATCTCACACTTATCTGTTTTGAAATCACTTTGCTGCTCTTCAGCCTACTTCCCTAACTGACCAAAATCACACTGTAATGCGCAATAATTTTCTTCATTGCCAACCACACAAATCATTGATATGCATAATGAATAACAAAGGTCACAAAACTAGCCCCTGCAACACACCACTGGTTACCCGTCTCCATTCCAAGAAACAAAGCTTCAACCAACACCCTTTGCTTTTTACCTCTGAACCAATTTTGAGTCTACCTAACCTAGATTCCTTGGAACTTAACCTAGCAGAGCATGCTGCCATGTGGAGCCTGGCCAAAGGCCTTGCTAAAGTCCAAATAGGCAACATCCACTGCCTTACCTTTATTTATCCTTTTAGTACCTCTTCAAAAAACCCTTTTTAGGAAAAAAATAAATTACTTCCCATGCCCAAGGTCATGTTGACTCCTCCTAATCAGCCTCTACCTATTGAAATGTTTGTGATCCTGTCCCGTAGAATTCCCTCCAGTAACTTCCCTACCACTGATGTCAGGTTGACCAGTTTGTAGTTCCCTGGCTTGTTCTTCCTACCCTAAACAATGGAATTTTATCTGTCATCTTCCAGTCTTTGGGAAAATCATTAGACAAGGACCTCTGTAATTTTCTCTATAGCCTCCCATAAAATCTGAAGTTGCACATGACCAGACCCTGGGGATTTATCAAACTTAATGTAAGGCTACAAATGCTTCCTCCCTGGTAATATAAATGTTTTCCAACTTGGTCCCCTCATATTTTGAGCAACCATGATTTTCTCCTCAGTATACATGTTAAAAATCCCACCCAGTGTCTATGTCTCAAGACGTAGGCAATCTTGCCGGTCTCAAAGGGGATCTACTCTCTCCCTCACCTCTCCTTTACTCTTAATATAGCTGTATATTCCAATGATATTTACTTTAACTTCCCTGCAAAATCGATCTCATACTCTTTATTCTCCTGAGTTTCCTCTGAGGTGAATTCTTAATCTTTTTATAGTGATCTTTTTATATCTCCTCTCTAACCTCCTAAATCCAGTGCATGCTTCCTTCTTACCAGCCAGAGGAACAGGCTCCTCCTAGACTCTTGATAACACACTCTCAAAAGCCTCCCATTTGCTCCTTTCCTTTCAAACAGGCTTTCCTGATCAACCTCTGCTCGATCCTACCTAATTCCCCCAAAAGCACCAATTTAGGATTGGAACCTGTAGATCAATACAAAGACAGGATTAATCCAATGTAAAGGATTGAATTGTTTTTTAAAAAAGAGTTCTTTACTCTTTGTTTGCAAAGGGAAGTGAACATATTTTAGAATGACTTTAATATATCAGGCCAAATACATTTAAGCAAATCTTATAGAATTAATGTCCTGCCAGTTATGAATGCAATTATGCATGAAATATGTTGTTATTCATGTGTATAGCTCTTGAAAGTTTTATGGTGTGTTTTGATAATAGTAAAATAGAATTGGGAAGTTCTTTGAAGACATAAAAAGAACATAAATCAATTTACTGTTTTAGCACTTCCGGTGTTTTTCAAGACGAAGCTTCAGAACAAGGAGCAGAAAGAGGGGAATATTGCTACATTTCAGTGTGAGTTGACAAAACCAGATGCTCCTGTAAAGTGGAAGAAAGGATCTGTCCTTCTTGATTCCAGTGGAAAGTACGAAATGAAACAAAAAGGTTCCAGGGTTGAGCTAATCATTCATGACTTGAAACTTGAAGATGCAGGAGAATATAGTTGTGACTCAGGGGATGAACAGACAACAGCCTCCTTAAAAGTAAAAGGTGAGCCACCATCATTTATTGTAGTCATGGTGAGATACAGCACTGAATCACTGAGTTTGCACCATCAACCATTCACTTACATGAATCCTGCATTAGTCCCATCATTATTCTCCCCACATTTCTACACACCATAATTTTTGAATTTTCATCAGTCTTGTTATACCAATTGTCCAACTATCGTCTTTGCTGAACTATATTTCACTTTTAGAAAATTTTCCCTCAAGTTGCCACTCAAACAGCCTTGCATTTCTTTGAGGGTAAAATCTTCTATGAACATGAGGCAAGGTTTAAAAATGAAATTTTTGGAAGTATTTGCTTGAAAATATTTTTGTTATATTTAACAGTAGTAATTTGGTGCAGATGGCTTATTACATAAATTGAACGTTTTTAGTGATTGTTTCCACAAACAACCTACTTTAGTATCAGTAATCCTGATTTGTTGGTGTAATTTCACAGTGAATTTGTGTAGTAGTAGGCTTCAAGCATTGCAACAAGTTTGCTGTGATGTAGCCCAAATACCCTCCAACAAATCTTGTCAAGCAGCTTTACAAGATGTGTTGAAGGATATTTGGGCTACATATTTTCAGCAGTCAGAGGGGACGATCTACATAAACACTTTCTGCATTCTGTCGAAAGTTGTTCTTTTAAATGCCCTTTTAAAATTATATACAGTATCCAGTTGTCCATTTGATGTTCATGTTTTAATAAAGCTCAGAATAAAAGCAAAACTGTATGGCATATCACATTATTTTTAGGTAATTATCTAAAATCTGTGACCTCAATTTACTGTTGATCATATTTTTCTCCAGGTATCCATGTTAAGGTGAAACATCACCAGATGTCCATGTTTAGTTCAAATCATTACTCACCAATAATCAGTGACAAAAATCACTGCTTTTTGAACACGGATACATAAGTTACGCTATTTAAAAACTGTTTGCTCTAAGAACACTGTAATGCCTAATGGCCACATAACTGACGCTAGTTAGAAAATGTTTGGCAACAGTCACCTATCTGAATTAAGCAGCATATTGTCCTAAATAAACAAAGAAAATCCCAGCTATTTTCTTAACTATTGTTCTTTAAGAGTTGTCCCAAATAAGCAGCTACCCCAATTAACCAGCAGCCCAATTATATACTGTGTATAAATACTATGTTTATAAAATATATAATGTCAGATTGTTCTAATTTAAAAACTATGAAATTCATGACTCTTTCATTAATATTAATTTAATCTTGAGTTAATTTTTATCGACATTTTTGGTACTCTTAGCCCTGCCTGTGCATTTTAAAAAGTATCTTAAGAATATAGAAGCTAAAGAGGAAAGTACTGCCAAACTTTGTTGTGAGCTTACCAAGCCAGATCATCCAGTGAAATGGAGGAAAGAATCTACTTTGCTTCATCCAAGTGACAAATATGAAATGATGCAAATGGGCTCCACTGTTGAATTGCATATTCATAATCTAAAAGTTGAAGACTCTGGAGAATATACCTGTGATTCTGGTGACCAAAGGACAAAGAGTTGCTTAAAAGTAATTGGTAGGTGAATTGACATTACTCATTAGGTTGTATTATATTCAAGAAGACAGTTATACGTTATGTTTAGCTTGATTATAGAGCATTTTCCTACAGCAAAGGAGGCTGAGAGGTAACATAATTTAGATTAAGACCATAAGATATAAGAGCAGAATTAGGTCATTTGGCCCATCAGGTCTGTTCTGCCATTTCATCATGGCTGATTCAGTTTTCTTCTCAGCCCCAGTCTCCTGCCTTCTCCCTGTATCCTTCATGCCCTGATCAATCATACCTTAAACATATGTAAAGACTTGGCCTCCACAGATGACAAACAAATGAAACCAGTATAGCTCCTTATGGTAACTTGCTGGCCACATGCCTCCGATCTGAAAAACAAGACACCACTACCACCCTCTGACTCCTTCCACCAGCGAATTTTGTATCTGCTTGGCTCAGTCTCCATGGGCCAAACAACCAAATGGGACCTTGTCAAAGGTCTTGCTTTATCTCATGAATTAGCTACTGGCCACTTGTGCCTGTGATGCATATATAGTCAGTATATTCAGAAGGATGGTACTGAATATGTATGGTGAAATCACTAAAACTGATGGTGCTTTCAGATCGAGAAAGGAACCTTCTTTCCCATTGTATCTGCAAGTCTTATCTGAACTGCTGAGCATTTTATTTTTGTTTTTGAATTATGGTTATTATTGTTTTGAGATTAAACTAAAAACCAACCCAAACTACCTTCTCTCATAGCCTTGCCTGTACTTTTCAAGAAAGAGCTTTGCAGTCAGGAAGTTGAGGAAAACTGCACTGCTACTCTGTACTGTGAAGTCACCAAACCAGATGCCCCCATCAAATGGAAAAAAGGATCCAGGCTGCTTCGTGCAAGTGACAAATTTGAAATGAATCAGAAAGGTCCTTGCATTGAGTTGCTTATTCACAAGGTTGAACTTGAAGATGCTGGAGAATATACCTGTGATTCCGGAGATCAACAGACCACTGCCTCCTTAAAAGTCAAGGGTAAGGTGACACCATTAGATTTTGTAAGTCAAGTGGAAATATATATATAGGTAACTTGCTCTTCTGTTCGTATCAAGACTGGTCATTTGTAAATGCTGTCCCTCCCTCCCCACACCGACACCTTTATTTTTAATGTATCTCTTCTGGTCTGGTCGGAACATCCCAATAGGCCAGAATAGAGAACATCACCCTTATTTCTAAATGTAGCAACACAATGCACAGGCAAAGGAACTATACTGTCTATTCAGTGGCTGTACATGATTTCACCCTATTACTGACAGTCTCTTTGCTCCTCTCATTCCCCTCACTCTGAACTTCTGTCATTTAGACTAGTGTAATTTTTCTCCCTCTCATTTCTGATGAACAATCTTTGAGACTGAGGCATTAGCTTGTTTTCCTTTCCATTGATATTGTATGATTTATTATTTCTACTCTTGTTTCAGCTTCCAGTATCTGATGTTTTACTTAGTCCATCCAGACAGCTTATAGAAATATATAGCACAGAAACAGGCCCTCTTGGTCTACTTCATCCATGCCAACTGATGCCATATAGATTTCATCAACACTGTTCCCATTTATCTGTATTAAGCCCTTATCCCTTATCTATGGCTTCCTTATCAAAATACCTGGCCAAGTACCTTTTGAAATCAACAAACTTCTCCCTGCTGTTCAATCAAGTGTTTTAAAACACAAAAGCTAAAAATGTTCTACTTAACCCTAATCAATTTTAAAATGTACCTGGAATAACAATTGAAGAGACATAATTTACAAGGCTCTTTTAAGTGGAAACTGCAGAGTGCAGTAACCTAAATAGCTCTGTCTGGCTGATGTGTCTGAGATGTAAGTAAACGAGATAAATTTGTGAGGTCTTTCTTCAGGCTAAACAGCAATGCTACCAAACACTGAAAATAGATAATCAGACATTGATTTTCTTAGTGAACTTGTTTGAAACTCAAAAATTTGAAGCTTCAGTTTAAAACATAAAATGGGATATATCATCATGTGTAACTCACTGCCTTTTTAGCTCTACCTGTACTTTTCAAAGAAGAGCTTCAAAATAAGGAAGCTGAAGAGGACAGTACTGCCATTCTGAACTGTGAGATCACAAAACCAGGTGCCCCTGTGGAATGGAGGAAAGGATCTAGGGCACTTCAGCCCAGTAACAAATATGAAATGAGGCAAAAGGGTTTCTGTGTCGAGTTAATTATTAATAGCCTAAAAGTTGAAGATGCTGGAGAATATACCTGTGATACAGGGGATCAGCAGACAGTGAGCTTGCTAAAAGTGAAGGGTAAGATGGTAACTTTATCATTAATGACTAACTCATTGTTCATCTTTTCATATGACTTACTTATTTCCTTATTTGTGAATCTGTACCCCTTGAACCCTCTTCCGCAACACTCCCCAGAATACTGTCATTTACGGTGTAAGTCTTCCATTCCCAAAAACGCATCACTTTGCAATTGTCTGTATGAAATTCCATTTGTCATTCCTTTGTCTACATTCTCAGTTGATTTAGATCCTGTTGCAATCTTAGAGAAACTTCTTTACTGCCGAATCACACCATCCACAAATTTAGTAATCATGCCATCTACATTCTCATCTAAATCACGGGGTCATATAACATGGAAACAGGCCCATCATCACAATTGGTTCTTACCATCAGAGATCCTCATTTAAAACTAGACTCCTTTGCCTGCTTTTGGTCCATATTATTCTAAACATTTCCTCTTCATTACCTGTCCAAGTAACTTTAATATACATTCAGTGGCCACTATTTCAGTGGTCCCCAACCACCGGGTCGCAAAGCATGTGCCACCGGGCCATGAGGAAACAATATGATTTAACGATATGAGTCAGCTGCACCTTTCCTCATTCCCTGTCACGCCCATTGTTGAACTTGAACGCACGTGTGGTCATCACTCGCCTAAACGCAGTGATACCCTAGCACCAGGGATCACTGGTTGGCCTTGGGTAACTGGCTGCCTCATGCGGCTGGCGAGAAGTGCTGTTACTATTGGCCTGGAGCACGGACAGATGAGCGCTGCCTCTGAAACTGTTTAGCACACCGAGTGTTCATGGGGAACCCAGTTCTAAAATATTGGCAGACGACCTAATTCGAGCTCAGGGTTTCTTAAGTAGCAGAGCAGCTACCTCGCTGTGATCTACTGAAAGTCATCCCTCCAGCCAAACTTCTGTCGGCCGATAGATCTTACCTAACTACAAGGGGGGCAGATCACATCCTGTTGCACTCCTTGCTCGCTCGGTCGATCGCTCTTGTGGACTGCGGCCCCGGCATGGGGACCTCTGGCCCTTACCTTGTCCTCTCACCCCACCCACGACCAGCCTCACTTGGCAAAGGCATCTGACAGTGGGCTGTCCCAGAGGCTGTCTAATGAGGCAATGAAGCCCTCAAAACTGCTTCAGCACCTTAAGTCCAAGCAACCTGCACTTAAAGACAAACCCGTTGAGTTTTTTGGCGGAAAAAACGTGAGCAAGCAGGACAGAAGCAAGTGCTGAAAACCTCGAAAACTAAATTGCGGAATAGACGGGACATAAGGAACCCCCTTCGGGTATCGCTGTCTCCCATCACTCCTCGAAGGGACAGTCTTGTTGCCGGGAAACAAGCCCAGGGCTCCCACTGATTCAGCGATATTGGTGTCTTACAATAATTTTATACCAATACACCAACAAGGAAAATATGTGCTGTGTGTTTAACATCCAAATGTTACTTAAAATGTTATGATGCTATTGACTTATAAGTGACCTACAATTGACATCACTATAATCATGCGAGGAAAATATGTGCTGTATGTTTAATATTAAATTTGTCAGATAAACCCTTTTAGAAACAAAATTGAGTGTATTAGCCACTTATAAGTGACTCTTAGTTGACTTATCACCTATATTCTACTCGTGATTAACAATCCGCCCCCACCCCCTTCGGCTGGTCCGCAAGAATATTGTCAATATTAAACCAGTCTGCGGCGCAAAAAAGGTTGGTGTCCCCTGCTTTGTTTGATACCTAATATGTGATCTTTTGATGCTGTAGCCCTTCTAATGTGTTGTGTGTTTAGAGATGCTCTTCTGCACACTGCTGTTGTAATACGTAGTTTCAGGTATTTGAATTACTGTTGCCTTCCTGTCAGTTTGAACCAGTTTAGCCTTTCTCCTCTGCCATTAACAAGGCATTTTCCCTCACAAAACTCTGCTACTGTTTTTTTTATGTTTTGTTTTTCACACCATTCTCTGTAAACTCTGGACTCCACTGTGCTTGAAAATCCCAGGAGATCAGCAGCTTCTGAGATATTCAAAGGGCCTTGTCTGCAGTGAAAGTCATTTAGATGTTTCCACATTCTCATGTTTGGGCTGAACAACAACTGAACCTCTTGACCATGTCAGCACGCTTTCATGATTTGAATTCCTGCCGAATGATTGGCTGATTAGATATTTGCATTAACGAACACGTGTACAAGTGTACCTAATAAAGTGGCCACTCAGGTTATCTAACAAACAATATCTTGAATCATAATTGAAGTACATCAACATGAACTTATTGTCTCTCTTAGCCCTTCCTGTGCGTTTCAAAAAAGAGCTTCAGAATAAGGAAGCTGAAGAGGACAGTACTGTCAATCTGCGATGTGAAATCTCAAAACCGGATGCCCCAGTGGAATGGAGAAAGGGATCAGTGGTGCTTCATCCAAGTGAGAAGTATGAAATGAAACAAAAGGGTTCCTGCGTGGAGTTGATCATTCATAGCCTAAAAGTTGAAGATGCTGGAGAGTATACCTGCGATTCAAGGGATCACAAAACATCAGGCTTTCTGAAAGTGAAGGGTATGGCAGTAAAGATCTTTAATGACTAATTTATTCAGTTGTCTCAAAAGTTTTCATTCAGTACCTTACTGATAATTGTTAGTAGTCCCCTTTTCCTTCATTGTGACCTTAGTATTAGCAATATGGAATATTACTTTTGCTCTATCAAATTTGCAGTACAGCAATTTTTGAAAATCTGAATTGCAAGATAATTTCAAGTCAAACTTTTCTTCTGTTTTACATATGAGGATAAAATATATTCGGTTATAATTTGGTAATTAGATATTCTGCACCAGATTAAAACTTTACACTATTAAAATACTAGAGTAAAATTTAATCCAACACAGTAAAGATTTTTTCTGTTACTGACCTGGCAAGTTCTCCACACTGTTAAATATTTCACCAAGTAATATTCAAGTCATTTTAATAATGTCTTAGAGTCATCGCATACAGCACTTTGACCAATTTGTCAATGTCAACCAAGGTACTCTCCTGAGCTCGTTCTATTTACTATCACCCTCTTGACCTTATGAACATACAAATGTCCTGTAATCTCTGTAATTTTAACCCATTTCTATTATTTCCTGAAGCAGCTATTCCATATCTCAATGGCCCGCTGCGTGGGAAAACATGTTTCTCAACTTGCCTTTAAATCTTAAATCTCTTGTCTTAAATTTGATCCCTCTATTTTTCAACTTTCCTTTCCTGTGAAAAAGACCGTGACCATTCTCCTACCTATGCCCTTCATGATTTTATAAATCTATCCATGAGCTTCTGTTGTTCCAGTGATCATAGTTCCATCTGATCTGGTCTTTCCTCATAAGTCTGGCACACCAATCTTAATAGCATCCTTGTGAACCTTTTCTGCATGGTACCCACCTTAGTCATGTTCTTCCATTGTGACTGGATCAGTGGACAATATGCCAGATAGAGACTCAGCAACATCTTGTACTCAGTGCACCATTCATGTTGGCAAGCATGCCCAATACTGCCTTCACTGGCTATCTGTGTAGCTACTTTTAGTAAATAATACTTTGGCCCTTGGACCTTTCTGTTCTACAGCACTTCATAGAACCATGTCATTTACTGTGTAAGTCCTGCCCTGGTGTAACTTGTCAAAATGTGTCATTTCACTACTGCCTGTGTTGAATAAGACTGAAAGAGTGCTCAAAAAAAATTACAATGATTTTCGAACTTGGGGATCTGAGCTAGAAGGAATTGTATAGGTTAGGATTATTCCCTGGAGCATAGGAGGATGAGGGGAGATTTGATAGAAGTATGCAAAATTATGAGGGGTGTAGAGAGGGAAAATGCAAGCACGCATTTTCCACTGAGGTTGGGTGCGAGTAGAACTAGAGGTCATGGGTTAAGGATGAAAGGTGAAATGTTTAAAGGGAGTATGATGAGGAACTTCTTCATTCAGAGGATAATGAGTGTGTAGAACGGGCTGTCAGAGGAAGTAGTGTTTATTGATCTGATTTCAATATTTAAGTATAGTTTGGATAAATACTTGGGCAGGTGGGGTATGCAGGTCTGTTGTCCAGAGGCAAGTTGATGGGACTAGGCAGAGTAACAGTCTGGCATTGACTAGATGGGCAAAAAGGTCTGTTTCTGCGCTGTAGTGCTCCATGACTATGAATTCTACCTGTCATTCCTTTGCCTAGGTTCCGATTTGTTGTAGATCCTGTTGCGTCCTCAGACAATCTTTACTGTCAACAACACCAATTTTGTGAACATCTACTGACTTACTATTCAAACTACCTACATTCATTCCTAAATTATTAAAATATATGAGAGATGACGGGATATAATATTCTGTATTTGATCAGCAATATCGGTCTTGAATCATAACTGAAGTACATCACCATGAACTTACTCATTGTCTCTCTTAGCCCTTCCTGTGCGTTTCAAAAAAGAGCTTCAGAATAAGGAAGCTGAAGAGGACAGTACTGTCAATCTGCGATGTGAAATCTCAAAACCAGATGCCCCAGTGGAATGGAGAAAGGGATCTGTGGTGCTTCATCCAAGTGTGAAGTATGAAATGAAACAAAAGGGTTCCTGCGTGGAGTTGATCATTCATAGCCTAAAAGTTGAAGATGCTGGAGAGTATACCTGCGATTCAAGGGATCACAAAACATCAGGCTTTCTGAAAGTGAAAGGTATTAAAGCAAGCATCTTTAATGACAAATTTATTTTCAGTCATTTTCAAAGATATCATTCAGCACCTTATTGATAATTATTAGCCATCTCTATTTCCTTCAATATAGCTGTTTTATTAGCAATGTTATAACATTCCTTTTGCCATATCAAATTTGCATGGAAGGAAATTTTGGGAGATCAAACAATGCACAACACTTTGCTTTTATTTTGCAGATTAGATTGAAATATATTTGAAGATAATTTGATAATTATTGTGCATGTAGTATGCAGGTGTAGAACTTGTGAACTAAACACCAAGTTAAACCGTAGTCAATGAAGGCAGGATCGCAGTAAGATTAACTGTACTGTTCACTCTTCCACATTAATGTATGGTGAAAACTGTTGATAAAACAGTACAAAATATATACAGTATCTGTTTCCTTCTTGGCATCATATTTACATCATAAATACTTGTAAAAGTAAAACTACAACAAACTATATTACGTTAAAGTCTCATTAAAGTACAACATACAGTCAGAATCTACCTACGCCATCAACAGCTTTAAATACACTTCAACACAAACTTCCAGCAACGCTTTCAATAGCACGAGAAAATAAACTTTATCAGCCATTTATTAGATTATTTACTGTTTACAGCTCTTCATAGTAATTTTTGTGATATTTAGAAACTTCATTTCAATATTTTTGAAAGCATCTTCACTTTAAGGAATTCTTTTACATATGCCTAAGTCCTTTGCACACTATTGTATATCCAGTATTTTATATTGAATTGTTAATGCAGTAGTTATCTGGAAATGTAATACCTGCTGCGACGTACTTAATGCAATCAAAAGAAACAATAGTAACGATCAGCAATATTATTCTTGAATCATAACTGAAGTACATCACCATGAACTTACTGATTGTCTCTCTTAGCCCTTCCTGTGCGTTTCAAAAAAGAGCTTCAGAATAAGGAAGCTGAAGAGGACGGTACTGTCACTCTGCGATGTGAAATCTCAAAACCAGATGCCCCAGTGGAATGGAGAAAGGGATCTGTGGTGCTTCATCCAAGTGAGAAGTATGAAATGAAACAAAAGGGTTCCTGCGTGGAGTTGATCATTCATAGCCTAAAAGTTGAAGATGCTGGAGAGTATACCTGCGATTCAAGGGATCACAAAACATCAGGCTTTCTGAAAGTGAAGGGTATGGCAGTAAAGATCTTTAATGACTAATTTATTCAGTTGTCTCAAAAGTTTTCATTCAGTACCTTACTGATAATTGTTAGTAGTCCCCTTTTCCTTCAATGTGACCTTAGTATTGGCAATATGAAATAATACTTTTGCTTTATCAAATTTGCAATGCAGCATATTTTGAAATAAGAATTGCAAGATAATATCTAGTCAAACTTTTCTTCTTTTTACATATAAGATTAAAATATATTTTGTTATAATTTAGTAATTAGATATTCTGCACTATATTAAAACACATTTAAAATACAAGAGCAAAACTTAATCTAGCGATTGAAAGATTTTTTGTGTTACTAACCTGGCAAGTTACCCACACTATTAACTATTACGCCAAGAAATAGTCAACATGCTTTATTAATGTCGTATAATTACAGCATACAGCACAGAAAATTAGGTCCTTCGACCAACTTGTCAATGTCAACTAAGGTAGCTTACTGAGCTACTTGCATTTGCTATCGCCCTCTTGACCTTATAAACGTCCAAAAGTCTTGTAAACATTGCAATTCTACACCACTTCAATTTCCTGAAGCAGCTTATTCCATATGAAGTGATCTTTTACTCGGCATCCCTTG
This sequence comes from Hypanus sabinus, assembly GCF_030144855.1. Classification (NCBI taxonomy): domain Eukaryota; kingdom Metazoa; phylum Chordata; class Chondrichthyes; order Myliobatiformes; family Dasyatidae; genus Hypanus; species Hypanus sabinus. The sequence continues at coordinate 16,048,200 of NC_082711.1, forward strand.
AAATGCATCTCGTTAGCCCCATGCTGACAGCCACTGGATTCCGTGGTGAGAATCACAACTTTCTCTAGCTTCATATGTCTACGGTGTGTTTGACTTTGGTCCTGCCCAATCTGTGAGGTTGGGATGTCTCACCCACCCAAACCCTGGTTTGTGTGAATGCTGTGTGATTTACTGCCCCCAGACAATTGCCCATTGGAAGAAATGACAGATCGAACACTGCATACAATGAATGAGAAGTATATTTGAGAATTCAAAGGCAACACGAGTGAATCTGCAGATGCTGGAAATAAATAAATAACACAAAATGCTGGCAGAACTCAGCAGGCCAGACAGCATCTATGGGAGGAGGTAATAACGACGTTTCGGGCCGAAACCCTTCATCAGGAGTGAAGTAACATGGGATGGTCAAGGGGGGATAAGAAGTGGGGGGAGGGATAAAGTAGAGAGCTGGGAAGTGATAGGCATGAGGGAAATGGACGAGGGGGAAGGTGGAGAATTATGGGAAATAAAAGAGAGAGAAAGGTAGGGCTGGGGGGAGAGATTATAGTGAGGGGGAAAGAGAAAGAAAGAGAACTAGACTAAAATAATAGATAGGGATGGGGGTAAGGGTGGGGGGGCAGGGGTATCAACGGAGGTCAGTGAGTTGGATGTTCTTGCTGGCAGGAAGGAGGCTACCTAGGCGGGAGATAAGGTATTGCTCCATCGACCTGCGTGTGGCCTCATCTTCTTCCCCTCACCATCTGTGCTACACCTGCCCCCACACTTCTTCCCTCAGCACCACCCCAGGCTCCAGACAGTCCTTTCAGGTGAGGCACCACTTCACCTGCGAATCAACTGGAGTGATATACTGTATCCAGTGCTCCCGATGTGGCCATTTATACATTGGGGAGACCCACCACAGACTGGGAGACCGTTTTGCCGAACACCGGCGCTCGGTCCTCCAGCAGTGGCGGGATCTCCCTGTGACCACACACTTCAATTCCACAGACCACTCCCACTCCGACATGCCTGTCCATGGCCTCCTCTACCGTCAAGATGAGGCCACACGCAGGTCGATGGAGCAATACCTTATCTCCCGTCTAGGTGGCCTCCTTCCTGCCGGCATGAACATCCAACTCACTGACCTCCGTTGATACCCCTGCCCCCACCCCTTACCGCCATCCCTATCTATTATTTTAGTCTGGTTCTCTTTCTCTCTCTTTTCCCCCCTCACTATAATCTCTCCACCCCCCCACAGCCCTACCTTTCTCTCTCTTTTATTTCCCATAATTTTCCACCTTCCCCCTAGCCCATTTCCCTCCAGCCTATCACTTCCCAGCTCTCTACTTTATCCCTCCCCCCACTTCTTATCCCCCCTCGACCACCCCATGTTACTTCACTCCTGATGAAGGGTTTCGGCCTGAAACGTCGTTATTACCTCCTCCCGTAGTTGCTGTCTGGCCTGCTGAGTTCTGACAGCATTTTGTGTATATTTGAGAATGTTGTCTTGAGCAGACTGTTAATAAAGGAAAGAAACTAAAAAACATAAAGGCCCATTATACTGAAACAGTCACATGTTCATGCTGGAGCTCAAATCTTGAACTTGTATGTAACTCAAGCACTGGACCCTTGGTCTGCATGAAAGCACAGATCACCTACTTAAAGGTTACTCGAAATCTTGAAAGGGAGTATTGGTCCTTCCTCCTTGAAACCATTCAACTCCACAAAGCACCATGGGCAACAGGGACAGCATGCACCATCAATCTCCTTCCTGTCCTGTCCCAGCTCCCACCACCAAAGGCTTGTCCACCTCGCATTCCCTGGAACTCAATCCCAACTCTACCATCCTGAGTGGCTGACACCACATTCCTGAGTTGAGAAGCAAAGCTTCTTATTTCGGCTCAAACCCAAACAAGCTGAAAGCAGAACAGACTGTTCTTACAGAAATGCTAAAATGAAATACCTACAGCATAGCAGTAAAAATCTTACCATGGTGTTACACATATATCCACTATCTTCTGTGTGGAAAAATTTGCTCTAAAAATCTCAAAAAACCTTTAAATCTCAAAACTCTTGCTTTAAACATATGCCCTTTAGTTTTCGACTTTCTTCTCCGTGAAAAAGACTGTGACCACTCTCCTTCTGCCCCTCATGATTTTATAAATCTCTGTCCATGAGTTTCTGTTGTTCTAGAGGTCATAGTTGCATCTGATCTAGTCTCTCCTCATAACTCTGGCACACCAGTCTTAACATCCTTGTGAACCTTTTCTGCATGGTCTCCAACTGAATCACATTCTATCTTGCTGACTAGATCAGTGGACAATATGCCAGATAGAGATGCACCAACATCTTGTAATCAGTGCACCATTCATGTCGACAAGCATGCCCAATACTGCCTTTATTGACTTGGCTATCTGTGTCGCTACTTTTAGTAAATAATACTTTGGCCCTTGGACCTTTCTGTTCTACCGCACTTCATAGAACCGTGTCATATACTGTGTAAGTCCTGCCCTGGTGTAACTCATCAAAATGTGTCATTTCACAACTGCCTATGTTCAATAAGAATGAAAGAGTGCTGAAAAAAATTACAAAGATGTTCAGACTTGAGGATCTGAGCTATAAGGAACGGTTGTATAGGTTAGGACTTTATTCCCTGGAACATAGGAGAATGAGGGGAGATTTGATAGAAGTGTGCAAAATTATGAGGGGTGTAGAGAGGGAAACTGCAAGCACGCATTTTCCACTGAGGTTGAGTGCGACTAGAACTAGAGGTCATGGGTTAAGGATGAAAGGTGAACAGTTTAAAGGGAATCTGAGGAGGAACAACTTAGCTCTGAGGGTAGTGAGAATGTAGAATGGGATGTCAGTGGAAGTAGTGTGTGTTGATCTGATTTCAACACTTAAGGAAAGTTTGGATAAATACGTGGGTGGGGGGGGGGGCGGGGTATGGAGGCCTTTGGTCCAGCGACGGGTTGATGGGACTAAGCAGAATAATTGTCTGGTATGAACTATTTGATCAGCAATATCGGTCTTGAATCATAACTGAAGTACATCACCATGAACTTACTCATTGTCTCTCTTAGCCCTTCCTGTGCGTTTCAAAAAAGAGCTTCAGAATAAGGAAGCTGAAGAGGACAGTACTGTCAATCTGCGATGTGAAATCTCAAAACCAGATGCCCCAGTGGAATGGAGAAAGGGATCAGTGGTGCTTCATCCAAGTGTGAAGTATGAAATGAAACAAAAGGGTTCCTGCGTGGAGTTGATCATTCATAGCCTAAAAGTTGAAGATGCTGGAGAGTATACCTGCGATTCAAGGGATCACAAAACATCAGGCTTTCTAAAAGTGAAGGGTATGGCAGTAACTATCTTTAATGACTAATTTATTCAGTTGTCTCAAAAGTTTTCATTCAGTACCTTATTGATCATTGTTAGTGAATGTGACCTTAGTTTAGCAATATGAATGATTATTTTTGACTTATCAAATTTGCAATGCAGCAAATTTTGAAAATCTGAATTGTAATATAATTTCCAGTCAATCTTCTTTTATTTTACATATGAGGATAAAATATATTCGGTTATAGACAATAGACAATAGGTGCAGAAGTAGACCATTCGGCCCCTCGAGTCTGCACCGCCATTCTGAGATCATGGCTGATCATTCTCTATCAATACCCAGTCCCTGCCTTGTCCCCATATCCCTTGATTCCCCTATCCATCAGATATCTATCCAGCTCCTTCTTGAAAGCATCCAGAGAATTGGCCTCCACCGTCTTCCGAGGCAGTGCATTCCACACCTCCACAACTCTCTGGGAGAAGAAGCTCTTCCTCAACTCTGTTTTAAATAACTGATCTCTTATTCTCAATCCATGCCCTCTGGTACTGGACTCTCCCAACATCTGGAACATATTTCCTGCCTCAATCCTATCAAATCCTTTAATTATCTTAAACGTTTCAATCAGATCCCCTCTCAATCTCCTCAATTCCAGCGTGTACAAGCCCAATCTCTCCAATCTCTCTGCGTAAGACAGCCCTGCCATCCCAGGAATCAACCTAGTGAATCTACGCTGCACTTCCTCAATTGCCAGAATGTCCTTCCTTAAACCTGGAGACCAAAACTGTACACAATATTCCAGGTGTGGTCTCACCAGGGCCCTGTACAAATGCAAAAGAACATCCTTGCTCTTGTATTCAATTCCCCTTGTAACAAAGGCCAACATTCCATTTGCCCTCTTCACTGCCTGTTGCACTTGCTCATTCACCTTCATTGACTGGTGAACTAGGACTCCTAGGTCTCTTTGCATTTCTCCCTTACCTAACTCGATACCGTTCAGACAATACTCTGCCCTCTTGTCCCAGCTTCCAAAGTGGATAACTTCACATTTATTCACATTGAATGACATCTGCCAAGTATCTACCTACTCACTCAGCCTATCCAAGTCTCCCTGTATTCTCCTAAAGTCCTCTTCGCATGTCACACTGCCACCCAGTTTAGTATCGTCAGCAAACTTGCTGATATAGTTTTCAATGCCCTCATCTAAATCATTGACATAAATCGTAAAGAGCTGTGGTCCCAATACAGAGCCCTGTGGTACCCCACTAGTCACCTCCAGCCAGTCTGAGAAACACCCATTCACTGCTACCCTTTGCTTTCTATCTGCCAACCAGTTTTCTATCCATGTTGAAACCCTGCCCCCAATGCCATGAGCTCTGATTTTACTCACCAATCTCCTATGTGGCACCTTATCGAATGCCTTCTGAAAATCTAGGTACACAACATCCACTGGCTTACCCTCGTCTAACATCCTTGTTACACCCTCAAAAAACTCCAACAGATTAGTTATAATTTAGTAATTATAAATTCTGCACTATAGTAAAACTTTACACTATTAAAATAGTAGAGCAAAACTCAATCTGGCAATCTAAAGATTTTTTTGTTACTGACCTGGCAAGTTCTCCACACGATTAAATATTATGCCAAGTAATAGTCAACATGCTTTAATAAGGTCGTAGAGTGATCGCATACAGCACAGAAAATTAGTTCCTTCGACCAACTTGTCAACTCCAACTAAGGTCCCTTCCTGAGCTAAGTTCCATTTGCTATCACCCTCTTGACCTTATGACTGTCCAAATGTCTTGTAAACTTTGTAATTGTAACCTCCTTCTACTATTTCCTGAAGCAGCTTATTCCACATGAAGCCCTCTTTTACTGGGCATCCCTTGAAATGCGTCTTGTTAGCCCCTCGCTAAAAGCCACTGGATTCCGTGGTGAGAATCACACCTTTCTCTAGCTTCGTATGTCTACGGTGTGTATGACTTTGGTCCTGCCCAATCTATGAGGTTGGGATGTCTCGCTCACCCAAACCCCAGTTTGAGTGAATGCTGTGTGATTTACTGCCCCCAGGCAATTACCCATTGGAAGAAATGACAGATCGAACACTGCATACAATGAATGAGAAGTATATTTGAGAATGTTGACTTAAGCAGACTGTTAATAAAGGAAAGAAACCAAAAAACAGAAAGGCCCATTACACTTAAACAGTCACATGTTCATGGTGGAGCTCAAATCTTGAACTTGTATGTAACTCAAGCACTGTACCCTTGGTCTGCATGAAAGCACAGATCACCTTCCGAAGGTTACTCGAAATCTTGAAAGGGAGTATTGGTCCTTCCTCCTTGAAGCCATTCAGTTCCACAAAGCACCTTTTGCCACAGGGACAGCATCCACCATCAGCTTCCCTCCTGTCCTCTCCCAGCTCCCACCACCAAAGGCTTGTCCACCTCGCATTCCCTGAAACTCACTCCCAACTCTACCATCCTGAGTGGCTGACACCATATTCCTGAGTTGAGAAGCAAAGCCTCTTATCTCCGCTCAAACCCAAACAAGGTGAAAGCAGAACAGACTGTTCTTACAGAAATGTTGAAATGAAGTACCTACAGCGTAGCAGTAAAAATCTTATCAAGGTGTTACACATGCATCCACCATTTTCTGTATGGAAAAACGTGCTTCTCAACTTGTCTTTAACTCTTAAATTTCTTGCCTTAAATGTATGCCCTCAAGTTTTCAGCTTTCCTCCCCTGTGTAAAAGACTGTGACCATTCTCTGAACTTCCCCTCCTGATTTTATAAATCTCAGTTCATGAGCTTCTTTTGTCCCAGGGGTCATAGTTCCATCTGATCTGGTCTCTCCTCATAACTCTGGCACACCAGTCTTACCATCCTTGTAAACCTGCTGTGCATGGTCTCCAAATGAATCACATTCTACCGTGCTAACTAGATCAGTGGACAATATGCCAGATCTGTGTCGCTACTTTTAGTAAATTATACTTTGGTCCTTACACCTTTCTGTTCTACAGAACTTCATAGAACCATGTCATTTACTGTGTAAGTCCTGCCCTGGTGTAACTTGTCAAAATATGTCACTTCACAACTGTCTGAGTTCTTTGAGATTGAAAGAATGCTGAAAACAATTGGAAGGGTGTTGCTAGGACTTGAGGACCTGAATTAAAAGGAACGGTTGTATAAGTTAGGACTTTATTAAATCTCCCCTCATTCTCCTTTGCTCCAGGGAATAGAGGTGTACAAAATTGAGAGCTGTAGATATGGTGAATGCAAGCAGACATTTTGCACTGAGGTTGGCTGAGACTAGAACTCGAGGTCATGGGTTAAGAATGAAAGGTGAAATGTTTAAAGGGAGTATGATGAGGAACTTCTTCATTCAGAGGATAATGAGTGTGTAGAACGGGCTGTCAGAGGAAGTAGTGTTTATTGATCTGATTTCAATATTTAAGTATAGTTTGGATAAATACTTGGGCAGGTGGGGTATGCAGGTCTGTTGTCCAGAGGCAAGTTGATGGGACTAGGCAGAGTAACAGTCTGGCATTGACTAGATGGGCAAAAAGGTCTGTTTCTGCGCTGTAGTGCTCCATGACTATGAATTCTACCTGTCATTCCTTTGCCTAGGTTCCGATTTGTTGTAGATCCTGTTGCGTCCTCGGACAATCTTTACTGTCAACAACACCAATTTTGTGAACATCTACTGACTTACTATTCAAACTACCTACATTCATTCCTAAATTATTAAAATATATGAGAGATGACGGGATATAATATTCTGTATTTGATCAGCAATATCGGTCTTGAATCATAACTGAAGTACATCACCATGAACTTACTCATTGTCTCTCTTAGCCCTTCCTGTGCGTTTCAAAAAAGAGCTTCAGAATAAGGAAGCTGAAGAGGACAGTACTGTCAATCTGCGATGTGAAATCTCAAAACCAGATGCCCCAGTGGAATGGAGAAAGGGATCTGTGGTGCTTCATCCAAGTGAGAAGTATGAAATGAAACAAAAGGGTTCCTGCGTGGAGTTGATCATTCATAGCCTAAAAGTTGAAGATGCTGGAGAGTATACCTGCGATTCAAGGGATCACAAAACATCAGGCTTTCTGAAAGTGAAGGGTATGGCAGTAAAGATCTTTAATGACTAATTTATTCAGTTGTCTCAAAAGTTTTCATTCAGTACCTTACTGATAATTGTTAGTAGTCCCCGTTTCCTTCAATGTGACCTTAATATTAGCAATATGGAATATTACTTTTGCTCTATCAAATTTGTAGTACAGCAATTTTTGAAAATCTGAATTGCAAGATAATTTCAAGTCAAACTTTTCTTCTGTTTTACAAACGGTACATATGAGGATAAAATATATTCAGTTATAATTTGGTAATTAGATATTCTGCACCAGATTAAAACTTTACAGTATTAAAATACTAGAGTAAAATTTAATCTGACACAGTAAAGATTTTTTCTGTTACTGACCTGGCAAGTTCTCCACACTGTTAAATATTTCACCAAGTAATATTCAAGTCATTTTAATAATGTCTTAGAGTCATCGCATACAGCACTTTGACCAATTTGTCAATGTCAACCAAGGTACTCTCCTGAGCTCGTTCTATTTACTATCACCCTCTTGACCTTATGAACATACAAATGTCCTGTAATCTCTGTAATTTTAACCCATTTCTATTATTTCCTGAAGCAGCTATTTCCATATCTCAATGGCCCGCTGCGTGGGAAAACATGTTTCTCAACTTGCCTTTAAATCTTAAATCTCTTGTCTTAAATTTGATCCCTCTATTTTTCAACTTTCCTTTCCTGTGAAAAAGACCGTGACCATTCTCCTATCTATGCCCTTCATGATTTTATAAATCTCTATCCATGAGCTTCTGTTGTTCCAGTGATCATAGTTCCATCTGATCTGGTCTTTCCTCATAAGTCTGGCACACCAATCTTAATAGCATCCTTGTGAACCTTTTCTGCATGGTACCCACCTTAGTCATGTTCTGCCATTGTGACTGGATCAGTGGACAATATGCCAGATAGAGACTCAGCAACATCTTGTACTCAGTGCACCATTCATGTTGGCAAGCATGCCCAATACTGCCTTCACTGGCTATCTGTGTAGCTACTTTTAGTAAATAATACTTTGGCCCTTGGACCTTTCTGTTCTACAGCACTTCATAGAACCATGTCATTTACTGTGTAAGTCCTGCCCTGGTGTAACTTGTCAAAATGTGTCATTTCACTACTGCCTGTGTTGAATAAGACTGAAAGAGTGCTCAAAAAAAAAATTACAATGATTTTCAAACTTGGGGATCTGAGCTAGAAGGAATTGTATAGGTTAGGATTATTCCCTGGAGCATAGGAGGATGAGGGGAGATTTGATAGAAGTATGCAAAATTATGAGGGGTGTAGAGAGGGAAAATGCAAGCACGTATTTTCCACTGAGGTTGGGTGCGAGTAGAACTAGAGGTCATGGGTTAAGGATGAAAGGTGAACTGTTTAAAGGGAATCTGAGGAGGAACAACTTCACTCTGAGGGTAGTGAGAATGTAGAATGGGATGTCAGTGTTGATCAGCAATATCGGTCTTAAATCATAACTGAAGTACATCACCATGAACTTACTCATTCTCTCTCTTAGCCCTTCCTGTGCGTTTCAAAAAAGAGCTTCAGAATAAGGAAGCTGAAGAGGACAGTACTGTCACTCTGCAATGTGAAATCTCAAAACCAGATGCCCCAGTGGAATGGAGAAAGGGATCTGTGGTGCTTCATCCAAGTGTGAAGTATGAAATGAAACAAAAGGGTTCCTGCGTGGAGTTGATCATTCATAGCCTAAAAGTTGAAGATGCTGGAGAGTATACCTGCGATTCAAGGGATCACAAAACATCAGGCTTTCTGAAAGTGAAGGGTATGGCAGTAACTATCTTTAATGACTAATTTATTCAGTTGTCTCAAAAGTTTTCATTCAGTACCTTACTGATAATTGTTAGTAGTCCCCGTTTCCTTCAATGTGACCTTAATATTAGCAATATGGAATATTACTTTTGCTCTATCAAATTTGTAGTACAGCAATTTTTGAAAATCTGAATTGCAAGATAATTTCAAGTCAAACTTTTCTTCTGTTTTACAAACGGTACATATGAGGATAAAATATATTCAGTTATAATTTGGTAATTAGATATTCTGCACCAGATTAAAACTTTACAGTATTAAAATACTAGAGTAAAATTTAATCTGACACAGTAAAGATTTTTTCTGTTACTGACCTGGCAAGTTCTCCACACGATTAAATATTATGCCAAGTAATAGTCAACATGCTTTAATAAGGTCGTAGAGTGATCGCATACAGCACAGAAAATTAGTTCCTTCGACCAACTTGTCAACTCCAACTAAGGTCCCTTCCTGAGCTAAGTTCCATTTGCTATCACCCTCTTGACCTTATGACTGTCCAAATGTCTTGTAAACTTTGTAATTGTAACCTCCTTCTACTATTTTCTGAAGCAGCTTATTCCACATGAAGCCCTCTTTTACTGGGCATCCCTTGAAATGCGTCTTGTTAGCCCCTCGCTAAAAGCCACTGGATTCCGTGGTGAGAATCACACCTTTCTCTAGCTTCGTATGTCTACGGTGTGTATGACTTTGGTCCTGCCCAATCTATGAGGTTGGGATGTCTCGCTCACCCAAACCCCAGTTTGAGTGAATGCTGTGTGATTTACTGCCCCCAGGCAATTACCCATTGGAAGAAATGACAGATCGAACACTGCATACAATGAATGAGAAGTATATTTGAGAATGTTGACTTAAGCAGACTGTTAATAAAGGAAAGAAACCAAAAAACAGAAAGGCCCATTACACTTAAACAGTCACATGTTCATGGTGGAGCTCAAATCTTGAACTTGTATGTAACTCAAGCACTGGACCCTTGGTCTGCATGAAAGCACAGATCACCTTCCGAAGGTTACTCGAAATCTTGAAAGGGAGTATTGGTCCTTCCTCCTTGAAACCATTCAACTCCACAAAGCACCATGGGCAACAGGGACAGCATGCACCATCAATCTCCTTCCAGTCCTGTCCCAGCTCCCACCACCAAAGGCTTGTCCACCTCGCATTCCCTGGAACTCAATCCCAACTCTACCATCCTGAGTGGCAGACACCACATTCCTGAGTTGAGAAGCAAAGCTTCTTGTTTTGGCTCAAACCCAAACAAGCTGAAAGCAGAACAGACTGTTCATACAGAAATGCTAAAATGAAGTACCTACAGAGTAGCAGTAAAAATCTTATCAAGGTGTTATACAAGCATCCACCATTTTCTGTATGGAAAAACTTGCTCCTCAACTTGTCTTTAAATCTTAAATTTCTTACCTTAAATGTATGCCCTCTAGTTTTTGGCTTTCCTCCCCCGTGTAAAAGACTGTGACCATTCTCTGAACTTCCCCTCCTGATTTTATAAATCTCAGTTCATGAGCTTCTTTTGTCCCAGGGGTCATAGTTCCATCTGATCTGGTCTCTCCTCATAACTCTGGCACACCAGTCTTACCATCCTTGTTAACCTGTTCTGCATGGTCTCCAACTGAATCACATTCTACCGTGCTGACTAGATCAGTGGACAATATGCCAGATAGAGACTCACCAACATCTTGACTAGATGGGCAAAAAGGTCTGTTTCTGTGCTGTAGTGCTCCATGTCTATGAATTCTACCTGTTGTTCCTTTGCCTAGGTTCCGATTTGTTGCAGATCCTGTTGGATCCTTGGACAATCTTCTTTACTGTCCCCCACAACAATTTTGTTATCATCCACTGACTTACTATTCAAACTACCTACATTCACTCCTAAATTATTAAAATATATGAGAGATGACAGGATACAATATTCTGTATTTGATCAGCAATATCATTCTTGAATCATAACTGAAGTACATCACCATGAACTTACTCATTGTCTCTCTTAGCCCTTCCTGTGCGTTTCAAAAAAGAGCTACAGAATAAGGAAGCTGAAGAGGACGGTACTGTCACTCTGCGATGTGAAATCTCAAAACCAGATGCCCCAGTGGAATGGAGAAAGGGATCTGTGGTGCTTCATCCAAGTGTGAAGTATGAAATGAAACAAAAGGGTTCCTGCGTGGAGTTGATCATTCATAGCCTAAAAGTTGAAGATGCTGGAGAGTATACCTGCGATTCAAGGGATCACAAAACATCAGGCTTTCTGAAAGTGAAGGGTATGGCAGTAACTATCTTTAATGACTAATTTATTCAGTTGTCTCAAAAGTTTTCATTCAGTACCTTACTGATAATTGTTAGTAGTCCCCGTTTCCTTCAATGTGACCTTAATATTAGCAATATGGAATATTACTTTTGCTCTATCAAATTTGTAGTACAGCAATTTTTGAAAATCTGAATTGCAAGATAATTTCAAGTCAAACTTTTCTTCTGTTTTACAAACGGTACATATGAGGATAAAATATATTCAGTTATAATTTGGTAATTAGATATTCTGCACCAGATTAAAACTTTACAGTATTAAAATACTAGAGTAAAATTTAATCTGACACAGTAAAGATTTTTTCTGTTACTGACCTGGCAAGTTCTCCACACGATTAAATATTATGCCAAGTAATAGTCAACATGCTTTAATAAGGTCGTAGAGTGATCGCATACAGCACAGAAAATTAGTTCCTTCGACCAACTTGTCAACTCCAACTAAGGTCCCTTCCTGAGCTAAGTTCCATTTGCTATCACCCTCTTGACCTTATGACTGTCCAAATGTCTTGTAAACTTTGTAATTGTAACCTCCTTCTACTATTTTCTGAAGCAGCTTATTCCACATGAAGCCCTCTTTTACTGGGCATCCCTTGAAATGCGTCTTGTTAGCCCCTCGCTAAAAGCCACTGGATTCCGTGGTGAGAATCACACCTTTCTCTAGCTTCGTATGTCTACGGTGTGTATGACTTTGGTCCTGCCCAATCTATGAGGTTGGGATGTCTCGCTCACCCAAACCCCAGTTTGAGTGAATGCTGTGTGATTTACTGCCCCCAGGCAATTACCCATTGGAAGAAATGACAGATCGAACACTGCATACAATGAATGAGAAGTATATTTGAGAATGTTGACTTAAGCAGACTGTTAATAAAGGAAAGAAACCAAAAAACAGAAAGGCCCATTACACTTAAACAGTCACATGTTCATGGTGGAGCTCAAATCTTGAACTTGTATGTAACTCAAGCACTGGACCCTTGGTCTGCATGAAAGCACAGATCACCTTCCGAAGGTTACTCGAAATCTTGAAAGGGAGTATTGGTCCTTCCTCCTTGAAACCATTCAACTCCACAAAGCACCATGGGCAACAGGGACAGCATGCACCATCAATCTCCTTCCAGTCCTGTCCCAGCTCCCACCACCAAAGGCTTGTCCACCTCGCATTCCCTGGAACTCAATCCCAACTCTACCATCCTGAGTGGCAGACACCACATTCCTGAGTTGAGAAGCAAAGCTTCTTGTTTTGGCTCAAACCCAAACAAGCTGAAAGCAGAACAGACTGTTCATACAGAAATGCTAAAATGAAGTACCTACAGAGTAGCAGTAAAAATCTTATCAAGGTGTTATACAAGCATCCACCATTTTCTGTATGGAAAAACTTGCTCCTCAACTTGTCTTTAAATCTTAAATTTCTTACCTTAAATGTATGCCCTCTAGTTTTTGGCTTTCCTCCCCCGTGTAAAAGACTGTGACCATTCTCTGAACTTCCCCTCCTGATTTTATAAATCTCAGTTCATGAGCTTCTTTTGTCCCAGGGGTCATAGTTCCATCTGATCTGGTCTCTCCTCATAACTCTGGCACACCAGTCTTACCATCCTTGTTAACCTGTTCTGCATGGTCTCCAACTGAATCACATTCTACCGTGCTGACTAGATCAGTGGACAATATGCCAGATAGAGACTCACCAACATCTTGACTAGATGGGCAAAAAGGTCTGTTTCTGTGCTGTAGTGCTCCATGTCTATGAATTCTACCTGTTGTTCCTTTGCCTAGGTTCCGATTTGTTGCAGATCCTGTTGGATCCTTGGACAATCTTCTTTACTGTCCCCCACAACAATTTTGTTATCATCCACTGACTTACTATTCAAACTACCTACATTCACTCCTAAATTATTAAAATATATGAGAGATGACAGGATACAATATTCTGTATTTGATCAGCAATATCATTCTTGAATCATAACTGAAGTACATCACCATGAACTTACTCATTGTCTCTCTTAGCGCTTCCTGTGCGTTTCAAAAAAGAGCTACAGAATAAGGAAGCTGAAGAGGACGGTACTGTCACTCTGCGATGTGAAATCTCAAAACCAGATGCCCCAGTGGAATGGAGAAAGGGATCTGTGGTGCTTCATCCAAGTGTGAAGTATGAAATGAAACAAAAGGGTTCCTGCGTGGAGTTGATCATTCATAGCCTAAAAGTTGAAGATGCTGGAGAGTATACCTGCGATTCAAGGGATCACAAAACATCAGGCTTTCTGAAAGTGAAGGGTATGGCAGTAACTATCTTTAATGACTAATTTATTCAGTGGTCTCAAAAGTTTTCATTCAGTACCTTACTGATAATTGTTAGTAGTCCCCGTTTCCTTGAATGTGACCTTAGTTTAGCAATATGAATGATTATTTTTGACTTATCAAATTTGCATTGCAGCAAATTTTGAAAATCTGAATTGTAAGATAATTTCTAGTCAAACTTCTTTTATTTTACATATGAGGATAAAATATATTCGGTTATAATTTAGTAATTATAAATTCTGCACTATAGTAAAACTACACTATTAAAATAGTAGAGCAAAACTCAATCTGGCAATCTAAAGATTTTTTTGTTACTGACCTGGCAAGTTCTCCACACGATTAAATATTATGCCAAGTAATAGTCAACATGCTTTAATAAGGTCGTAGAGTGATCGCATACAGCACAGAAAATTAGTTCCTTCGACCAACTTGTCAACTCCAACTAAGGTCCCTTCCTGAGCTAAGTTCCATTTGCTATCACCCTCTTGACCTTATGACTGTCCAAATGTCTTGTAAACTTTGTAATTGTAACCTCCTTCTACTATTTCCTGAAGCAGCTTATTCCACATGAAGCCCTCTTTTACTGGGCATCCCTTGAAATGCGTCTTGTTAGCCCCTCGCTAAAAGCCACTGGATTCCGTGGTGAGAATCACACCTTTCTCTAGCTTCGTATGTCTATGGTGTGTATGACTTTGGTCCTGCCCAATCTATGAGGTTGGGATGTCTCGCTCACCCAAACCCCGGTTTGAGTGAATGCTGTGTGATTTACTGCCCCCAGGCAATTACCCATTGGAAGAAATGACAGATCGAACACTGCATACAATGAATGAGAAGTATATTTGAGAATGTTGACTTAAGCAGACTGTTAATAAAGGAAAGAAACCAAAAAACAGAAAGGCCCATTACACTTAAACAGTCACATGTTCATGGTGGAGCTCAAATCTTGAACTTGTATGTAACTCAAGCACTGGACCCTTGGTCTGCATGAAAGCACAGATCACCTTCCGAAGGTTACTCGAAATCTTGAAAGGGAGTATTGGTCCTTCCTCCTTGAAACCATTCAACTCCACAAAGCACCATGGGCAACAGGGACAGCATGCACCATCAATCTCCTTCCAGTCCTGTCCCAGCTCCCACCACCAAAGGCTTGTCCACCTCGCATTCCCTGGAACTCAATCCCAACTCTACCATCCTGAGTGGCTGACACCACATTCCTGAGTTGAGAAGCAAAGCTTCTTGTTTTGGCTCAAACCCAAACAAGCTGAAAGCAGAACAGACTGTTCATACAGAAATGCTAAAATGAAGTACCTACAGAGTAGCAGTAAAAATCTTATCAAGGTGTTATACAAGCATCCACCATTTTCTGTACGGAAAAACTTGCTCCTCAACTTGTCTTTAAATCTTAAATTTCTTACCTTAAATGTATGCCCTCTAGTTTTTGGCTTTCCTCCCCCGTGTAAAAGACTGTGACCATTCTCTGAACTTCCCCTCCTGATTTTATAAATCTCAGTTCATGAGCTTCTTTTGTCCCAGGGGTCATAGTTCCATCTGATCTGGTCTCTCCTCATAACTCTGGCACACCAGTCTTACCATCCTTGTTAACCTGTTCTGCATGGTCTCCAACTGAATCACATTCTACCGTGCTGACTAGATCAGTGGACAATATGCCAGATCTGTGTCGCTACTTTTAGTAAATTATACTTTGGCCCTTAGACCTTTCTGTTCTACAGAACTTCATAGCACCATGTTATTTACTGTGTAAGTCCTGCCCTGGTGTAACTTGTCAAAATGTGTCACTTGATAACTGTCTGAGTTCTTTGAGATTGAAAGAATGCTGAAAACAATTGCAAGGATGTTGCAAGGACTTGAGGACCTGAGTTATAAGGAATGGTTGTATAGGTTAGGACTTTATCAAATCTCCCCTCATTCTCCTTTGCTCCAGGGAATAGAGGTGTACAAAATTGAGAGCTGTAGATATGGTGAATGCAAGCAGACATTTTGCACTGAGGTTGGCTGAGACTAGAACTCGAGGTCATGGTTTAAGAATGAAAGATGAAATGTTTAAAGGGAGTATGATGAGGAACTTCTTCATTCAGAGGATAATGAGTGTGTAGAACGGGCTGTCAGAGGAAGTAGTGTTTATTGATCTGATTTCAATATTTAAGTATAGTTTGGATAAATACTTGGGCAGGTGGGGTATGCAGGTCTGTTGTCCAGAGGCAAGTTGATGGGACTAGGCAGAGTAACAGTCTGGCATTGACTAGATGGGCAAAAGAGGTCTGTTTCTGTGCTGCAGTGCTCCATGACTATGAATTCTAGCTGTCATTCATTCGCCTAGGTTCCGATTTGTTGTAGATCCTGTTGCGTCCTCGGACAATCTTTACTGTCACCAACACCAATTTTGTGAACATCTACTGACTTACCATTCAAACTACCTACATTCACTCCTAAATTATTAAAATATGTGAGAGATGACGGGATATAATATTCTGTATTTGATCAGCAATATCGGTCTTGAATCATAACTGAAGTACATCACCATGAACTTACTCATTGTCTCTCTTAGCCCTTCCTGTGCGTTTCAAAAAAGAGCTTCAGAATAAGGAAGCTGAAGAGGACAGTACTGTCAATCTGCGATGTGAAATCTCAAAACCAGATGCCCCAGTGGAATGGAGAAAGGGATCTGTGGTGCTTCATCCAAGTGTGAAGTATGAAATGAAACAAAAGGGTTCCTGCGTGGAGTTGATCATTCATAGCCTAAAAGTTGAAGATGCTGGAGAGTATACCTGCGATTCAAGGGATCACAAAACATCAGGCTTTCTGAAAGTGAAGGGTATGGCAGTAAAGATCTTTAATGACTAATTTATTCAGTTGTCTCAAAAGTTTTCATTCAGTACCTTACTGATAATTGTTAGTAGTCCCCTTTTCCTTCATTGTGACCTTAGTATTAGCAATATGGAATATTACTTTTGCTCTATCAAATTTGCAGTACAGCAATTTTTGAAAATCTGAATTGCAAGATAATTTCAAGTCAAACTTTTCTTCTGTTTTACATATGAGGATAAAATATATTCGGTTATAATTTGGTAATTAGATATTCTGCACCAGATTAAAACTTTACACTATTAAAATACTAGAGTAAAATTTAATCCGACACAGTAAAGATTTTTACTGTTACTGACCTGGCAAGTTCTCCACACTGTTAAATATTTCACCAAGTAATATTCAAATCATTTTAATAATGTCATAGAGTCATCGCATACAGCACTTTGACCAACTTGTCAATGTCAACCAAGGTACTCTCCTGAGCTCGTTCTATTTACTATCACCCTCTTGACCTTATGAACATACAAATGTCCTGTAATCTCTGTAATTTTAACCCATTTCTATTATTTCCTGAAGCAGCTATTCCATATATCCATGGCCTGCTGCGTGGGAAAACATGTTTCTCAACTTGCCTTTAAATCTTAAATCTCTTGTCTTAAATTTGTGCCCTCTATTTTTCAACTTTTCTTTCCTGTAAAAAAGACCGTGACCATTCTCCTATCTATGCCCTTCATGATTTTATAAATCTCTATCCATGAGCTTCTGTTGTTCCAGTGATCATAGTTCCATCTGATCTGGTCTTTCCTCATAAGTCTGGCACACCAATCTTAATAGCATCCTTGTGAACCTTTTCTGCATGGTACCCACCTTAGTCATGTTCTTCCATTGTGACTGGATCAGTGGACAATATGCCAGATAGAGACTCACCAACATCTTGACTAGATGGGCAAAAAGGTCTGTTTCTGTGCTGTAGTGCTCCATGACTATGAATTCTACCTGTCGTTCCTTTGCCTAGGTTCCGATTTGTTGCAGATCCTGTTGGATCCTCGGACAATCTTCTTTACTGTCCCCCACAACAATTTTGTTATCATCCACTGACTTACTATTCAAACTACCTACATTCACTCCTAAATTATTAAAATATATGAGAGATGACGGGATATAATATTCTGTATTTGATCAGCAATATCATTCTTGAATCATAACTGAAGTACATCACCATGAACTTACTCATTGTCTCTCTTAGCCCTTCCTGTGCGTTTCAAAAAAGAGCTACAGAATAAGGAAGCTGAAGAGGACGGTACTGTCACTCTGCGATGTGAAATCTCAAAACCAGATGCCCCAGTGGAATGGAGAAAGGGATCTGTGGTGCTTCATCCAAGTGTGAAGTATGAAATGAAACAAAAGGGTTCCTGCGTGGAGTTGATCATTCATAGCCTAAAAGTTGAAGATGCTGGAGAGTATACCTGCGATTCAAGGGATCACAAAACATCAGGCTTTCTGAAAGTGAAGGGTATGGCAGTAACTATCTTTAATGACTAATTTATTCTGTCGTCTCAAACATTTTCATTCAGTACCTTATTGATAATTGTTAGTAGTGCTCTTTTCCTTCAATGTAACCTTATGGAATATGGAATATTACTTCCGCACTATCAAATTTGCAATGCAGCAAATTTTGAAAATCTGAATTGTAAGATAATTTCTAGTCAAACTTTTCTTCTGTTTTACAAACGGTACATATGAGGATAAAATATATTCAGTTATAATTTGGGAATTAGATATTCTACTCCAGAATAAAACTTTACACTATTAAAATACTAGAGCAAAATTTAATCTGGCACTGTAAAGATTTTTTCTGTTACTGACCTGGCAAGTTCTCCACACTGTTAAATATTTCACCAAGTAATATTCAAGTCATTTTAATAATGTCATAGAGTCATCGCATACAGCACAGAATGCTAAGACCTTTGACCAACTTGTCAATGTCAACCAAGGTACTCTCCTGAGCTAGTTGTATTTGCTATCACTCTCTTGACCTTAACGTACAAATGTCTTGTAATCTCTGTAATTGTAACCCACCTCTATTATTTCCTGAAGCAGCTATTCCATATATCCATGGTCTGCTGTGTGGGAAAACATGTTGCTCAATTTGCCTTTCTATTTTTCAACTTTTCTTTCGTGTGGAAAAAGACCATGACCATTCTCCTATCTATGCCCTTCATAATTTTATAAATCTCTGTCCATGAGCTTCTGTTGTTCCAGTGATCATAATTCCAACTGATCCGGTCTCTCTTAATAACTACCACACCAGTCATAATAGCAACCTTGTGAACCTTTTCTGCATGGTACCCACCTTAGTCATGTTCTTCCATTGTGACTAGATCAGTGGACAATATGCCGGATAGAGTCTCACCAACTTCTTGTCCTCTGTGCACCATTCATGTTGACAAGCATGTCCAATACCGTCTTCACTGACTTGGCTATCTGTGTCGCTACTTTTAGTAAATAATACATTGGCCCTTGGACCTTTCTGTTCTCCAGCACTTCATAGAACCATGTCATTTACTGTGTAAGTCCTGGCCTGGTGTAACTTGTCAAAATGTGTAATTTCACAACTGCCTATGTTGAATAAGAATGAAAGAGTGCGGAAAAAAAATTACAAGGATGTTCAGACTTGAGGACCTGAGCTATAAGGAACGGTTGTATAGGTTAGGACTTTATTCCCTGGAGCATAGGAGAATGAGGGGAGATTTGATAGAAGTGTGCAAAATTATGAGGGGTGTAGAGAGGGAAAATGCAAGCACACATTTTCCACTAGAGGTCATGGGTTAAGGATGAAAGGTGAACTGTTTAAAGGGAACCTGAGGAGGAACAACTTCACTCTGAGGGTTGTGAGAATATAGAATGGGATGTCAGCCAAAGTAGTTTGTGTTGATCTGATTTCAACATGTAAGGGAAGTTTGGGCAGGAGGGGTATGGAGGCTTATCGTCCAGAGACATGTTGATGGGACTAAGCAGTATAACAATCTGGCATGGAATATTTGATCAGCAATATCATTCTTGAATCATAATTGAAGTACATCACCATGAACTTACTCATTGTCTCTCTTAGCCCTTCCTGTGCGTTTCAAAAAAGAGCTTCAGAATAAGGAAGCTGAAGAGGACTGTACTGTCACTCTGCAATGTGAAATCTCAAAACCGGATGCCCCAGTGGAATGGAGAAAGGGATCTGTGGTGCTTCATCCAAGTGAGAAGTATGAAATGAAACAAAAGGGTTCCTGTGTGGAGTTGATCATTCATAGCCTAAAAGTTGAAGATGCTGGAGAGTATACCTGCGATTCAAGGGATCAGAAAACATCAGGTTTTCTAAAAGTGAAAGGTATTAACGCAAGCATCTTTAATGACAAATTTATTTTCAGTCATTTCCAAAGATATCATTCAGCACCTGATCAAAAATATTTCCTTCAATATAACTGTGGTATTAGCAATGTTATAATATTCCTTTTGTCATTATCAAAATTGCATGGAAGGAAATTTTGGGAGATCAAACAATGCACAATACTTCTTAATCAATGTTTAGCTTTTATTTTGCAGATTAGATTGAAATATACTTGAAGATAATTTGATAATTATTGTGCACCTCAATAGAATTGCATTAATCTGGCAGCCTCAGGATTTTGATGGCACTGAACTGACAGGTTCTCTAGTCTGTTAGATATTACACTGAGTAATACACCATCATGTTATTAATTCACTTATTTTTATATGTTCGACAGCTGCGCAATTAATTTTCCAAACACTTTATATTTAAGGAGATCATTAAAAAACAGAACCTCAGTAATTTTAAAAGGACGGGGAATTGGATCTCATGAAATTTAAAATGTGCAGGGGAACATAGTCCCAGTAAATTTAAACAAGCACGGAAGACAGTGTCCTGCTAAGTTTAAAATGACGACAGGAAATAATGTCAGCAGAGAATTTAAATACAATACAATAAACAGAACAGATGAACCAAGTACTGAAATAATTGGATTTCTAAAAAATGGGATAATGCACAGTACTGTGCAAAAGGCTTAAGCACCCTAGATTTTTTATATGGTTTCAAATGGTATGGCCTCTACAGAGCCCTGAACTCAATGTTATTGAAGCTGTCCATGATTATCCAGAGAGGCAGAAGCAAGTGAGACAGCCAAAGTCTGCAGAAGTTCTCCAAGATACTTGAAACAACCTACCAGTCGATTTTCTTATAAAATTGCACAACAGTGTACCTAAGAGAATTAATGAAGTTTTAAAGGGAAAGGGTAGTTACACCAAATATTGATTTGATTTAGTTTATTTACTGCTTACAGCTCTTTATAGTAATTTTTGTGATATTTAGAAACTTAACCAAAATTTTTGAAAGCATCTTCACTTTAAGGAATTCTTTTACATATGCCTAAGACCTTTGCACAGTATTGTATACACAGTATATATATTGAATTATTAATGCGGTAGTTATCCAGAAACAAAATATCTGCTGCGACGTACTTAATGAAATCAAAAGAAACAATAGTAATTGACAAGTTACCTTGTTATACTTGATTGGCTCAAATGATTTTCAGAAGTAGGTAAATTGTTCCTGAAATCTTGACATCCTTTTGTTTGCCTGACAAAAAACTATCAACATGCAGGAAAGAGGAAATTTGTCAGTCTGCCTGTAGATATTAAGAAATTTATCATTTTAGAATTGAGGAAAATCTTTTGTAGCTAGCAAGACCTCACAGTAGAGTAGAGCTACTAGGACTTGATGTTTCAATCCCAATGATAAAGTCGGCACTCTCGATGTTGGCAGTAGGCTTGGGGTGGTGACGAGGAGGGTAGCTACTTCATCGGGGTCATCAGGTGGGCACCCTAGCTTCTTTGACATTTCGTTGATAAGCCCACAACATCTCCAGAGGGCTCAACGGTGCTACCTGGCATCCCAGATACATCCCTGCCCCTCAGTTCCATACCCTCCTGTCTTCATCTTGCAGCCCAGTTATTGTCTTTCCTTTTAATCCAAATCCAATTGCTGCTTTGCTCTGCTGAGTTTGACAAGGATTTGATTGCTTGTTGGAGGGAGACATCCCTCACCCCCACCTTCTTCAATAGACTGGTTGTAGATGTAGCAACGAATCCCCTACATCCCACTTCTACAGGGAAAATCTTGGTCTTCCAGCCATTCTGAGCAGCTTCAGTTGCCAGTTCAGAGTACTTGGTCTTTTTCCTCTCATAAGCTTCTTCAACACCATCTTCCCATGGTACTGTCAATTCCACAACATATGCCAGCTTGGCTGTTGTGGACCACAGGACTATGTCTGGCCAGAGTGTTGTAACCGCAATGTCTGGGGGAAACACAAGCTTTTTCTCCAAGTCCACGTCCATTTTCCAATCCCTAGCAACATGCAGAATGCTTATATCCTTTGATGTTACCTGGTGCTCTGGAGGTTGGTCTGCTGGTACAAATTGTGTAATGTGGATATTTCCTGCAGATGTTTGTGGGAGAGCGTTTACGGTGGTTTGCCTCTGTTCCAAGATTGATGCCAGATCCCTACATCTCCCAGATGTCACGCCAGCTGAGTTTTCTCTTTTCCAGGCTCTCCCAATTAGTCCATTGGCCCTGCTTGGCCATTGAAATGGCTCTGGCGTATCATTTCGCCTCCTCTTGTCTCCTCACCTCCTCCACCACAAGCTGTCTCTTCTGCACTGATGTTGCTTTGTGCCATTGAGGAGCCTTTGGGACGAGCTCGAGACCGGCTCTCCCATGTTGGAATTGGCCAACCACATCCCTGAAGTGAAGAGCAGACCTAGCACTCTGAACGGCTTCAGATGGGGTCCACTTCCTCCCCGTTGCCACACGGGGGGGGGGGGGGGACGCTGTTCGAATAACAGAATCTTCAGATTCAGTGAGGGTAATGACCAACCTTGCTTCGGTGCATTTGTATCCTTCCACAAGACTTGTAATTGGTAATTCCAATTTTCCATTCCCGTACAGTCCAACAGGACTTAAGCATCATAAGATATTAAGAAATTTATCATTTTAGAATTGAGGAAAATCTTTTGTAGCCAGCAAGACCTCACGCATTTATTAGGGACTTTAAATGCTTTTGAGTGTTCACAAAACCCAGGTGCATTTAAATCATCGTTAAAAAGCAATCAAACTCTTAATGATTGTAAAAAAGGTTTTCACAGAATCATATAGAACCATACAGTATAGAAAGAGGGCCTTTAGCTCATCATCTACACTAAGTACTATCAAGAACCCATCAACCTGAATACCGTTTTCTCGCACTTAGCCCATAGCCCACTCGGTAATTCAGATGGGTAAGAAAAACATCTTCTCAAATCCCTCTGCATTACTTTAAACCTATGCTCATTGGTTTGTACCAAGAGTAAGAAACTTAGCCTATCCAGTCTCTTTTCCAAAGTGAAGCACTTTCCCTGGGTGACATCCTAATGAGTTGCTTCTACATTTCACCAGTATAGTCCTGTCCTTCCAATAGCATACAGTTTGTATTCCAGCTGTAGTAACCTTTTTATAATGGTTTGTGTTTGCAAATGACCCCAAAAATTGATGTAATGAACAATATTATCAAAGATTTCAACAGGATCTAGATCACCTGGAAAAGTGGGCTAAGGAATAGCAAATGGTACCTAATCTGGACAAATGCAAAGGGTTGCATTTTGGGAAGTTAAACCAGGGCGATGAAGAAAGTGTTTGGCACACTTCCACTCATTGGTTGGTGCATTGACTATAAGGATGTCATGTTGCAGCTGTACATGATGTTGGTTAGACCAGATCACAAGTCTTGTATGCCGTACTGTTTGCTAGTTATAGGAAGGATGTCATTAAGCTGAAAAGGGTGCAGAAAAGAGTCACAGGGATCTGGCCAGGTCTGGCATTTGAGTGATGAGGAAAAACTGGATAGGCTAGACTGCTTTCCCAGGGTTGTAGCAGGCTGTTGTGTGTATGGAAAGAGCTGCCAAAGGAAGTGGTGGGCCGAATTTAAAAAAGTATTTAGACAGGTTCATGGATAAGAAAGCTTTACAGGGAAATGGGCCAAATACAGGTGTGAGACTAGCTGAAATTGATAACTTAGTCAGCATGGACAGGTTGGCCAAAGGGTTAATTTCCATGCTACATGACCCTGTGAAGCTACACTGTAACACTTATTCTTGTATTCTTCATGCCAGCTGATACAGGCATCATTCCCATATGCCTCCTTCACTACCTTCAGGGATAGTTGGATTTGTACATCAAAGACCACCTACTTTTCCATACTCCTTAGTGCTTTACCATTCAATGTGTGTGTTCTACCCCGACTAATCCCCCAAAAATATATCACATCATATTTACAGGATTAAATTCCATCTACTATTACTCAAACACAAGGAAATCTTCAGATGCTGGAAATTCAGGCAACACACACAAAATGCTGGTGGAACGCAGTAGGCCAGGCAGCATTCATAGGAAGAAGTGCAGTCGACATTTTGCGCCGAGACCCTTCGTTAGGACTTATTGAAAGAAGAGATAGTAAGAGATTTGAAAGTGGAAGGGGAAGGGGGAGATCCAAAATGATAGGAGAAGACAGGAGGGGGGGATTGATGCAGTGCATAGTCATTAGGAACTTACTAATCATGCCACACACATTCAGATCAAAACGTAATGAATATTACAATCAGTAGAGATCCCAGTAGTACACTACTGGTACAGAGGAGTTGTCAGAGGTATGTTTTTAATGGAGAAAGTGGTGAGTGCGTAGAATGGGCTGCCAGTGATGGTGGTGGAGGCAGATACGATAGGGTCTTTTAAGAGGCTCCTGGTTAGGTACGTGGAGCTTAGAAAAATAGAGAGCTGTGGGTAACCGTAGGTAATTTCTAAAGTACATACATGTTCGGCACAGCATTGTGGGCTGAAGGGCCTGTATTGTGCTGTAAGTTTTCTGTTTCCTCGTCGCTTTTATTGGTGAACAATGGAAGCTTTAATCGGTGAAATGGAGTTGAACATTGGCTTGTGCACTGTCCTGCTGCCTGCCCTCCATGAGGTTCACTCACATTGCCTCTGCCTCCTGGAATCTTCTTGGAGACTGCAAGGAGCTGGAACACCCAAACACCCAAACATCCAAACAGCAAATCACAGGCTCCAACAGTTCCAGAATCACATTCAAGATGAAAAACAAAAGTTTTGAGACCTAAAAGAAGTGAAATATGTGGTTTCATGATCTATCCAGAAGGTGTCAACCAAAAGAGTGTTGTATGCAGGTGCCATTTTGACTGGAAGTTTATGCAATGTTGTTGCAGTTCCTAAGCTAAGTCAAACTAAGAAGAGGTTCAGTGGATAGATTTTCCTATCATAAATCTTAAGAAACTCTGCATATTTGTTCTTTATTACAACATTCCAAGATATGTTCAGACATGAAGCATACCATGTGTTCATAGATCCCTCTTTAAGTCTGAATTGTTGGAGGCATTGAGTGGGGATTAGAGGGTTAAGTGCCATCAGCTGGATGTGACGGTCCTAGCAAGTTCTGACTCATTGGAAAGTCATCTTTTAATTTTAATTTGTGCAGAGTGTGGAATTATATAAATGTGCGTGTACAGTATAAAGAAGTATTACAAAACATGCATTTAATGAAGTTTCCAGAAAAAAACTGAAGTTTCATAAATTCTGCCTGCTATTAGCCATCTGGTATTAATACTAAGTGATCAGTCGAGAATTGGATGACAGAAATGATCAACTTTAAAGAAAGAAGCAGCTTATTTGTTACAATAGAAATTTATGTTATCAAATTGTTCCAGTCAACAACTGGAGAAGTAATATTTATAAATGTTAGCAGAATCTTGAAATTAAATTGCTTTTTATTTTCTTGCTAAGTTTATTTGAAATTTCAGAGTATTCAATTTTCCCTTTTGAAAACAAAGTTCATCATTCATGAATTAAATCCCTCTTTCTTAGCCCTTCCTGTGCTTTTCAAACTAAGGCTTCAAAACA
Source organism: Hypanus sabinus (assembly GCF_030144855.1). Classification (NCBI taxonomy): domain Eukaryota; kingdom Metazoa; phylum Chordata; class Chondrichthyes; order Myliobatiformes; family Dasyatidae; genus Hypanus; species Hypanus sabinus. Next base: position 16,073,897 of record NC_082711.1, read on the forward strand.
AAGAAGCTGAAGAGGGTTCTACTGGTGTTCTGCACTGTGAGATAACTAAACCAGATGTCCAAGTGGAGTGGAGGAAAGGGGCTATGGTACTTCATCCAAGTGAGAAACATGAAATAAAGCAAAGGGGTTCCCATGTTGAATTACTTATTCATAATTTAAAACCTGAAGATGCTGGAAAATATACCTGTCTGACAAGGGACCAAGAAACAAGTGCATCTTTAAAAGTGAAAGGTAAGATACTGATCATTACTTACTAAAGTTTCATTCTTAAGTTTAATAGAATCAGGTTTAATATCACTGATGTATGTCATGAAATATGTTTTGTAGCAGCATTACAGTGCAATGCATAAATACTATAAATTACAATAAGAAATATATTTAAATTAAGTAAGTAGGACAAAATGAGCAAAAATTGTGAGATAGCTTTCATGGGTTGGTTCATTGTCCATCTAAAAATCTGATGGAGGCAGGGTAGAAGCTTTCACTAAAATATGATATGTGAATTTGAGATGGATACAGTTTCAACCGTATTTATTATCTGTAAATAAAAAGCTGCAAGGGATGCTGAATATTGTCTCATATTTTTGAAATTATTTAGGAATATAGACAGAGCTATTAATTTTCCTCCTGTAGCTTGAAAGAAGTCTACAATGTCTGCACTGCAAGGCCAAAGATTCTCTTGGAAGACCTGAAGTATTCGTGGTTTGAATGTAAATCATTAGATGCAGCTACCAAACAGATGCCCTGCTTAGCATCTTGTGGGTTGAGCAAAGATGGAAAATCACCTGCCTCTTGTGCTAAGCTGCATTTAGCTCTTTTAAAAATACATTGGGACTTCACTCAGTTTTCAGATTGAGTTCTCAGGAATGATAGCATTAGTGGAATTATTGCTGAAGAGAGTCGTTATTGCAGTGAAGGAAGAAACTTTATTCAGAATGACAGGGCAGTGCAGGGGTTAGTGCTGTCTTCACACTATTCCAGTGATCTGGGTTTAATCCTGACTTCAAGCACTGTCTTCGTGGAGTTTCCACCTTCTCCCTGTGTTGCCTTGGGGTGTTCTGATTTCTATCACATCCTTCTGATGGGTTAATTGGAAATAATGTGAACGGTTTGCAGCAGAATTTGCTTGAAGCAAGGGGAATGCACTAACTAGTATATATTTGAATTGATCAAATGATCTCTTGTTTTGTAAGAGCATATTATAAAATATGGGAATTGAAGACATATAAAGATTAGCTTTGAAACATACAGTGGAATGTTTTGTTTGCATCAAATTAAATTAGCAAGGATTGTGCTGAGTCACCATGCTTCTGGGACCAACATAGCAAGCCCAGAACTCACTAACCCTAACCTTAATGTCTTTGCATGTGAGAGGAAACCAGAATCTGTTGGAAACATGCCCAATCATGGGGAGAACATACAAAGTCACAAGAAATTCTGAAGATGCTGGAAATCCAAAGCAATACACACAGAATGCTGGAGGAACTCTGGGTTCCATAGAAATGAACAAATAGTCGATGTTTGGGCCAGGACCCATCTTCAGGACTGGAAAGGAAGGGTGAAGACACCAGAATAAAAAGGTGGTTGGGAGGGGAAGGAGGATAGCTGAAAGGTAATAGGTGAAGCCAGGCAGGTAAGATGGGTAAAGGGCTGGAGAGAAAGGGATCTGATAGGAGAAGTGAGTGGACCATAGGAGAAAAGGAAGGAGGACGGGTAGTAAGGGGAGGAGATAGGCAGGTGAGGAAAGGTAAGATGCCAGTGGGGATCTTGCACTTTTCCCTCACTGTTAATTCTTCCCAACATGTGTTCATATGATGAAATCTTAACGATTTCCTCAGTCCCTTCCCTCACAGTGGGACATCTGGATGTTTTCCAGTCTTGCAATATAATTCTTGCAGCTGTGATGAGAACCACCTTTAAAATAGTAAATTTGTAGATTTGTCATTGTTTACATTAGGTATCATTGTCCTATCACCCAGGAGACAAAGCCGTGGGCACAAGGGCAGTGTGGAACCCGACCAATTCCCCAACAAATCAAGAACTTTCCACCAAAATGGACGAACCATGGAACACTCCCAAATCATGTGAAAATATGTGCCCACCTCATCTTTACATTTCCAGCATAAATGATTATCAACAATCCCCATTTTGTAGAATCTAGTTGGTGTCAAATAATAGCTGTGTACTATCTTATACTGAATAAATTTCCCTCTGGCTTCCCTAATATGTCTACCCACATTTGATAAAATATTTGACCACTCATTATCTTCAATATCGCTTCCAAGATCCTTCTGCCGTACTGCTTTTGAGATTGTTACACGGTTCACCCACAGAGTGCTTGAACATTTTATAAAACACTGATGCTTTCTGAACTTCTTGTGGTAGTGTAAGGTATTCAGTTAAAGGGTTACTTTGTGGGCCACCTGTGGTGAACTACATATACCTGTCTGGACACGCCCCCCCCCCCCCCCCCCCGCTGACTGCTTCTGTGACTCCTCCCACGGACCGCGGTATAAAGGCGATTGGAGACACCGCCCTGGCCTCAGTCTCCAGGATGCAGTGTGGTGGTCAATTGCTGCTTGTTCTTTCTTCCAGCCAATAAAAGCCTATATCTCGCCTCACGTCTCCAAAAGTTATTGATGGTGCATCACCACCATTCTTGAATATGCTACTAATGCAATGTCTTATTTGTAAATGCTTCCAGAAATTCTCTTTATCTACAAAGTAATATTTCCTCTGCAAATCCACATACAACATAAAAATCTCATTCTCATAGAGATCACCTACTTTATTTACACTTTTAATCTTCCATCTTTCCAGTACACCATTCTTTTCCCAATGCATATCACAGGGTTATTCCAGAGCGAGGAATATAACTGATTTAAATGTGACATTTTACAAGCTTTATGAATTGTATTCCACACACTCCTTGAGTGAAATAGTATAAGATTTAGATTAGTCTTGTTTCTCACATGTTGTGAGAGAATGTTAAGGGGAGAATGTGGTGCAGGCCAAGCTCCGCTCTGTAACTCCCCAATCTAAATCAACATCAGCCCTGTCCCAATGTTTAGCTAACTTGGTCATTTCAATGGATAATTTATATGCCCTGATGTCTGGTAGACTGAGCCCATCCATGTCCCTGGACATACACATCTTACTCATTTTAATTCTGGGCGGCTTCTTATCCCATGGAAAGTCACTAATAATTTTGTTGTATTTGCTTGTAGATCAAATCTGAAATATTTAAAGGAAGCATCATAGAAAGATAGTTAAACTGAGGTGCTATGATCATTTTAACTACATTAACTTTGATCTTCAACTTTGCAACCATATCCAACCCGGCTGAAGTTAATTAATTCTGCTCTTCTCAGGGACTGAATTGGATGCTTTAGTGGTATAATCTTAGAAAGCCAAAATAATTCAAGAAAGTTATTGCATTGTTGAATGGATACTATAGCAGAATTTCATTCAATAATGAGTAGAATGCTTGCTTGATTGGATGTCGAACGAACTGTATCATTGTGAATTTTGAACATTCTTCTCTTTCAGTCCTGCCTGTGCTTATCAAAGAAGAGCTTAAGAATGTGGAAGCTGAAGAAGATAGTACTGCTACTTTTCACTGTCTGATTAGTAAACCAGATGTTCCAGTAAAATGGAGGAAAGAATCAATGCTACTTCATCCATGTAAAAAGTATGAAATGAAGCAGAAAGAGCTTTCTGTTGAGCTACTAATTCACAACCTAAAACTAGAAGATGCTGGTGAATATTCCTGTGATTCAGGGAATCAGAAAACTACAGCCTTCTTAAAAGTGAAAGGTATGTTTTTAAAAACATAGCTTATAATTAATTGGTGAACATAAGGAAATCTGCAGATGCTGGAAATTCAAACAACAACACACACAAAATGCTGGTAGAACACAGCAGGCTAGGCAGCATCTATAGGGAGAAGCGATGTCGACGTTTCGGGCCGAGACCCTTCGTCAGGACTAACCGAAAGGAAAGATAGTATGCTTTCTTGTCCAAGATGCCAAACTCTTCTTGTTCACTTACCTTAGACCCATCAGTATTGTTTCCATGTACCAGACAGGTGTTTGCTAATAAGGCAGCAATTGAACTGAATATGTTTCAGCATATCTGGCTATTGTGTTTTGAGCAATGAGCATAATGAAATATTCATAACATTGATAAATGGAAATGATGCTGGAGTCATCTACATGATAATGGATGGATGGAGATGGAGGCCTCCACTGGTCAGGGTTGACCATGGATACTGAGTCCTAGCTATCTAAGTATGCAAGCCTGGGCAGTACGATATGAAGAGCAAGCTGCTGCCATGTAGCAAGCTTCCCTTCTCCACACATCTGATGAATCCAAAGGAATGGCATTTTGGCACCAACAGCATCACCAGAGTTGCCAGTTAGCATTGAACTCAACATAAGACTGCTTCAGGGACTCCAGATCCAGCTTTTACCCTTGGGGTTCACTCCCGAAGCTTTCCCAGTAAGAGGGTATAGTCAATAAAGTCTTAAAATCAGAGTTTTCCTTCTAGTTGAGCTGTCAGCCATGGCGGATGAGCCCCATTTGCCTGAAGTGACTGGTTTTAATGCATCATAACTTGCCTTTGCATGTTTTCCTGTCAGAAATGGTTCTGTCGGGATTAGTAGCTAAACCATGCATATTCTGCATGGAGGTCGGTCACCAGTGGAGTGCCTCAGGGATCTGTTCTGGGACCCTTACTCTTTGTGATTTTTCTAAATGACCTGGATGAGGAAGTGGAGGGATGGGTTAGTAAGTTTGCTGATGAAACAAAGGTTGGAGGTGTTGTGGATAGTGTGGAGGGCTGTCAGAAGTTACAACGAGACATTGATAGGATACAAAACTGGACTGAGAAGTGGCAGATGGGTTCAACCCAGGTAAGTGTGAAGTGGTTCATTTTGGTAGGTCAAATATGATGGTAGAATATAGTGTTAATGGTAAGACTCTTGACAGTGTGGAGGATCAGAGGGATCTTGGGGTCCGAGTCCATAGGATGCTCAAAGCAGCTGTGCAGGTTGACTCTGTGGTTAAGAAGGTGTACTGTGTATTGGCCTTCATCAATCATGGAATTGAATTTAGGAGCTGAGAGGTAATGTTGCAGCTATATAGGAACCTGGTCAGATCCCACTTGGAGTACTGTGCTCAATTCTGGTTGCCTCACTACAGGAAGGATGTGGAAGCCATAGAAAGGGTGCAGAGGAGATTTACAAGGATGGTGCCTGAATTGGGGAGCATGCCTTATGAGAACAGTTTCAGTGAACTCGGCCTTTTCTCCTTGGAGCGACAGAGGATGAGGGGTGACCTGATAGATATAAGATGATGAGAGGCATTGATTGTGTGGATAGTCAGAGGCTTTTTCCCAGGGCTGAAATGGTTGCCACAAGAGGACTCGGGTTTAAGGTGCTGGGGAGTAGGTACAGAGGAGATGTCAGGGGTAAGTTTTTTACTCAGAGGGTGGTGAGTGCATGGAATGGGCTGCTGGCAACGGTGGTGGATGCGGATACGATAGGGTCTTTTAAGAGACTTTTGGACAGGTACATGGAGCTTAGAAATTAGAGGGCTATAGGTAAGCTTAGTGATTTCTAAGGTTTGGCATAACTTTGTGGGCCGAAGGACCTGTATTATGCTGTAGGTTTTCTATGCTTCTACATGAAGGCCAGGGAGCTGGTCTTAGTTGTCAGTGGGTATTTGAGGTGCACACCATTGGGAGCATTTAATAGGTAGTGGGAGTTTGTCCCCATTACCACCCCTGGTTGCAGCAACATTAAGGAACCATCTACATATTTCCCCTTGCAAATTGATAACAGAGCATAGAAATTATATGAAACTGCAAACATATTTATAGTCAATGCATCCAAATATTTTTAAGTTATCTTGAGACTTGATGGGTTTATTTGTTGGTTCAGTGTATGAAGTAAGTCATGCTTAATTTATATATTTTATAAGTTTGAATGTTTGTAGTACAGTACTGTCATTTTATGTTGTGAGATTACTAAACCTGATGCCTCAGTGGAATGGAGGAAAGGATCTGTGGTAATTTATCCAAGTGACAAATATGAAATGGTTCAGCAAGGTTCTTGCCTTGAGTTGCGCATACATAACCTAAAACTGGAAGACACTGGTGAATACATCTGTGATTCTGGGGATCAACAGACTGTGGCTTCCATAAAAGTGAATGGTAGGAGAACTCTTAAAATGAATAAATGATATCTCATATTCTGTAGAAAATCATCCTCAAAAACTGATTATTTTCTTCAAATTGCTCCTGACTGGATGACCTTGTGGCTTTTCATTAGTAGGTTTGTGAAATCAGGATTCTTGTCAGTATTGTAGTTTAACTACAATTGTATAATAGGCAACAATTCATAGGTAATTATTTATATTACAATCTAATTAGGAATTCAGATTTCTTGTGCAACAGTTCACAGAAAATTAATAAAAAATATTAGTAGGAACATTGAAAGATATTGCAATGTTTCTTGAAACATTGAAGGAAAAACATAACAATCTTGAGATGCAAACACGAGGAATTATGACTGTAATAGCTGGTCTGTTTTTGAGATTATCTTTTTCACATTTCAGATGCGCTGCAACTTGATATAATATAAAATGCTAAGTAATTGGTAGTTGCTTTAATATCATCAAAAGTGCTGACATAAAGTGAAAAATGTGTTTGCGTGCCACCAGGCTTGATAACACTGGATCAAGTATCCATCTAGTGTTTTCATACACCCTAGACGTTTCTAGGGCAAGTGTCTCATAAGTAGGGCAGGTTTTCTTTTTTTTAAAAAAAAACCCTGTTCTATTCTTTTGTGCTACGTCAGTAAATACCTTGGTAAAGCAAATTAATCAAATATGTTAATATTAGTTTAAAAAAAAGTAGGTGAAATTATTGGGACTATAGGATTAGAACTTGTTGACCTGCATCCTAGAATATTGGAAGTAGATAGATGTAAATAATTTGGATGAGAATGTATCAGACATAGTTAGCAGTATCTTGGTAAATATTAACAAGATTTTTAAGTTTTGCTATGGTATGAAGGAAATGGATGTACAAATCCCATGCTACAAAATTCCATGGGAGTTAGAGCTGCCCTGAGCTCTAACAACATCCCTGAGCTGACATTTACTGTGTATGTTCTTACCTGATTTAATTTTCCAAATGCATCGCATTGCACACAGGCTGGACTGAGAAGTGACAGATGGGGTTCAATCCAGAAAAGTAATACTCTTTGGAAGGTTGAACTTGAAGGCGGAATACATAGTTAATAGCAGAATTCTTAACAGTGTGGAGGTCCGGAGGGACCTTTTGGTCTAAGTCTATAAATCTCTCAAAGTTGGGGGATTAGGTTCAAGAGCTGTGAGGTAATGTTATAGCTCTATAAAACCCTGGTTAGATCACACTTGGAGTATTGTGTTAAGTTCTGTTTGCCTCTTTATGTGAAGGATGTGGAAACATTAGAGAGGGTACAGATTTACCAAGATACTGCTAACCATGTCTGATACATTCTTATCCAAATTATTTACATCTATCTACTTCCCTTCACATTTCATCCCTCCCCTAGCTGGTTCCATTTGTCAAATCTCCCTGCCTCAATTGTTCCCATTATCACCTTCCTTATTTTTCAGACTTAAGCCCTTGTAGCGTCTATCTCTGCTGATCACCCTCTCTTCTCCCTACTTTTCTCCCCTTGTTTTTTCTCTATCATTTGTATTTATAATCTACCTACATACCTCTCTCTTATCTCCAACCCTACCCCTCAAGCACCTGACTTCTTCTACGTAACATACCTCAAGCCACCTCAGTCCACTTGCCAGACCAGGTATCATCCAACTCCTTTTTATATCAGCTATCTTCCCTCTCCACTATCAGTGCCAGTCTAAGGTCTCAACCCAAAACAATGACATTTCCTTTCACTCTGTAGATGTTGCTTGACCCACTGAATTCCTCCAGTAGATTTTTTTTGCTACGGCATAAATTTTTACCCATTTGTGTATTTACCTTTCCCGTCTCCATAAGGTAATGATTATCCTGACAGTGGACCATTCCTCTGAACTAACTAACCATTATCTTGATATTCTGCAACCTTCGTCTTAATGCCATCCTTCATTCCTACTTCAACTTCTGTTCATTTCCCTACCTTTCTCAACTTGTGACGTTGGAGTTGATCAATAGGTTAGTAACTTGAAAATTCTGCTGAAACTAGAATTTACCTCCTTTCAGTTCATTTGTAGACTCTGTGCTTTTGATTTTAATCTTATGATGTCCCAAGCCCACTAAAACTTGATATGCAACATTACATATTCATGTCACATCTACAGAAGATATTCTCCACCCTTTGGCTTTGGAATTTTCCTCAATTCCACCTTGTATTTCCTTACTGCATGTGACTATTTTCATTCATAGTTTCCCTCCTCTGTGTATCTTTACCTTTATTCAATTATTTTCATGACCTTATTTATAATGACAGGAGTTCCCAGGGGTTATAGATGACCTGACATACGAAATTCTGACTTTCCATATATTCTTCCATAAATATTTTAAGTATTTTTCAAGCTAATAATAATAAACTGTTTCATTGCATTCATTATCACAGGATTCAGTATATGTTCCCTTAGGTTAATTATAGGTAATGTTAGTTTGAAAACAGTGAAGCTACTCAGTGAACTGCAAGAATTATAGTATGCACATGCAGAGTTATACAATGTGGTTAGCTTTGGCAAACAAATGTTTCTGACTTAGAAAAAATCAACTTAGGAATGAAACTGTAACCTGGGACTGTCTGCACATTTTGTTTTGAAGGTCTCTGGTTTGCCTATCCCTTGATACTCTTACACAGGCTCAGAAGCTTCCCATGGTGCTTCAATTGTAATTGCTCCTTTCTTGTAGGTTTGTTTTGAAGGGTGGGGGCCAAGAATAATTGGGAAGAAAAATCCATTTCAGGATTGTTGGTGCTCTCACTAAGAATGTTATTTGGTGCAAGTGAGATTAAAATTACATGCTGAAATCCAGAAGTAAGACCTGTATGTTGACTAATAAAAATTATAAAATTTACCATTCTATAGCACTGCCACTACTTTTCAAACAAGAACTTAAGGATGAGGAAGCTGAAGAGGGTGGCACTGCCACTCTACATTGTGAGATTAATAATCCTGATGCACCCGTAAAATGGAGAAAGGGATCTTTGGTACTTCACCCAAGTGACAAGTATGAGATGAAGCAAGAAGGATCAAGTGTTGATTTGCTTATTCATAGCCTAAAGCCTGAAGATGGTGGTGATTATACCTGTTATTCTGGTGATCAACAAACCACTGCCTCTTTAACAGTGAAGGGTAGGACAAAAATGTGTTGCTCATTTATCATTGTAATTGCATCATCTCACATTCTCATCACTAAATATATTCATAATTGCCAGCAGCCCTTAATAGCACCCTGCTGCTTAGTTGGCATTGCAAGAACTGATGCTTATTTGCTGAATTAATTGCTCATTCTCATCGCAATTTACAAGCAAGTTGAATAATACACTTTTACATCAGTCTGCATTTTATATATTAGTGATTTCATGTTGTAATTTCCAATTCTGAATAATATTTCTCATCTTTGTCATTTTAAGAATTTTTCTACCTTTATTCAATTCTTTGTCACTCCAAGATTCTTCATTTTAAGTTAGTGGGTATTTTTTAAATAGGGAACTGACCGCCTGTGGTTGGCTAATGCCTCAAACTAGTGGTCATTTAATCTAGGTCTTGATTGGCAGAGGCCCCAGATGGAAACATGTCACAAATATCATCTACGCCTTTAAGATGAAAGAGGGAGAATTTAAAGGAGATGTACAGTGAAATACTTTTATACATGGAGTGTTAAATGCCTGGAATGTGCTATCAGTGACAAAATTGAAGAAAATATGGTTGGACAAACACAAGGGAATCTGCAGATGCTGGAAATTCAAACAACACGCTCAAAATGCTGGTGGAACACAGCAGGCCAGGCAGCATCTATAAGGAGAAGCACTGTTCACGTTTCGGGCCAAGACCCTTTGTCAGGACCAAATATGGTAGTGATGTTTAAAATTTAGATAAAGGCATGAACATGCAGGGAATTGTGCATATGAATTAAGTACTGGCAGATTAAATGAGTTTAACTTGGCATCATGGTCAGCACAGGCATTATTGTGGGCTGAAAGGCCTGTTCCTGTGCTGTTTTGTTTACATGGTACAAGTGGTATCTCAAGTAAAAGTTAGGTAGCCTGTGAGATGGAGTGGTTCCTGCAGGGATGAGAGTTCTCAATACCATTCCATATGCTTTTATTCCTACTCTTAGCAGTCATGGGCCAAGGATTCTAGGAGTCATTGGAGTAGTTGCTGTTTTTTAAGGTTTTGAGCACATCCTTGAATCAGTTCCTTGGTTTGTCTGGTAATTTCTTCCACTAATGGAACTTGCAATAGAATGTTTGCTTCAGCAATTTGGTGTCAGGTCCGTGAATGATGTGGCTTGCCATTCAGATGTGATTGTGGCCTCAATGTAGGTCTGGAACACCTCACTGATATTGGTTTGCTTATTCTTCTTGTAGATTTGGTGGATTTTGAAGAGGCAGGTTTGTGCTAACTTTCAAGATGCCTCCTATGTATAGTCCAGATCTCAGAAATATCGGAAGTGGGGTGGTGAAAGTAATTGCTACCCATGAATTTATTGCAGATTTAGGTATTGATTTTCAAACATCTTTTTTCCAAAGCCTTACAAAGATGTAGTCGAGATGTTTCCTGTTGAGGGAGGCTCTGTTTTTGTATGTCCACAGTTTGCCAGCTGGCATCTTGAATTGCGTGTGGCAATGAGACAGTCTCCTAGACTCCTAGAATGAAATCAACTAGGTATTGTCCATTTCTGTTGGTAAGTCGTGGTATGAATATGGAACATCTTCCAGTCTGACCTGCACATTAAAATCGCTGAGCACAGCCAGGAACTTCTGCGCCGGTATTGAAGTGACAGCTTCGTGAAGTTTACTGTAAGAAGGTCTCAATTTCCTTCTCCTTGCTGCAGTTGTGTGGGGAGCAACAGATGATGACAGAGGTCACTGGGTTTCTGTCGAATTCCACAGTAAGGATTCTGTCACTGACAATGCCCCTCAGTGCCGCCTTCACCTTGCAGTTCATCATCAGTCCTACTCCGCCTTGTGCTGACATCATCATCATCGACTTTCTCCATGCAGACGAGGTGATGAGGTGCATCCCCTTTACCTCTGTGATTCTTATCTCTTTGTCTGGGTGTACATGACGGTGTTCTTGGATCTCCGGGATGGAGATCTCATTTCTGCCTGCCTGTGATCGTTTTCACCTTGCAGCACAAAAGCTGGTAAACTGTGGACATGTGAAAACAGAGACTCCCCCAACAGGAGACATCATGACTACATCCTCGTAAGAACAAAATGACGTAATTGTGTGATCAACACAGAAGCCTACAGCACCTTCAGCTTGGTCAATTCTGACCAGAGAGTAGTGTCAATGCAAGTGAGACTGAGCCTGCAGCAACCCAAAGCCACAAGTCCCAAGGAGAAGGTAGACTGGAAGGCATTCTCCTCACAACCTATTCTTCAAGCCCAGTACACTGTGAAAATGAGAAACCACTTCGGCCCACTGGAGAGGGAGGACGAAGAGACTGCCACCGACCACTATCAACTACTCATAGACACACACAGATGCAACAAAGAGTCTGCCTACTGTGAAGCAAATCAAAAAGAGCCGGATCGCAAAACACCCTGACGTCGTCTCAGCAAGAAGTGTGGTCGATGCTTGTTGAAACAGAAGAGCTAAGAGACGAGTTCAAGACAGCAAAGAAGAATCTCTTTGCCACCTACAACCGACTGAAGGAAGAGGAGCTAACAGAGGATTAGAGGGGTAGAGGCTGCTAATAAAGACAAGCAGCATGGAGAAGCATGGCACCTAGTTAACGAGATCAGTAGACGGAAGAAGTGCCCATCAAGTCAAATAAGTTGTAAAACAGTAGAGGACCGTGTCTTCAAGAACCTGCTGGGAAGCCCTTCAACGATCACAAAAGAAGAAAAGGACACACCCACGATACTAACCCAAGTCAACATTGATGATGGCCCATTCATCGTTGAGGAACTGAAGAAGGCCAAATATACACTCAAACAGGGCAGGAGCGCTGGATCAGATGGGATGCCACCAGATGTCCTGAAGAACTGCGACCTGGACGACATCTTGCTGGACATATGTAATACAGCACTGATGAAAGGTGACAAACTAGAACAGCAGTCACTCTTGAACATTATCCCTGCTCCCAAGTCTGGATCCCTCACGAAGACTGATAACTACTGCTCAGCTTGACCTGCATCTTAGCAAAGCTATACAATCAGATGATCTTGAACAGGATTCGCACCGCCATTGACTCTAAGCTAAGATGCAATCGGAATGGCTTTCAGCAGAAGTGCACAATAGTAATGCAAGTACTTGCTCTCCATAGAATCATCAAGGAAATCAAGAACAACCTGCCAGCCATGCTTACTTTCATTGATTTTCGCAAAGCTTTTGATTCCATTCACCAAAGTAAAATGCTGAAGATCCTGAAAGTTTATGGAGTGCCAGACCATCTACTGAGAGCAAGAGTCCAGCTATACCAAGACCATGGTGAAAGTTGTATCACCAGACGGAGAAACAGCAGTGTTTGAGCTCCTAGCTGGTGTGCTGCAAGGAGATACTCTGGCACCCTACATCTTTATAATCGTCCTTGATTACCCTCTATGTCTACCAAAGATCATGACAAGCTTGATTTTACCGTAAAACCAGGACAAACCAAAAGGGTCAGACCAGTTACACTCACAGATCTCGATTTTGCAGGTGACATAGTCCTGCTCTCTGACTAAATGGAGGATAGCACAGCAACTACTGACAAAAGTGGAAATTAAGTGCAATGAAGTTGGACTTCATCTAAATGCTAAAAAGACAGAGTACATGGCATTCAACTGTGAAGAAGGTACTCTCAAGACTGTAAAGAATGATACCATTAAGAAAGTCTTAGACTTCCAAGTACCTCATGTCAGGAATGATGAGTTTAGAGAAGGATTTAAAGATATGGCAGGTGCTGGCACGGAGGGCTATGAACGACATGAAGGCAATCTGGAGGTCTAACCTGACCAGAGGGCTCAAAAAGAGGATCTTCATAGCAGTCATAGAGTCCATTCTCACGTATGGATGTGAGACATGGACACTCACCAAAGCCATGCGAAAGTCACCAGATATGCGAATACTCCGGATGGCTCTTGACGTGAGTTGGCAACAGCACATGACAAACATCGAGCTCTATGACGACCTACTAATGATCACTACTAAGATCGAGGCAAGAAGACTGCAACTAGCGGGGCACTGTCTACGCCCTCCTGAGCTATCTGCCAATAAGGGAGCCCAAGCATGAGAGAATGAACCCTGGGCACCCTCCCAGGACTATGGTCAACATGCTCCTAGAAGATAGCAGCACGGCTAATGTAGATGAACTGAACACACTGATAAGGAAGAGGGAGGAGAAGACAGTCCGGCATCGACACCGGCCCCCTAGGCCTGAGTCGACATAGAAGTAGTAGACCAAAGCCTGTGCTGGCACATTAAAGGACAAGGGAATTGTCATGTTTTGCTTCCAAGCTATGAGATGTGGTCCAATTCCAGGTTCTTGCAGTGAGCTTTTATTGATGGAGAATGGTGTTAATCAGCAGCAAGTTGGTAGAAGATGGCTTTTTCGGATGTTGTTTCTGCAAGCTTCTATGAACAATCTGACAGTTACTTAGAGCTTGACATCCAAACCTGCAGAACTACAAATATCAGACCTTGACTGCTGAATCTGGAGTGACCTTAGTTCTGCTGTACTCACCAAAAATTGAATTATTTTCCATTAGTTTTGATGCACTCGTACAAGAAATTTGTTGAAGGTTACATGCAGTATTATGGTAAAAAAAATTGAGAAAATTATCAGAGCAACGATAGAGCTTTGTGTGGTACCATTCTTGGGTGAATTTGATTCTGTTGTAGACCCTGTTTAGGATTATGGCTCACATCCAAATGTAAAATTGAGATGCATTTTTGAGCATTCTATGCAATCCCTCCCAGCTGGTGCAATCCCTCCCTGCATTTTGTAAACCGTGTCCTCTGTGCTTCCAGTTAGACAGAGTTTACATTGTGATTTGGGAGCTGCATTTTTGGCTGCTGAGGAAGACTGTGGCAATGACAATTTCCTTGTGGCAGATAGCAGTGAGACCACAGTGAAATTATGATTGTCAGAGTTGTCTCCTTTCATGAGATGGTTATGATTTCCCTCATCTTTGAGGTTCCCTGGAATACCCTTCACTTTTCAATCTTACCTGGCTATTCTATTCTAACCATACCTGTTCTTTTTAGATAAGTCAAAGTGTATCCACATGTACTGATTACAGTGGATTCTAGTATACTATTAAATAAAATACAACAGGTATCCTTTGACTTCCAATGCAAAATGTTTTCTTTACAGAGTCCACAGAGTTTTCTTTATTACTTCTCTTCATCTAACTATCAATACATCCATTTCTTATACATTTCAACATAAATGCACCTGTGCTATTTTGCTCATCTGTTCTTAGTGCAAATAAATTCCATCTGGATTTGGGTGTAGAAGTTTCTTCTGAATATTATATTGGATTTTCTGGTGACTATTTATGAACCAGACTGGTCTTGCCTGCAAAAGATAGGACTGTTGATAGGGTTCCTAAATGTGATTGAACCTATTGAAAAATTCTGTACATTTAAATTAACACCTTTAACACTTTCGGTCCCTGTGTCTCATCTGACATATATGTTTAAAGGAATATTATTCCTTATTCCTTATTCCTTTTAGTACAATGTATGGCCTGGCATATAACTCTGTTGATGTTAATTTGCTAACTAAATGCTCAGTTTTTAGATTTATTAATTTCCCCTTAAATTTTGTTACTCTTTATTAACAATATTATCTGACCCCCAACTTGGGGTATTACTTAGTAAATAAAACATGTGAGTGCTAAAAATGCCATTGATTTGTTAGTATCTAGTAATTGACTGTAGCATAAATGAAGACGTCTTATTACTATATACATAGTTTGCAATGCAAATGTTAGTAAAGCTAAATATGACCATTATCAATATTATGTATTTTGAGGAGCTTGTGTGTTAAAGGAAACATGTCATTAACAACAAAGATTATTTTTTTTTACAGAAAATAAGTTTTTAATTTGATAATTCAGAGTTGTTATAATTTTCCCCATACCATATCATCAGGATTTAATTTGATTTTTTTAGCAACACCTGTGGTTTTTAAACAAGAACTTCATAATGAAGAAGCTGAAGAGAGCAGTACTGCTGTTCTGCACTGTGAAGTTAATAAACCTAATGCTTTAGTAGAATGGAGAAAAGGATCAGTATTACTTCATGCCAGTAACAAGTATACATTAAAGCAAGAAGGAACAAGCATTAAGTTGTTCATTCACAGCCTGAAGCTGGAAGATGCTGGTGAATATACCTGTGATTCTGGAGATCAACAGACTACATCTTCTTTAAAAGTAAAGGGTATGGAGATAAACATCAGATCCACTTTTGCTTTATGTCTGAGTCATTTCATGAGCAGATCATCCTCTAAAATACCTCAGTCAAGATGTCTGTGTATATGTGGAAAAACTAAGATGAAAAATGTTCGTTTAGTCAAAAATATGTTGTCTGTGAGAAATTGTCTTGTGTGGAATAGTTGTTCAGTTCCTTCAGTTCATCAGTTGTAGTGTCATATATATTTCCAACTTGGAAACAGCACTTTGGCCCATTGCATCTGCACAGACTATCAGCCACCCAATTCTTTTCATTTTCAATTTTCAACAAATCCTTTTTTTAAATTCTCCTCACCATCAACTACTGACTTGTACCACTCACCAGAACACAAATTTGCAATTTACAGTAGCCAATTAGCCTACCAATCTGCAAGTATTTGGGATCTAGGAAGAAACTGAGGAGCACCCAGAAGAAACCAATGCAGACTCGGGTGAATTGCAAATTCCACACAGACAAGACCCAAGGTTAGGACTGAATCTGTTTTTCTGGTGCTGTGAGACAATGGCTCTATTAGCAATATTATTGTGCCACACTGCGTCTTTGTCTAAGTTTGCAAAACACTCCCGTATTTGTGGTCAAGGGAATTCTAGATTCCATAGTTCTGCCTCTACCACTATGGCTTTATCCATCTGTTGAGTTTTCTCTCACTGTCTGCTTCTCCCTCGCAACCCTAAGCAATTTGTCTCTTTCAATCTCTCATTCTCTCTTTCCACTCACACAGATCTTTCCCTCTGGTTTATCCACCCCATCTTTTTGCCAGTCCATGTCACCACCATTTTCTTCCCTCCACCCCTGTTTTCTCTCTCCACCTCCATTATCTCCCTTTCTGTATCTCCCTACATTTCTCTTTATTTCATTCCATCGCATGTGCCTCCTTCTCAATGTCTCCCTGCATTCTTCTTTCTCCAGGTCTCTTCCCATTCCCCAAATCTATTTACCTCCTGCTATCTCCCTTAATTCCATCATCTGCTGTGCTTCAGCGGCTACCTCTTAGTCTCCCATCCCTTTGTCTCTGTTTCTCTCATACTGTGTCTCACTCTCAATTAGTCATTTAAGTTTAAGTAAGCCACTTGATTACGACTTGGGGGATACAATGCAGTAGCGTTGTTTCTGCAAGTAAGTTGCAATGTGGATTTTCATTTCTGTATCACTATCAGATCAAAGCCTGTTACTGCGGAGCATGTTATTTTTACCTGAAATGGCTTTAAGTTTGAAATTAAGTCTAAGCCTAACTCCAGGATCTTGAGCAAACAACTTATGATCACCAGAACACCCAATAGATGTAGTACCTTTTGCCTTTACCTCATCTTTATCTTGGTCATGTAATGTGACACTGGTAAAAGAATGATAATGTTAATGATGGCATTGCAAAACCTGAGATAGAGCAGGCCCTTCAAGCCTGCTCTTCCATTCAACATGGTCATGGCTGATTTATGATGGCCTCAACTCCTAATCAGTACCAGCTCCCCATAATCTTGAATTAATTGATCTTTCAAAGGTTTATCTGTCTCTAACTATCCTGCATCTAATTATTTAGCCCCCATCAACCTCAAGGACAGAGAAGTCCAGTGATTAACTGTCTTCTGGTAGAAGAAACTGATGTGCATCTTAGTTTTGAATGGCCAATTTCTTATGTTGTAACTATGACCACTTTTTCATAACCTTTCATTGGTGAAAACATCTGTACAGCTATCCTATGAACTCCCTTAGGAACATTTAATATTGTCACCCTTTCTTCTTTTAAACTCTAAGAAGTACTGAGCTCTAGCTCAGCCACTCTTTATTAGAATAACATTCTCATTTTAGGTGCGACAGATAGCTGTGGAGACCAAGTCATTTGATATATCTAAAGTGGAGGTTGATAGGTTCTTGATTATTAACAGTGTCAAAAGTTACAAGGAGAAGGCAGGAGAATGGGTTTGAGAGGGATAATACATCAGCCATGATGGATTGGCAGAGCAGACTCAATGGGCCAAATGGCTTAATTCTCCCTTTTCTTAATTAGATAAAAACTCTGCACAATTTTCCTAGTGTGACCTTGCCAGCATCCTGTATAAAACCTTTCTATTTTTAGAATAAAGGCTAAAATGTAATTTGCCTTCTTAACTACTTGTTGGATGTGCCTATGTACTTGGACATTTAGATCACATTAAACGTGATTTGTTTCTGTTCACTCCTCCAGGGCATTAATGTAAACAGTAAGCATTAGCTGAGAACCAATCCCTCAAATATGCCACTAATTATATCCCTCCAGCCTGAAAAGGAACCATTGATTCCAACTCTTGTGGCAGATTTCAGTCCATACTAATGCACTTCTGCTGATACTTTGATGTCAATTTATGTATCAGGCTCTTATGGAGCATCTTGTAAAATGGCCCAATGGGAATCTAAACACACTATCTACAGGTGAATAAACTCTTTTCGGGCTTCCACCCAGGTACAGGTATCGATTTTAACCGATGTTTCAATGACAAACTTTGCCATCTTCATCAGGGATAGCTGAGTTGTCATCAAAGCATTAGTTAAAATTGATACCTGTACCTGGCTGGAAGCCTGAGAAGAGTTTATTTGTCATATATGCCGGGAAAGCACTAGAGTCTTTTTTTACATTATCTACAGGTTCCCTTTTATCAACCCTCCCTGTTTTATCCTTCATGAATTCGAGCAAATTGATCAAATTTGATTTACTTTTTCATAAAACCATGTTAATTAGGTTTGATTGCATTCTGCTTTTCTAAATGTTTAGTTATTTCCTCTTTGACTGTTGACTGTAGCAGCTTGCTAACAGCAGATGTTAAACTAACCTATAGTTCTCTGCCTTCTGGTTTCCCCCCTTTCTGAACAAATGCCTCAATTCCCTAATCTTTCTCCCTCATTAGATGCATTCAGTGACCAAGCGTCCATGAACCTCTGGGGTAAAGAATTCCAAATATTTGCCATCCTCTAAAAGAAAGAATTGCTATACTCCAGTTTTAAATGATTTTCCTCTTACAGATATGCCCCTATATACAAGACTTTACACTAGTGGGAACTCCTTAATACCTTTTTTAAAAAAAGAAATCTTCTGCTTTCCAGCATCTTCCCGGGGCTTCCAGTTGGGTACAGGTATCGATTTTTAACTCTGTTTTGGTTCCTAGTACCTACCCTGTCTTGCCTTCTTATAATCTTATAATTCAATAAAATCTGAATATATATTTAACCTATCATTCTTCTAAAGTTCAAAGAATGCAGCTGGTAATTCTTTAACTGTTCACAATAAGATAAACTCTTCATCTCAGTAAATGTCCTACTGGACATCTTCCGGACTGCTAATTTTAGTATATGCTTTTTTCCAAATAAGAGGACCACAACTATACAGATCAGATGATACAGAAATAAATGTTGTCATTGACAGTAAAGATGATCATCAGGATTTAGAGTGATCTTGATCGGCTGAGGTTGTGAGAAACTTTTTCATTTGAGTGTGAGTGATCTTATAAAGATTTATAAAATTACAAGGGGCATAGTCCATTTTCCAGGATTTGGGAATCAATAAATAGAGAGTATAGGCTTAAGTTGAGAGTGATGAGATTTAATAGAAATCTGAAGGACAACTTTTTCTGAGTAGTTATTGTATAATAAGAGAAAGTGGTTGAGGGAGATACATTCAAAAGGTACTTGGACAGGTACATGGATAGAAAGGTTTAAAGGGATATGGGGCAAACACAGGTAAATGGGACTAGCTTAGATGGGACCAGATGGGCCATTGGGCCTGTTACCATGCAATGTTTACTTAGACTTTATCATTCCAGTATGGTGTGTACAACTTCTGTATTTCTAAATTTAGCTCCTTTACAATAAAGACCAATATGTCATTCATCTCCATACCTACTTGATTCATCTACATAGTAACCTTTGTGATTTATGTACAGGAACACTTAGATCCCTATGCATTTCACTCATTTGCAAGCTGGATTTTATGTTGGCTTGATTGGACTTTTATTTTTATCCAGAATGCACAGTCCTACTGGATGTTTACAAATTAAATTGCTGTTTTTCCTAGCTCTACCTGTGCTTTTCAAGAAAGGGCTTCAGAACATGGAAGCTGAAGAAAGTAGTTCAGTTATTCTGCGCTGTGAACTCACTAAACCTGATGTTCCAGTGGAATGGAGAAAATATTCAGTGGTACTTACTCCAAATGACAAGTATGATATGGTGCAAAAAGGTTTCTGCACTGAATTGATTATTCGCAACATAAAACCAGAAGATGAAGGGGAATATACTTGTGATTCAGGAGATCAGCAGACTTCTGCATCTTTGAAAGTGAAGGGTAGGATAGCCAGTATATTTTTGGCATAATTCTGCATAAGAAACTACTAATTTTTCCAGATAGAATTTTATATTTCAGTCATCATACATAAATTGATATTATTAAGAGCATAACAATAGAAACAGAATTTGGCCATTTGGCCTTGTTTTCCTTTTGTTGTCAGTGTCATTTTTGTGCACTAATCACATGCCCCTTGTGTGCCTTGATGACTAGCATTCTGTTTTTCCTCAGTCTGGATTTGTCTAAATATTGGCAATCTACAAAATATTAACTTAAATGGATAATTGGAAAGGTGTGAAACTGCATTTAACTTCCTAGCAGTTTGTCAAGCTCAGATCTAGACCGAACAACATTATCAACTGATTTACTTCTCATCCTCTTTAGTCTTGCCTGTGCTTTTTAAACAAGAACTTGAGAACATAGAAGCGGATGAGAATGGTATGGCTATTTTGTGCTGTGAGCTGTCTAAACCTGGTGGCTCAGTGGAATGGAGGAAAGGCATTGTGGCACTTCATTCAAGTGATAAGTATGAAATGAAGCATGAAGATTCCTGTGTTCAGCTGTTTATACACAATCTAAAACTGGAAGATCAGGGAGAATACACCTGCGACTCGGGGGACCAGCAGACCAGTGCATTTCTAAAAGTAAAGGGTAGGAATCATTTTTGTATTTCCATTATTTAAATTTAAGAGGAAACCTGTCACAGCCTTTGTATTGAATAATTTTGTAATATGCTATTTATAGTCACGGAATCTTGTCACGTCAATGCAGCCATTTTCTTTTAAAAATGTTAATTGTAATGTATAAGCAAACTAATGCACATGCAAATCAGTTTTCTGAAATGCAAAAAGAAAGCATTGAAAATATTCAACAAGTCAACCAAATAGTGCAAAGAGATAAGGTTTAAGCAGTTATAATAATTAAAGTAAACGACCCTTCATATGAATTAGAAAAGTAAGAAGGCAAGAATATTTTTGTTTCCAGAGTGGAGTTTTATGACTTATAAAGAATAAAAAAATAAACTGATGCATGGAACTACCTGTGACATATAATTCAATGCAGTGATATTGTAAACAGAAAGTTTTGACTTTGGAAAATTAAGTTGTTCTAATTATAATAATTAACTGGAAAAAATTCAATTATAAAATTAAAATAAACCTGTAGGGAAATCTGATGTAAAACAGAAAAAAACTGAAAACATTAGGCTGAAAGAGAAGTAAAGTTAGTGCATTAGGCTGCAGACCCTTTGTCAGAACTGAGGAAGAGGGAAAAGAAGATAATTTTAAGAAGTAGAGAAGGTGATATAGAGTCTCTCAAAAGCAGAGGTGGAGGATTATGCCTTGTGATTAACTCGTTTTGGTGCACAAATGTACCAGTGCTGTCCCAATTCTGCTCACCAGACCTGGAATATCTCGCAGTTAAGTGCCGTCCATTTTACCTACTAGGGAGATTTCCGTGATCACTTTGATAGTGGTACACATTCCACCTCAGACCAATGTCAGTCAGACTTTAGATGATCTGCGCAATGGGATCAACATGCATGAAACAGCATACCCTAATACCTTCACCATCATTTTGGGTGATTTTAACCAGGCCAGTCTGAAAAAGATCACTAAACAATTACCATCAACAGATCACTTGCAATACCAGGAGAAACAACATACTGGACCATTGTTACACCACCATCAAGAATGCCTTCTGTGCTATTCCTTGTTCTCACTTCAGGAAGTCTGATCAGCTGGGCTGTACTTCTACTCCCTGAGTATAGGCAGAGACTGAAGTACTGCAGCACCAGTAGTGAGGACCAGGAAGGGACGCACAGGTGCACCTACAGGACTGCTTTGAATTGGTGGTCTGGACCCTATCCAGGGATTCATCTTCGATTTTGGATGAGTATGCTGCAGTTGTTACCAACTTCATTAAAACCTGTGTGGATGAGTGTGTGCCTACAAAGACTTGCTGTACATTCCCAAACCAAAAGCCATGGATGAACCAGGAGTACATCATCTGCTGAAGGCTAGATCTGTGCAATTCAAGGCTGGCAACCCAGGTCTGTACCAGAAAACCAGGTATGACTTGCGGAGGGCTATTTCAAGGGCGAAGAGACAAGTTTGAATGAGGTTGAAGGCGACATTGGATGTACAAAAGCTCTGACATGATTTGCAAGACATTACTTCCTACAAAGCGAAACTACAGCTGTGAAGATCCCTGTCGCACCTGGTGATCCTGTGATCTCTGTCTCAGAGGCCGTTGTTAGGTTGTCTTTAAAGAGGCTGAACCCTTGCAAGGCAGAAGGCCCCAACGGAGTACCCAGTAAAGCTTTAAAGCTTGAAAACTTGTGCCATCCAACTGGTAGGAATATTCAAGGTTATTTTCAACCTCTCACTGCTACAGGCAGAAGTTCCCACTTGCTTCAAAAAGGCAACAATTATACCAGTGTCTAAGAAGAATAATGTGAGCTGCCTTAATGACTATCGCCCAGTAGCACTCACATCTACAGTGATGAAATGCTTTGAGAGGTTGTTCATGACTAGACTGAACTCCTGCCTCAGCGAGGACCTGGACCCATTGCATTTTGCCTATTGCCACAATAAGTCAACGGTAGATGCAGTCTCAATGGCTCTTCACACAGCCTTGAACCACTTGAACAATAGAAACACCAATGTTAGGATGCTGTTCATTGACTATAGCTCAGCATTTAACACTATCATTCCCACAATCCTGACAGAGAAATTACAGAATCTGGGCCCCTGTACCTCCTTCTGCAATTGGATCCTCTAGACCTAACTGGAAGACCGGAATCTGTGTGGATTGGTGATAATATCTCATTCTCACTGACCATCATCAATGGTGCACCTCAGGGGTGCGTGCTTAGACCATTGCTCTACTCTCTATATACCCATGACTGTGTGGCTAGGTTTAGCTCAAATATCATCTATAAATTTGCTGATGATACAGTCATTGTTGGTAGAATCTCAAATGGAGATGAGAGGGCATTCAGGTGCCTGATATTCCAACTAGTGGAATGATGTCGCAGCAACAGCTTTGCACTCAACGTCAGTAAGACGAAAGAACTGATTGTGAAATTCAGAAGGGTAAGACGAAGGAACACATACCAATCTGCATAGAGGGATCAGAAGTGGAGAGAGTGAGCAGCTTCAAGTTCCTGGGTGTCAAGATCTCTGAGGATCTAATCTGGTCCCAACATAATGATGTAGCTATAAGGAAGGCAAGACAGCAACTATACTTCATTAGGAGTTTGAAGAGATCTGTCAACAAAAACACTCAAAATCTTCTAACGATATACCATGGAGAGCATTCTGATAGGCTGCATCACTGTCTGGTATGGGGGGGATGGAGGGAGTGGGTGCTACTGCACAGGACCAAAAGAAGCTGCAGAGGGTTGTAAATTTAGTCTGCTCCATCTTGGATACTAGCCTACGAAGTATCCAGGACATCTTTAGGGAGTGGTGCCTCAGAAATAGAGAGTCCATTAGTAAGGACGCCCAGCACTCAGGGCATGCTCTTTTCTCATTGTTACTATCAGGTAGGAGGTACAGAAGCCTGAAGGCACACACTCAGCGATTCAGGAACAGCTTCTTCCCCTCTGTCATCTGATTCCTAAATGGACATTGGACCTGTGAACACTACCTCACTTTTTAAATATATTTTATTTGTGTCTTTGCACAAATTTTAATCTATTCCATGTACATATACTGCAATTGATTTACTTATTTATTATTTTTTCTCTTCTTCTATAATATGTATTGTATTGAAATGCTGCTGCTCAGTTAACAAACTTCACGGTACATGCCGGTGATAACAAACCTGATTCTGATGAACAAAGCAAAGGGTACTTCAATAAGAGGGTGAGTCAAGGATTGTCATGAGATGAGTTATAGGAATATTCAGGCCAAATAAGTTAATAGGACAGTTAGTGATAGTATGGACAAAGAAATATGATATGTTACTGATAATATCAGGACTGTGGGACATCGGAATCAGGTTCATTGTTACTAACATTGTTCATGGAAGTTTAATATGTGGTGAAGGAATTGGTTTAGGAGGGAGGCCATAAGCATTTTGGATCATTGATGTCTCTTCCAGGGAAGGTGGGACCTGTACAGAAGGGATGGTTTGCATCTAAACTGGAGAGGGACTAATATCCTTGCGGGAAGGTTTCTTAATGCTGCATAGTGGGGTTTAAACTAGAATTGCAAGGAGATGGGAACCAGAGTGCCAGAACAGTTGGTGGAGAGGTTGTAGAGATGGATATTGGTAAGACCTCAGTCAAAGTTAGGAATCAAAAGGTTGAGCATGGTGCAACAAAATTGAAAAGGATAAATGCAGGATTGAAGGTGTTGAATCTGAATGCGTACAGTATTAGGGATAAAGTACAAACCCCATTTCTAGAAAAGTTGGGATATTTTCCAAAATGCAATAAAAACAAAAATCTGTGAAATGTTAATTCACGTGAACCTTTATTTAACTGACAAAAGTACAAAGAAAAGATTTTCAATAGTTTTACTGACCAACTTAATTGTATTTTGTAAATATACACAAATTTAGAATTTGATGGCTGCAACACACTCAACAAAAGTTGGGACAGAGTTAAAATAAGATTGAAAAGTGCACAGAATATTCAAATAACACCGGTTTGCAAGACTCCACATTAAGCAGGCTAATTGGTAGCAGGTGAGGTATCATGACTGGGTATAAACGTAGTGTCCATCAAAGGCTCAGTCTTTGCAAGCAAGGATGGGTCGTGGTTCACCCCTTTGTGCCAAAATTCGTGAGAGAATTGTTAGTTCAAGAGGAACATTTCTCAGTGCAAGATTGCAGAAAATTTAGGTCTTTCAACATCTACAGTACATAATATTGTGAAAATATTCAGAGAATTCAGAGACATCTCAGTGCGTAAAGGGCAAGGTCAGAAACCACTGTTGAATGTGCGTGATCTTTGAGCCCCCAGGCGGCACCACCTAAGAAACCGTCATGCTACTGTGACAGTTATAGCCACCTGGGCTCGGGAGTACTTTGGAAAACCATTATTACTTAACACAGTCCATCGCTGCATCCAGAAATGCAACTTGAAACTGTATTACGCAAGGAGGAAGCCATACATCAACTCTATGCAGAAACGTTGGCGAGTTCTCTGGGCCCGAGCTCATCTCAGATGGACCAAAAGACTGTGGAACCGTGTGCTGTGGTCAGATGAGTTCACATTTCAGCTAGTTCAGAAAAAACTGGCGTTGAGTTCTCTGCGCCAAGATGAAAACGACCATCATGATTGTTATCAGCGACAGGTGCAAAAGCCAGCATTTGTGATGGTATGGGGGTGCATCATTGCCCACGGCATGGTTGAGTTGCATGTATGTGAAGGTACCATTGACTCTGAGGCGTATATTAGGATTTTAGAGAGACGTATGTTGCCATCAAGGCGACATCTTTTCCGGGACGTCCATGCTTATTTCAGCAGGACAATGCCAGACCACATTCTGCACGGGCTACAACAGTGTGGCTTTGTAGACACAGAGTGTGTGTGCTTGACTGGCCTGCTGCCAGTCTTGTTCTATCTCCTATTGAAAATGTATGGCACATCATGAAGAGGAGAATCAGACAACGGAGACCACGGACTATTGAGCAGCTGAAGTTTTATATCAAGCAAGAATGGACAAAATTTCCAATTGCAAATCTACTACAATTGGTATCCTCAGTTCCAAAATTATTAAAAAGTGTTATTAAAAGGAAAGGTGATGTAACACAATGGTAAACATGACTCTGTCCCAACTTTTGTTGAGTGTGTTGCAGCCATCAAATTCTAAATTTGTGTATATTTACAAAATACAATAAAGTTGGTCAGTAAAACTATTGAAAATCTTTTCTTTGTATTTTAGTCTGTTAAATAAAGGTTCTCGTGAATTAACATATCACAGATATTTGTTTTTATTGCATTTTGGAAAATATCCCAACTTTTCTGGAAATGGGGTTTGTAGATGAACTTGCAGCCTAGTTGCTGGTTGGCAGATATGATGTTGTAGGCATTATAAAATCATGGCTGAAAGGTTATAGCTGGGAGCTTAATGTCCAAGTATACACATTATATAGAAAGGATAGGCAGAGGGGGTTGTGTTCCTCAGTTGATTAAGAAAAATTAAATCAAATCATTAGAAAAAGTTGACATAGGGTTGGAAGGTGTTGAATCTTTGTGGATAAATCTAAGGAACTCCAAGGGTAAAAAGACCATGATGGGAGATGTATACAGACCCCCAAGCCTACAAGTTACAATGGGAGATAGAAAATGCATGCCAAAAGGGCAATGTTACAATGGTCATGGGAGATTTCAATATGCAGGTAGATTCAAAAAATCAGTTTGGTACTGGATTACAGAAGGGGGAATTTCTAGACTGCTTACAAGCTCAATGGATTGGGTGTTATGAACCGGAGGCGATTAGGGAGCTTAAGGAAAAGGAAGTCTTAGGAGCCAGTTATCACAATATGATTGAGTTCAATTTTACATTTGGTAAGGAGAAGTTAAAGTCTGATGTAGCATTACTTCAGTGGAGATAAAGTGGTATGAGAGAGGTGTTTGCCAAAGTAAATTGAAAGGAGATGCTGGCAGGGATGACGGCGGAGAAGCAATAGCATGAGCTTCTGGGGGAAATGAGGAAGGTACAGGATAGATGTATTCCAGAAATAAAAAATACTCAAATAGCAAAATAGTACAACCGTGGCCGACAAGAAAAGTCAAAGCTAATGTAAAAGCTAAAAGGAAGGCATACAACAAAGCAAGAATTAGTGGGAAGATAGAGGATTGGGAAGCTTTGAAAAACCTACAGAAAGCAACTAAAAGGATCATTAGGAGGAAACGCAAACACGAAGAAATTTGCTGGAAATTCAAGCAAAACACAGCAAATTCTGGTGGAATGCAGCAGGCCAGGCAGCATCTATAGGAAGAAGTACAGTCAACATTTTGGGCTGAGACCCTTTGACAGGACAGAAGAGCAAGCTAGCAAACAATATCAAGGTGGATAGAAAAAGCTTTATTTTGTGTGCGTGTGTGTGTAGGACTGCCAAAAAAAATAAGGCCAGAGAAGAAATAACGGAGGACAAGGAAATTGCAGATGAACTAAAGGTGTATTTTGCATCAGTCTTCACTATGGAAGACACTAGCAACGTGCCAGGTGCTGAGGCAAGAGAAGTCAATACAGTTACTATTACAAGGGAGGTGCTCAAAAATCTGAAAGACCTGAAAGTATATGAGTCACCTGGACCAAATGAACTGCACACTAGGGTTCTAAAAGAGGTAGTGGTAGAGATTGTGGAGGCATTAGTAACGATCTTTCAAGAATCATTGGACTGTAGCATGGTTCTGGAGGACTGGAAAATTACAGATGTCACTCCACTCTTTTAGAAAGGAGGGAGGCAACAGGAATGAAATTATAGACCAGATAGTTTGACCTCAGTGGTTGGGAAGATGTTAGAGTCAATTGTAAAGGATGAGGTTGTGGACTATTTGGTGACACAGGACGTGATAGGACAAAGTCAGCATGGTTTCCTTTGGGGAAAATATTGCCTGGCAAACCTGTTGGAATTCTTTGAGGAGATTACATGTAGGATAGATAAAGGGGATGCAGTGCATGTTGTATGTTTGGATTTTCAGAATGCCTTTAACAAGGTGTCACACATGAGGCTGTTTACCAAGTTTCCCTGCTTTTGGTATGCTGGCCTTTATAAATCAGAGCATTGAGTATAGGAATTGGGATGTAATGTTAAAATTGTACAAGACATTGGTAAGGCCGAATTTGGAGTATTGTGTACAGCTCTGGTCACCGAATTATAGGAAAGATGTCAACAAAATAGAGAGAGTACAGAGAATGTTACCTGGGTTTCAGCACCTAAGTTGCAGGGAAAGATTGAACAAGTTAGGTCTTTATTCTTTGGAGCATAGAAGGTTAAGGGTGTCTTGATAGAGGTATTTAAAATTATGAGGGGGATAGATCGAGTTGACGTGGATAGGCTTTTTCCATTGAGAGTAGGGGAGATTCAAACAAGAGGACATGATTTGAGAGCTAGGGGCAAAAGTTTAAGGGTAACACAAGGGGGAATTTCTTTACTCAGAGAGTGGTAGCTGTGTGGAACGAGCTTCCAGTAGAAGTGGTAGAGGCAGGTTCGGTATTGTCATTTAAAGTAAAATTGGATAGGTATGTGGACAGGAAAGGAATGGAGGGTTATGGGCTGAATGCGGGCCAGTGGGACTAGGTGAATGTAAGCGTTGGCATGGACTAGAAGGGTCGAGATGGCCTGTTTCTGTGCTGTAATTGTTATATGGTTATAAGTTAAGAGTGCGTGGTATTACAGGAAAGTTACTAACATGGTTAGAGCATTGATTGATTGGAGGCAGAAAATTGGAATAAAATGATCGTTTCCTGGTTAGCTGGCTGTGAAGGATGCTATTCTGCAGGGGTCGGTGTGGGACCTCTTCTTTTAATGTTGGATATCAATGATTCAGATGATGGAATAGACGACTTTGTTGCCAAGTTTGCGGATGTTACAAAGATTGATGGGGGTGGCAGGTAGTGTTGATAAAACAGGAAGTCTGCTGCAAAAGGACTAAGATTAGAAAAATAGGCAAGAGAGTGGGAAATGAAATACAATGTTGGAAAATGCGTAGCCGTGCAGTTTGGTAGAAGAAATAAATGTGTAGCCTATTTTCTGAATGAGGAGAAAATCCAAAAATCTGAGATGCAAAGGGATTTGAGAGTCCTTGTGCAGAACACCCTAAAGGTTAATTTGTGTGCTGAGGAAGACAAATGCAATGTTAGCATTCATTTCAAGAGGTCTAGAGTATAAGAGCAGGGGTGTGATGCTGAGGCCCCACTTGAGAATTGTGAACAGTTTTGGGCTTCTTCTCTAAGAAAAAATGTGCTGGCATTGGAGAGTATTCAGAGGAGGTTCACAAGGATGATTCCGGGAATGAAAGGATTATCATATGAGGAACATTTGATGGCTCTGGGCCTGTACTTGCTGGAATTTAGAAGGATGAGAGCGGGATTCTCTTTGAATATTCAAATGTTGAAAGGCCTAGACAGAGTGAATGTGGAAAGGATGTTTCCCATTTTGGTGGAGTTCAGGACAAGATGGTACAGCCTCAGGATAGAGGGGCATCCATTTGAAACAATCAAGTGGAGAGATTGTTTTAGCCAGAGGGTGGTGAACTTGTTACCACAGGCAGCTGTGGAGGCCAGGTCTTTGAGTGTATTTAAGGCAGAGATTGATAGGTTGTTGATTGACCATGGCATCAAAGGTTACGGGGAGAAGGCTGGCAAGTGGGGCTGAGAAAAGTATCAGCCATGATTGAATGGCAGAGCGGACTCAATGGGTCAAATGGCCTAATTCTGCTCCTAGGTCTTCTGGAGATGGACTTTTCAAGCAGTTCTTCATTGAGCCTACTAGTGGATCTGCTTTTCTGTTTTGGGTGTTGTGCAATGAATCAGAATTGATTAGAGAGCTTAAGGTAAAAGAACCTTTGGGACAAAAGATCATCATGTGTTCGAATTTACCCTGAAATTTGAGAAGAAGCTGAAGTCCGATGTATTAGTATTACAGTGGAATAAAGGGAATTACAGAGGCATGAGAGAGAAGTTGGCCAGTATTGACTGGAAAAGAACACTGGCAGGGATGACAGCAGAGCAGCAATGGCTGGAATTTCTGGAAGCAATTCGGAAGGTGCGGGATATATACATCACAAAGAAGAAGTATTCTGAAGGAAAGATGACATAACTGTGGCTAACAAGAGAAGTCAAAGAGAGGGCATATCATAGAGCAAAAATTTGTGGATTGGGAAGCTTTCAAAAACCAACAGAAAACACTTTAAAAATGTCATTAAGAAGATAAGGATGGAATACGAAAGTAAACTAGCCAATAATATGAAAGAGAGTACCTAATATTTCTTCAGATACATAAAGTGTAAAAGAAAGGCAAGATTAGATATCATACTACAGGAAAACAATACTGGAGAGGTAGTAATGGGGGACAATGAAATGGCAGCTGAACTGAATAAGTATTTTGCATCAGTCCTCACTATGGAAGACACTAGCAATATGGTAGAAGTTCCAGGTATCAGGTGCCGTGAAGTGTGTGATGTTATTATAACTAGACAGAATGTTCTTGAGAACTGAAAAGTCTGAAGGTAGATAAGTTACCTGGGCCAGATAGTGTACACCCAGAGTTCTGGAATTGGCAGCTGGAGAAATTGTGGAGGTATTAGTAATAATCTTTCATGAATCACTAGATTCTGGAATGGTTCCTCAGTAGTTGGGTAGATTAAGGATTCAGATCTCAGGGTATTTGGAGACACATGATAAATTAGGCCATCGTCAGCATGGTTTCCTCAAGTGAAAACCTTGTCTGACAAATCTGTTGAAATTGTTTGAAGAAATAACAAGCGGGATAGACAAAGGAGAATTGCTTGATGTTGTGTACTTGGATTTTCAGAAGGCCTTTGACAAGGTGCCACACATGAGGCTGCTTAACAAGCTACAAGCCCATGGTGTTACACAAAGAATTCTAGCATAGATAAAGCTGTGGCTGATTGGTAGGAGGCAAAGAGTGGGAATAAAGGAAGACTTTTCTGGTTGGTTGGTTGGTTGATGGTGACTAGTGGTGTTCCACAGGGGTCTGTTGGGACCAATTCTTTTTATGTTATGTGTTAGTGATTGGGATGATGGAATTGATGGCTTTGTTGCAAAGTTTGCAGACGATATGAAGATAGCTGGAGAGCAGGTAGTTTTGAGGAAGGTAGAGAAGCTGCTGAAGGAATTGGACAGATTGTGAATGAGCAAAAAAATGGCAGATGAAATACAGTGTTGGGAAGTGTTTGGTCATGAACTTTGGTCGAAGAAATGGGTTGACTATTTTCTAATTGGACAGAAAATTCAAAGAACTGAG
Organism: Hypanus sabinus; assembly: GCF_030144855.1. Classification (NCBI taxonomy): domain Eukaryota; kingdom Metazoa; phylum Chordata; class Chondrichthyes; order Myliobatiformes; family Dasyatidae; genus Hypanus; species Hypanus sabinus. The sequence continues at coordinate 16,104,804 of NC_082711.1, forward strand.
GTGCAAAGAGAGTCCTTGTGCCGGATTCCCTAAAGATTAATAGCATCTGTGGTGAGGAAGTCAAATGCAATATTAGCATTCATTTCAAGAAGACTAGAGTATAAAAGCAAGAATGTGATGCTGAAAGTTTATAAAGCACTGGTAAGGCCTCACTTTGGGTATAATGAGCAGGTTTTGGCCCCTATCTTAGAAAGGATGTGCGAAAACTGAAGAGTGTTCAAAGGTTAACAAAAACTGGCTTGTCATTTGAAGAGCGTGTGATAGCTCTGGGCCTGTATTCACTAGAATTCAGAAGATTGAGATGTGACCTCATTGAAACCTAGCGAATGGTGAAAGGCCTTGATAAAGTGGATGTGGAGAGGATGTTTCCTATGGTGGGGGCGTCTAAGACCAGAGGAGACAGCCTCAGAATAGAGGGTTCTCCTTTTAGAATGTAAATGAGGAGGAATTTATTTAGCTAGAGAGTGGTGAATCAGTGGAATTCTTTGCTACAGACAGCTTTGGAGGCCAAGTCTTTATATATACTTAGGTAGAGGTTGATAGATTAATTGGTCAGGGCATCAAGGGATATGGGCAGAAGATAAAATTGGTGCTGAGAGGAAAATTGGATCAGCCATGATGAAATAGTGAAGCAGACATGATGGGCCAAATGGCCTAATTCTGCTCCTATATCTTATGGTCCTATGGAGATGGCTGAGTGTACAACCCTCTGCAGCCTCTTTCAAACCTGTGCATTTGAGTCTTCCTATGACATGGTGATGCAACCTTCATATTGTGGGAAATGCCACAAGATGAGGTTTGGTTGATGATGGAAAGTTGGATCGTGGAATGACAAAGGAAATGGACTTTCCATGGCGCTGAAATAGAACGGAGAGAACATATAGCTGGTGGTGGAATCTTACTAGAACTGGCAGAAATTTCAAAGGGTGATCTGTTGAATGTATTAATCCCTTTTTCCACAGATGCTGTCTAATCTGAGTGCTTCCATTATTTTCTGATATAATAAAAGTTTTGAAAGTTCAGTTAGATTTAACTCATTTCAATTTCAAGAGTCTGTCACATGTATGTGGTAAATGACTCCAGCTCCTGTTGACATGCCTATCTAAAAGCAACTTAGCTTTTAGTGAATGGATGAAAGTTCCTAATGCCATACTGAATAATTCTCCTTTATGGTCAGTCGTGGACCAGTTAGTAGGAATGTTTCAATTTTTCAGAGACTTTGAAAATATCCTGTTAATCTGCTTCACTGTCAAAGCTTGCTATAGGATGCCCACTTCAAGAGTCTGCTGTTGAACAGTTCTTGGTAGTCAGGGGAATATAATTAGAATCTTTATGCAGGGATATTGTTCAGGGAGAGGATGCTGACATTGCTCCCCTTACCCTGCCAGAGAACTTAGAGAATTTTGCAAAAGGAATTTAATTTCTGGAATTTTTCCTGTAGTTTGCAGCATAGTACATTTCAGAGCACTACTATCTGCTTAACTGATGTCAGTAGCAAGGAAACTCTATAATGAAAAGTATCATAATACAGAAAATAATAATAGGATTGACCAGAGCCAGAACAGATTTATAAAAGGACAATCACATTTGTTTAATCTACTGGAGGTCTTTTGGATGTGACGAGTAGAATGTTGCGTTGGTAGACCCAGAGTCGTCGGCACATGTTGGGATTGGATTTCTGTGTGGGCAGAAGGCACAAGCGATGGTGACGCCCCTTGTATGTGAATTGGTGAGATCGGATTTTGAGGCCTGGAGTTTAGGTTCTCATCCAGGGTCCTAATTCATCATCATCAGGTTGATGGAATTGCTCTGATAGTCACTATGTTCTCAACATGCCCAATGGAATTCTGTGTCATTAAAAGATGATAGGTATGACATAAAATATTCAAAATCATAATTGATTATTTAACACAGTGTATTTCTTTAAATTTTAGTTTGAGTAGCTATGTATTTTACTAGAATGCTAACAACTTAATTGAAGACATTTAATTCTTCCTTGATTTTTGCTTTGATTTTATCCTTTTCATTCTCAATAAGGATACTGATGTTAATTTACCTCCATTGATGTAATTAGAAATTAGCATTTGATCAGAGTTGTCGTCAGAGTTATAAAGAACCACAGCACAGAGTCAACCATTCAGCCCATATAGTTCATGCCAAACTCTTATTCTGCCAAGTCCCATCGACTGACACCTAGATCATAGCCCTCCATCACACTCCCTTCCATGTACTTGCCCAAATTCCTCTTAAATTTTGAAATTGAACCCACATTCGCCACTTCACTGGCAGTTTGTTCTGTAAGCACACCATCCTCTGAATGAAGATGATCCCCCTCAGGTCCCCCTTAAATAATTATAATTTTGTTATTAATCTATGACCTCTAGTTCTAGTCTTACCCAACCTCTGTGGAAAAAAGCTTGCTTGCATTTATTCTGTTTATAACCTTCATAATTTCATACACCACTCTCATATCACCCCTACACTCCAGGGAACAAAGTACTAACTTATTAAATCTTTCCCTATAACTCAGGTCTTCAAATCCTGGCAACAGCCTTGTAAATTTTCTCTGACTCTTTTAGTCTTATTAATATCTTTCCTGAAGGTTCTGACCAGAACTACTCTTAAGTTCTGCAACATCTTCTATAATTTCAAAATAACACTCCAACTCCTGTACTCAATACATTGATTTATGAAGGCCAACGTGCCAGAACATATTTTGTCCAGAATACAATCAGCATGTTTTAAATTAAAACACATAGTTAATTTATCTTTTATTGCTCCAGTAATTTTGTATATCCCTGGGAATTAATAGTGAACAAATAGCCATTATCTCATTATTATTTCATTTGTAAACTGAACTGGAACCAGGTAATTACCTGCAACGATTTCTCATACATATCCCATCACCTCTAAATTCTCCAAGACTCTCTTCATGGCCCTTTCCAATTTCCCATTCATGTTACAGTACTGTGCAAAATTTTTATAGCTAGGGCATAGATAACCTTTGCAGATTTATAGACAACCTCACTCTCTTTGACCCATCTGCTCCTAAATTATCAGACTAATTGCCTGGCCTCCAGAAGAATAGAAATTTCATCTAAAAAACAAACAGAAAAATAATTTACATCTTTGGTCTCACTCACGAGCTCCTTTGCTTACTACTCAGCTTCATTCCTGAGCATAGAATCTGTCAGAAAGAGAAGTAAATTTCCACAAGACCATGAGATATAGGAGTTGAATTAGGCCATTTGGCCCATTGAGTCTGCACCACTATTTTATCATGGCTGATCCAATTTTCCTCTTGGCCCCAATCTCCTGCTTCTGCCCGTATCCCTAGATGCCCTGACCAATTAAGAATCTATCAACCGCTGCCTAAAGTATATATAAGACTTGGCCTCCACAGCTGTCTGTAGCAAAGAATTTGACAGATTCACCACTCTCTAGCTGAACAAATTCCTCCTCATTTACATTCTAAAAGGAGACCCCTCTATTCTGAGGCTGTGTTCTTTGGTCTTAGACTCTCCCACCATAGGAAACATCCTCTCCACATCCACTCTATCAAGGCCTTTCACCATACGATAGGTTTCACTGAGGTCACACCTCATTCTTCTGAATTCCAGTGAGTACAGACCCAGAGCCATCAGATATTTTTCATATGACAAGCCATTCAATCCTGGAATCATTTACGTGAACCTCCTTTGAACCCTCTGCAGTTTCTGCACATCCTTTCTAAGATAAGGGGCCTAAACCTGCGCACAATACTCCAAGTGAGGCCTCAATGGTGCTTTATAAAGTTTCAGCATTACATCCTTGCTTTTATATTCTTTTATATTTCTTGCAACACTGATGCCACTTTTCACTATGAGATGAGCTTTGGACATTTCTATACCATCAATATGTGCATCTATTTTCGTGTTAGTAATGTGACCTTTTTCTTGTCTCATTTGCTGCTATATTATTGCCTCTACCTTTGATACCTATTCATTATTCCATTGTACGTCGGCCTTCCCAATCGACATCAATGGGACATCCAGAACGCTGCTGGCTAATTCCTTTCTAACACCATTTTCGTGCCTCTGTAAACCTGAACCTAAATAAATTAATATATGGATCTTGACAATTAGTTGAACCTCCAGAGGTAATTTATATTTCTTAAATTTAACTCATCACTCCTATCCCGTCTGTGTTATTAAAAGATGCTCCCATGGGAATGGTGCTCTATCTTGTGTAACTTGGGCATAGATTGCACACTGAGTATGTCATGACATTTGATTTACATGATCTCTGCAAACATGAATTAAAATGTATAGAGGGCTATGATGCAGGTACAGTGACTAGGCAGAATAATGGTTTGGTATGGATTAGGTGGATCAAAGGGCCTGATTCTGTGCTGTCGTGCTCTAAGACGATATCAAATAATTTTGCACAAACAAAACTGAATGCTGTATTAGGTTTTCTTTTGTTTTCGCAAATGGCTTATGAAAGGAAATTGATTAAAACTTAATTTTAAAGGCTTGATTAAGCCCACTTTTTCATTTTCATGTATGAGCATTTTTTTTCTTTATGAACAGCTACCTCTTAGCAGCAGGGTCAAAATACAATATATGCTGCTATAATAATTAGAAAAATAGCTTAGAAAAATAGAGGGCTGTAGGTAAGTCTAGTAATTTCTAAGGTAGGGACATGTTTGGCACAACTTTGTGGGCCGAAGGGCCTGTATTGTGCTGTAGGTTTTATACGTTTCTAATATCTAAAATAGAGGAAGCTTTTTTAGCATGCGTAATTTTGTAATCCTTTTTCTCTCAATAAGGAGTCTTATTGGGCAAACAATAATGCCCTGATGAAGGTTCTCGGCCCGAAATGTCAGCTCTTTATTCCTTTCCATAGATGCTGCGTGACCTGCTGAGTTACTCCATCATATTGTGTGTGTTGCTAATAATGTAATTCTTTTTCTTCACTCTGTATTCTGTGCATATATTCCCCATTGGAAACATGAGATTCATTTTAGTGTGTACCTCCACATATAAGAATAGGGGTTTAATCCAGAGTAAAAATCATCCAGTCAAGACAATGAAACAAAAGCTTGTAAAGATGAGTACCATAAGTGATTGAATTATTAATCCATTAAATTTATGTTTCTCAGCTTTACCAGTACTTTTCAAACAAGAACTTGAGAATGTGGAAGCCGAAGAGGGTGGTATAGCCAGACTATTCTGTGTGCTTACCAAACCTGATATAGCAGTGGAATGGCGAAAGGAATCAGTGGCACTGGTGCCGTGTGGGAAATATGAAATGAAACAGCAAGGTCCCAACATTGAACTGTTAATCCATGATGTGGAACCAGAAGATGCTGGTGACTATATTTGTGATTCTGGGGATAAACAATCAACAGCACATTTAAAAGTGAAAGGTAAAATATAACATTTCATAATAGAATTCAACTTTTTCCATGTTTTCCTTTTGCTGCAGGAGGTAAACACTATCATCATCGTGTCCTTGTATTTAATTGTGTTTCATTTCTGCACTGAATGTTGTCCATTCTTTTTCCACGAGTCAAATTTGTTTTCTTTCTAATTGATAGTTTCAAATTTTCACTATTATGTTGTTTGAATTGATCTTTTTTTATAATGTATGGGAAAATGAGAGCAGTCATGGATATTGGGATCTAGTTAACTGCACTGCCTAGGTATTAGACAGGTTAAGCAGAAATCTATTTGACATGGTGAATGTCTCTGACATGTCAGCCCATGGCCACCTTTTGTGCCACGATGAGACCACTCTCAGGATGGAGGAGCAACGCTTTATATTCCATTTGGGTAGCCTCCAACCTGATTAGAGGAATAGTGATTTCTCCCTCTGGTTTAAAACAAAACCCCTCCCCCTCCCCACTTCTCCATTCCCTACCCTGGTCTCTTACCTCCTTTCACCCGCCTATCACCTTCCCCTGATTCTCCTCCTCCTCCCATTTCTCCCATGGTTCACTGTCCTCTCCTATTGGGTTCCTTCCTTGCCCATCCACCTGGCTTCCCTGATCATCTTCCAGCTGTTCTCCTTCCCCTCCCCCGACTTTTCTTTATTCTGGTGCCTTCTTCCTTCCTTTCCAGTCCTGAGGAACGGTCTTGGCATGAAATGTTGACTGTTCATTCATTTCTGTTGGTGCTGCCAGACCTGCTGAGATTCTCTAGCATTTTGTATATGTTATTATCTATTTGAAGGGATGCTTTCTGGGGGCTTGTAATGTACAAAGTTCACAGTAAATTTTATTATCTGAGTACATACATATTACCACATAAAACCCTGAGATTCTTTTTCTGTGGGCATGCTCACCAAATCTATAGAACATTACCTGTAAACAATGGACAGTAAACACTGCAAATGCAGCTATAAATCAATGACTAAATAACAAGCATGAAATAACAAGATAAGAGTCCTTAAATGAGTGTAGTTACCTCTTTTTGTTCAAGGGCCTAACAGTTGAGATGTTTGTTAACATAGAAAGCCTACAGCATGATTAAGGGTCTGCGGCCCACAATGCTGTGCTGAACACGTACTTTAGAAATTACCTAGGGTTACCAATAACTCTGTAATTTTCTAAGCTCCATGTACCAATCCAGGAGTCTCTTAAAAGACCCTTTCGTATCCACCTCCACTACCGTCACCAGCAGCCCATTCCATGCACTCACCACTCTCTGCATAAAAAGCTTACCCCGACATCTCCTCTGTACCTACTCCCAAGCACTTTAAAACTGTGCCTTCTTGGCTTAGCCATTTCAGCCCTTGGAAAAAACCTCTGACTATCCACCTCTCATCACCTTATACATTTCTATCAGGTCACCTCTCATCCTCTATCGCTCCAAGGAGAAAAGGCCAAGTTCACTCAACCTATTCTCATAAGGCATGCTCCCCAATCCAAGCAACATCCTTGTAAATCTCCCCTGTACCCTTTCTATAGTTTCCACATCCTTCCTGTGGTGAGGTGACTAGAACTGAGCACAGTACTCTCTGAGTGGGGTCTGATCAGGGTCCTACATAGCTGTAACATTACCTCTTGGCTCTTAAACTCAATCCCACGGTTGATGAAAGCCAATGCACTGTATGCCTTCTTAACCACAGAGTCAACCTGTGCAGCAGCTTTGAGTGTCCTATGGACTTAGACACCAAGATCCCTCTGATCCTCTGCACTGCCAAGTGTCTTACCATTAATACTATATTCTGCCATCATATTTGAACTACTGAAATGAACCACCCCACACTTATCTGGGTTGAATTCCATCTGCCACTTCTCAGGCCAGTTTTGTATCCTGTCAATGTCCTACTGCAACCTCTGACAGCTCTCCACACTATCCACAACACCCCCAACCTTTGTGTCATCAGTAAATTTACTAATCCATCCCTCCACTTCTTCATCCAGGTCATTTATAAAAATCGCAAAGAGAAGGGGTCCCAGAACAGATCCCTGAGGCACACCACTGGTCATCGACCTCCATGCATAATATAACCTGTCTACAACCACTCTTAGCAAATTCTGGATCCCTAAAGCAAGGCCCCTTAGATCCCATGCTTTGCTTTCTCAGTAAGCCTTGCATGCCTTGTCAAATGCCTTGCTGAAATCCATATACACAACATCCATGGCTCTACCTTCATGAATGTGTTTAGTCACATCCTCAAAAAATTCAATCAGGCTTGTAAGGTACAACCTGCCTTTGACACAGCCATGCTGACTATTCCTAATCATATTATGCCTCTCCAAATGTTCATAAATCCTGCCTCTCAGGATCTTCTCCATCAACTTACCAACCACTGAAGTAAGACTCACTGGTCTATAATTTCCTGGGATGTCTCTACTCCCTTTCTTGAATAAGGGAGCAACATCCACAACCCTCCAATGCTCCAGAACCTCTCCCGTCCCCATTGATTATGCAAAGATCATTGCCAGAGGTTCAGTAATCTCCTCCCTCGCCTCCCACAATAGCCTGGGGTGCATCTCGTCCGGTGCCTGTGACTTATCCAGTCAGGTGCTCCATTTGCAGTATGTGGGAAGTCAGGGCGAGCTCAATTGTCCCAGATGACTACACCTGCAACAGGTGCATCCAGTTGCAGCTCCTGACAAACCGAGTTAGGGAACTGGAGCTGGAGCTGGATGAACTTCGGATCATTCATTAGGCAGAGGCAGAAATAAACAGGAGTTTCAGAGAGATAGTCACCCCTAAAAGTCAGGAGGCAGGTTGGTTGGGTGACTGTCAGGAGAGGGAAGGGGAATCGATAGAAAGAGCAGAGCACCCCTGTGGCAGTTCCCATCAATAATAAGTATACTGTTTTGGATATTGTTGGTGGAGACGACTACCAGGGACAAGTTGCAGTGGTTGCGTCTCTGGCACCGAAACTGGACTCTCAGCTCAGAAGGGAAGGGAAGGAGGGAAAAGAGGAGAGCAGTAGTGACAAGGGATTCGATAGTTAGGGGGACAGATAAGAGGTTCTGTTGGAGAGATCAAGAATCCCGGATGGTCTGTTGCCTCCCTGGTGCCAAGGGTCTGTGATATCTCAGATTGAGATCTCCATATTCTCAAGAGGGAGGGTGAGAACCAGATGTCGTGGTCCATGTAGGGGCCAATGACATGGATAGGAAGAAGGGGGAGGTCCTGCAAAGAGAGTTTAGGGAGTTAGGTGCAAAGTTGAAGTACAGGACTTCCAGGGTTGCAATCTCATGATTGCTAACTGTCCCACGAGCTAGTAAGGCTAGAAATAGGAAGATAATGCAGCTAAATACGTGGCTAAGGAGTTGGTGCAGGAGGGAGGACTTCATGTTTCTGGACAATTGGGCCTTGTTCCAGGGAAGGTGGTGAACTGCAAGCTTGGATACATACATGGAATTATGATGTAGTGGCCATTACAGAGACTTGGCTGGCATCAGGGCAGGAATGGATTCTCAATATTCCTGGATTCCAGTGTTTAAAAGGGATGGGGGGAAGGGGAGGAGGTGTTGCATTACTGATCAGGGATACGATTACAGCTACAGAAAGAGTGGGTAATGTAGCAGGATCCTCTTTTGTGTCAGTATAAGTGGAAGTCAGGAACAGGAAGGGAGCAGTTACTCTATTGGGAGTATTCTATAGGCCCCCTGGTAGCAGCAGAGATACCGAGAAGCAGATTGGGAGACAGATTTTGGAAAGGTGCAAAAATAACAGGATTGTTATCATGGGTGACTTTAACTTCCCTAATATTGATTGGCACCTGATTAGTTCCAATGGTTTAGATGGGGCAGAGTTTGTTATGTATGTCCAGGACAGATTCCTGTCACAGTATGTTGACAGGCCAAGTAGGGGGAATGCCATACTAGATCGAGCATGAGGTAACGAACCGGGTCAAGTCACAGATCTCTAAGTGGGTGAGCATCTGAGGGACAGTGATCACCGCTCCCTGGCCTTTAGCATTGACATGCAAAAGGATAGAATCAGAGAGGATGGGAACATTTTTAATTGGGGAAGGGCAAATTATGAGGCTATAAGGCTAGAACTTGCGGGTGTGAATTGGGATGATGTTTTTGCAGGGAAATGTACAATGCTCATGTTTAGGGATCTCTTGCAGGATATTAGGGATAAATTTGTCCCAGTGAGGAAGATAAAGAATGGTAGGGTGAAGGGACCATGGGTGACAAGTGAGGTGGAAAATCTAGTCAGGTGGAAGAAGGCAGCATACACGAGGTTTAGGAAGCAAGGATCAGATGGGTCTATTGTGGAATATAGGGTAGCAAGAAAGGAGCTTAAGAAGGGGCTGAGGAGAGCAAAAAGGGGGCATGAGAAGGCCTTGGCGAGTAGGGTAAAGGAAAACCCCAAGGCATTCTTCAATTATGTGAAGAAGAAAAGGATGACAGGAGTGAAGGTAGGACCGATTAGAGATAAAGGTGGGAAGATGTGCCTGGAGGCTGTGGAAATGAGCGAGGTTCTCAATGAATACTTCTCTTTGGTATTCACCAATGAGAGGGAACTTGATGATGATGATGAGGACAATATGAGTGAAGTTGAAGTTCTAGAGCATGTTGATATTAAGGGAGAGGAGGTGTTGGAGTTGTTAAAATGCATTAGGATAGATAAGACCCTGGGGCCTGTCAGAATATTCCCCAGGCTGCTCCACAAGGCGAAGAAAGAGATTGCTGAGCCTCTGGCTAGGATCTTTATGTCCTCGTTGTCCGCGGGAATGGTAGTTCAAAAAAGGTAGTAAGGATAATCCTGGTAATTATAGACCAGTGAGTGGTGGGAAAGCTGTTGGAAAAGATTCTTAGAGATAGGATCTGTGGGCATTTAGAGAACCATGGTCTGATCAGGGACAGTCAACATGGCTTTGTGAAGGGCAGATCATGTCTAACAAGCCTGATAGAGTTCTTTGAGGAGGTGACCAGGCATATAGATGAGGGTAGTGCAGTGGATGTGATCTACATGAACTTTAGTAAGGCATTTGATAAGGTTCCACACGATAGGCTTATTCAGAAAGTCAGAAGGCATGGGATCCAGGGAAGTTTGGCCAGGTGGATTCAGAATTGGCTTGCCTGCAGAAAGCAGAGGGTTGTGGTGGAGGGAGTACATTCAGATTGGAGGGTTGTGACTAGTGGTGCCCCACAAGGATTGGTTCTGGGACCTCTACTTTACATGATTTTTATTAACGACCTAGATGTGGGGTTAGAAAGGTGGGTTAGCAAGTTTGCAGATGACACAAAGGTTGGTGGTGTTGTAGATAGTGTAGAGGATTGTCGAAAATTGCAGAGAGACATTGATGGGATGCAGAAATGGGCTGAGAAGTGGCAGATGGAGTTCAACCTGGAGAAGTGTGAGGTGGTACACTTTGGAAGGACAAACTCCAAGGCAGAGTACATTACCAGGATACTTGGTAATGTGGAGGAGCAGAGGGATCTCGGAGTACATGTCCACAGATCCCTGAAAGTTGCCTCACAGGTAGATAGGGTAGTTAAGAAAGCTTATGGGGTGTTAGCTTTCATAAGTCGAGGGATAGAGTTTAAGAGTCGTGAGGTAATGATGCAGCTCTATAAAATTGGTTAGGCCACACTTGGAGTACTGTGTCCAGTTTTGGTTGTCTCACTATAGGAAGGATGTGGAAGCATTGGGAAGGGTACAGAGGAGATTTACCAGGATGCTGCCTGGTTTAGAGAGTATGGATTATGATCAGAGATTAAGGGAGCTAGGGCTTTACTCTTTGGAGAGAAAGAGGATGAGAGGAGACATGATAGAGGTATACAAGATATTAAGAGAAATAGATAGAGTGGACAGCCAGTGCCTCTTTCTCAGGGCACCACTGCTCAGTAAAAGAGGACATGGATTTAAGGTAAGGGGTGGGAAGTTCAAGGGGGAAGTTAGAGGAAGGCTGAAAATGACTGAGAACAAACAGAAACTTGGAGAAAGTTGTATGTGGAAGAAGATTCTGTGGATTAGGTACCAACAAATATAATTAGAAATGATTTTGTAGAAGTGTGATTGCTTGGAAGATAAAGCTGGAATTTGCAATCCAGGTAAAGAAGCATTAAGCCTCTGATGAGAATTTTCCATGTTTGAAGTCTGTTTCATGAGGGAAGTATGGTATAATCTAATCATAGAGTTGACCTAACTTATTGAAGGCGACTGCATGTGGTTTCAGATGAAATACATTCACACTGCACATAAGTTATTGTACCATAAAAGAAGATGGCTAGTCTGATTAAGTGGAAGACATTATATTGGAAGCCTTTCCCAACCCATCAAGTATGAAATTATTAATATGGGAGAGATAAATTTTAATAGTAAACCTGAAAAGGAATTGACAGGTTTAAATGTCCTCGAATACTTGAAAGTCAACAAGGCTGAAACGATGCTTCAAAACTATTAATCGCTCAGAGTCTGTCTAAAGTGGATGAACACTTAGAAGGTAGGGTTACCAACAGGAATCTGTTATATTCCCAGAACAGTTACAAGAAGATGACCTGATTTAATTAAGAGATTTTCAAAGACAACTGATGACACAGAGGTTATTCACTTGCCATCTCTTGCCAACCTTCTCCCTTCACATTTTTATACTATCAATCTCCTCCCTACTCCTTCAGTCCAGATTAAAGGCCTCTACTTGAAATGATTATTCGCCATAGATGGTTCCTGATCCTCCTAATCCACTGGGTTCTTGCAGCAGTTCTTTTTTTTTCAGTCTTGTGTGTCTCTCTGCTTGTATTTATGCTTCAGTGAAGTATTCTGTTGTTTTTACTTAAGTCTGTCAGCCAAGCTGTGTATTCCTTTTTCTATTGTCTAGCTTCCTCTTGTATCCATGTTATTTATTTCAGCTTGGTCTCTACAGTAGCAAGTTTAACATTTTTTGATGTTTTTGGATTGAAGAGGTTTCTTCCATATTCCCTGTTTGATTTCTTGGTTACTATCTTAAATGAATGATCTCTAGCTGTGCCCTTCATCATAAGTGCAGGGCACAACATTCTTTCTGTTGTATATTGAAATCTTTCATAATTTTCTGGCTGTCTTCAGCCTTATTTCCCCAAGGGGAAATGACCCTTTGTACAGCATTGCCTTCTGTTGTTCAAAAATCCCTTTCTGTAAAATGGATTTATTGCAATTAATTAATTCAGAACTAATTTTCAAATACTATCCTTAAATGTCTTTCCAAATTTTGTAGCGTTGCCTGTGCTCTTCAAAAAAGAGCTACAGAATGAGGAAACTGAAGAGGGTAATCTAGTCACATTTCATTGTGAGCTTACAAAGCCTGGTGCACCAGTCAAATGGAAAAAAGGATCAAAAATACTTCACCCCAGCAGCAAGTATGAAATGAAACAAGTTGGTACAGTTGTTGAATTATCAATCCACAATGTCAGTACAGAAGATACGGGTAAATACACCTGTGATTCCGGGGACCAGCAAATTGATGGCTACTTGAAAGTTAATGGTAAGTGAAAATTCATAATTTAAAGAGATGTATAGTAAATTGTGCTCCATTCAGTGTGTATTGACAGTCGCTCTTCAATATTCGGCAGTCCAGTTCTTTGTGTCACATTTTTATACTTAAAAATGTTACTTCAACTTGATTTGATAACTTTATATGATTGTATTGATGTATAGTCATTAGAAAATAAACCTATTACTTGTGAGTTAACCAGCATAGTTATACTGCTGTAACTAATATATTGAATTATTTCAGTATAAGAAGACAAAACATCGAAGCACATCACAGGCCCTTCAGCCCACAATGCTGCACCAACTCCACAACCCACGAAGATAAATCCAACCTTTGCCTCCACTTTTCTGTCATCCATGTGCCTATCTAAGAGTTTCTTAAATCCCCTAATGTATCTGCCCCTACCTTCACCTCAAGCAGGGTGCACTGCCTATTCCCTATAAAAACTCTACTCTGAAATTCCTCCCTATACTTTCCTCTGATCACCTTAAAATTATGACTCCTGGCATTGGCCATTTCCACCCTGGCAAAAAGTGTCCAGCTCTCCACTCGGTCTATGCCTCTTAGTATCTTGTACACTTTTATCAAATCACCCCTTATCCTCCTTCACTCCAAAGAGAAAAGCCCTTACTTGCTCAGTGTGTCCTGATAAAACATGTTCTCTAATCCCGACAGCATCCTGATAAACCTCCTCTGCACCCTCTCTAAAGCTTCAACATCTTTCCTATCATGAAACAAACTGAATTTTCACCTTCATGTCCTCTAGTGCTTGACGTTCTATCTTCACAATTTTATAAACTTATATCAGGTCTCCCCCTCTGCCCCTACTGCTCTAGAGATAACAACTCAGTTTGTCCAACTTCTCATAGATTATACCCTCTAATCAAGGCATTGTCCTGCTAAAGCTCCTTCATGTTCATGTCCATGTCCTTCCTATAATGGAGTGACCAGTATTGTGCACAATACTGCAAATGTGGCTTAACCAGCATTTTATATAGCTGGTGGCATGATTCCTTACTTTTATACTCAGTGCCCAACCAATTAAGGCAAGCACTTATTTGTCGTCTTTACTTGCTACTTATTTGCATGGCTACAGTTCATACTTGCAACTCCTTGCAAAGGCAAAATGGCAAGTAAGATTCTCACCAAATAAATGCCAAGGAATGACCATCTCCAACAAGGGAGAGCCATGCCTCCTAGGAATTCATTGCATACCAATTAATTTCAACATCTGAAATTCCAACCCTTTTCTTCCTTTGCAAGACACAGAAATGGTGTGTGATACAATACTGTCCACTTGTTTGGGCAACTGCAACTTTATCAATACTCAAGCTCAACACAATTCAGAACAAAGTAACCTGCTTGACTGGTATCCCCACATCTACCCTAAACATTAATTCTTCCCATTGTTATATCGTGGCTGCAGTATTTGTAATCTACAAAATGCACAGCATTACTTGTCAAAGCTACTTTGATGACACCTCTCAAACTCATGACCTTTTCCACTAAGAAACACGTCCTGTAAGTAGCAGGCATATAAGAACACTATTTGGTTGCAGGTTCACCTCCAAGTCACACACACCTTCTTGGTTTTGAAATGTATCACCTCTGTGTCTAAATCTGGAGTTCCCAACCTAACATGTATTTCTGCAACATCTCAAGGATGGGCAACAAGGTCAGTGATTCCTACATCCTTAAGCTTCTTTACAAGTGAAGTTCTACGTGCAGTGCGAACTAGTAAGCACATCTGCAAGGAGCACTGCCATAAGAAAGCAGCATCCATCATTAAGGACGTGATCTCTTCTTGCTGTTGCCATCTGGAAGGAGACACAGGAGCCATAGGTTCCACGTTACCAGGTTCAAGAACAGTTATTACCTTTCAACCATCAAGTTTCTGAATCAGCTTGGATAACTTCACTCACCTCAACACTGAACTCCACGACCTATAGACCCACTTTCAAGAACTCGTCAACTCATGTTCTCAGTATTATTTATTTACTATTATTCTTATCTGGTTTTTGTATTTGTACAGTTTGTCTTTTGCACATTGGTTGTTCGTGAAACTTTGTGTGTAGTTTTTCATTAATTCTATTGTAGTTGCAGCACAGGAACTGGCCCTTTGGCCCACAGTGCTGTGCTGATCCAATTAAATTATTGATCAAATGGGCAACCTAGCTAATCCCTCTGCCTACGTAATGTCCATATCCTTACATTTTCCTCATATTCATGTGCCTGTCTAAACATCTCTTAAAAGTGCCGAATGTATCTTCCTGTATCACCACTCCAGGCAAAGCATTCCAGATATTCGCCACTCTCTGTGTAAATCCATTAGGCATCCACCACTCTCTTCACTGTCAGGTCACCTCTCAGCCTCTTCCACTCCAGAGAAAACAGCCCAGGTTTGTTCGGCCTGTCATCATAGCTAATGCCTGCTAATCCAGGCAACATCCTGGTAAACTACTTCTGCCCTCTCTCTAAAGCCTCTACCTTCTTCCTATAATGGGACGATGAGAACTATATGCAACACTCCAGAAGCATTCAAACTAGAGTTTTATAAAGCCATGATACTACTTTCTTGAGATTTAAATTCAATACCTCATCTAATAAAGGCAAGCATGCAATTGGATCTTAACCACGCTATCAATTCTTTGTTCTACTGTGAATGTCCACAAGCAAATGAATCTCAGGATAGTATGTGTGCTTTGATAATAAATTCAGTTTGAACTTTGATAATGTTATATTCAGTATATCCACTTTATCAAATTTTAGTCATGAAAAATAATTTCCTATTATTCAACTGTGCAAAGAGAATATGGATCTTATATTTGATTTGAAGGATTGATTTTGGGGTGAAGCTTCAAAAGCCTAATGTGTGGTGATAGTAATTACTCAATTTGTTTGTAAGTCTATTATATGCCATATGTCAATGTCACATGCCCCAAACCAACAGCCTAAGTCTTCAACTGAATGCATAACCCTAAAAACGGTCCCAGGCAAGGTTGGTGGTGTTCACGTAGGGATACAAATTAAATTTGGGATTCAGGTGAAGAATTACACTTTCCAGATAAATATAGTAAATGAATTCTTTTGGATGTATTTCAGTTGCACCAATAATTCTGATGAAAGAACTTCAGAGTCAAGAGGTTGAAGAGCATGAGATGGCAATCCTACATTGTGAACTGTCTAAACCTGAAGTGCCTGTGAAGTGGAGGAAAGGATCTCTTCTGATCTCTTCAAATGAAAAGTACACAATAAAGCAGGAAGGCTGTGCACAAATATTGCAGATTCATGACTTGGAATCAGCAGATGCTGGAGAGTATTTCTGCTGCTTTGGGGATCAGCAAACTACAGCTTGTATAACTGTGAAAGGTAGGTTAATAGACCAGTGGAGAAAAAAAAAACAATATCTGAAAGAATGAAGATTAGCTTTCTGTGTTACGTATGCAGTACACTGAAATATACAGTGAAATCTGTTGATTGGGTCAACGACTTTCACAGTCTGAGGATGTGCTTGGTGGCAGCCTGCAGGTGTCGCCACACAGTCCATAGAGCATACCCTCAACATATTTAACCCTAACCTATACATCTTTGAAATGTGGGAGGAAACTGGAGCACCCAAAGGAAACCTATGGCCATGGGGAGAATATACAAACTCCTTAAAGACAGCGGTGGAATTGAACTGAGATCATAGGTGCTGCAGTAAAATTCCACTAACAACTACACTACTGTGCCGTGTAAATGTTTTAGTTTGAAAATCTAAAAAAATTCAGATCCTAGATATATGAAATTATTTAGTAAAGACTGTGAATATTTAATCAGGCAGCAATAAAGTTAACATTCAAATTGATGGCCTTCATCAGAAATGAGAAAAGTGAAAAATCAAACATGCTTTGAAATTGCTGAGGAGGGAGAAGAGTTGAGTAATAGGGTGGCACCAAGAAGACTGAGTAATGCAAATATTTTCAGCTAACAGTAGATCAAGGGTTGTTGATAGAAATTGACCAATGTGGATGAAATACACAAGGAGGTAAATGAAGATGAGAGAAAAAAGAGGTAGCAACTGTAAAATATAGAACATTGTGGTTGCTGGAATTGTAAACCAGAAGTGACTGCTAAAAATACCTAGCTGATCAGACAGGATCTCCAGAAAGGAAAAAAAATAGAATTAACAGTAAAATTCTGTGTTTATAGATTTATTTGTTACCATAAGACACAGGAGCAGAATTGGAGCTTTTGACACATCGAGTGTGCTCTGCCATTCCATAACAGCCAGTTTATTATCCCTCTCCACCCCATTCACCTGCCTTCTCCCTGTAACTCTTGATACCTTGACTAATCAAGAACCTATGAACCCCGTCTTTAAATATATCCATTAAATTTGTCTCCACAGCCATCTGTGACAATGAATTCCACAGATCCACCACTTTCTGGCTAAAGAAATTCCTTTTCATCGCCGGTCTAAAGGGACGTCTTTCTATCCTGAGTTTGTGCTCACTGGTCCTAGACACCTCAGTATTGGAATCATCCTCTCCACATAGAAAGCCTACAGCACAGTACAGGCCCTTCGGCCCACAAGGTTGTGCTGAACATGCCCCTACCTTAGAAATTACGAGGGTTACCTATAGCCCTCTATTTTTCTAAGCTCATGTACCTATCCAAAAGTCTCTTAAAAGACCCTATCATATCCCCCTTCAATACCGTTGCCGGCAACCCATTCCACAAACTCACCACTCTCTGTGTGTAAAAAACAAACAAACAAACAAACTTACCCCTGACATCTCCTCTGTACCTACTCCCCAGGACCTTAAACCTGTGTCCTCTTGTGGCAGCCATTTCGTCCTTGGGAAAAAGCCTCTGACTATCCACACGATCAGTGCCTCTCATCATTTTATACACCTCTGTCAGGTCACCTCTCATCCTCAGTTGCTCCAAGGAGAAGAGGCTGAGTTCACTCAACCTATTCTCATAAGGCATGTTCCCCAATCCAGGCAACATCCTTGTAAACCTCCTCTGCACTCTTTCTATGGCTTCCACATCCTTCCTGTAGTGAGGCGGCTAGAACTGAGCACAGTACTCCAAGAGGGGTCTAACCAGGGTCCTATATAGCTGCAACATTACCTCTCAGCTCCTAAATTCAATTCCACGACTGATGAAGGCCAATTCACTGTACACCTTCTTAACCACATAGTCAACCTGTGCAGCAGCTTTGAGTGCCCTAAGGACTCGGACCCCAAGATTCCTCTCATCCTCCACACTGCCAAGAGTCTTACCACTAATACTATATTCTGCCATCATATTTGACCTACCAAAATGCACCACTTCATACTTAGAAACATAGAAAATAGGTGCAGGAGTAGGCCATTCAGCTCTTCGAGCCTCTCACCACCATTCAGTATGATCATGGCTGATCATCCAACTCAGAACCCTGTATCTGCCTTCTCTCTATACCCCCTGATCCCTTTAGCCACAAGGGCCATATCGAACTTCCTCTTAAATATAGCCAATGAACCGGCCTCAACTGTTTCCTGTGGCAGAGAATTCCACAGATTCACCACTCTCTGTGTGAAGAAGTTTTTCCTCATCTCAGTCCTAAAAGGCTTCCCCTTTATCCTTAAACTGTGACCTCTCGTTCTGGACTACCCCAATATCGGGAATAATCTTCCTGCATCTAGCCTGTCCAATCCCTTTGGAATTTTATACGTTTCAATAAGATACCCCCTCAATCTTCTAAATTCCAATGAGTATAAGCCCAGTCGATCCAGTCTTTCTTCATATGAAAGTCCTGCAGGAATCAATCTGGTGAACCTTCCCTCTATGGCAAGAATGTCTTTCCTCAGATTAGGGGACCAAAACTGCACACAATACTCCAGTGTACTCCTTGTACAACTGCAGTAGAACCTCCCTGCTCCTGTACTCAAATCCTTTTGCTATGAATGCCAACATACCATTTGCCTTTTTCATTGCCTGCTGTACCTGCATGCCCACCATCAATGGCTGGTGTACAATGACACCCAGGTCTCGTTGCACCTCCCCTTTTCCTAAACGGCCACCATTCAGATAATAATCTATTTTCCTGTTCTTGCAACCAAAGTGGATAACCTCACACTTATCCACATTAAATTGCCTCTGCCATGAATTTGACCACTCACCTAATCTACCCAAGTCACCCTGCATCCTCTTAGCATCCTCCTCACAGCTAATACCACCACCCAGCTTCGTGTCATCCGCAAACTTGGAGATGCTGCATTTAATTCCCTCATCTAAATCATTAATATATATTGTAAACAACTGGGGTCCCAGCATTGAGCCTTGCAGTACCCCACTAGTCACTGCCTGCCATTCTGAAAAGGTCCCGTTTACTCCCACTCTTCGCTTCCTGTCTGCCAACCAATTCTCTATCCACATTAATACCATACCCCCAATACCATGTGCTTTAAGTTTGCACACTAATCTCCTTTGTGGGATCTTGTCAAAAGCCTTTTGAAAATCTAAATATACCACATCCACTGGCTCTCCCCATCCACTCTACTAGTTACATCTTCAAAAAATTCTATAAGATTCATCAGACATGATTTTCCTTTCACAGATCCATGCTGACTTTGTCCGATGATTTCACCTCTTTCCAAATGTGCTGTTATCACATCTTTGATAACTGACTCTAGCATTTTCCCCACCATCGATGCCAGACTAATCGGTCTATAATTCCCCGGTCTCTCTCTCCCTTTTTTAAAAAGTGGGGTTACATTAGCCACCCTCCAATCCTCAGGAACTAATCCAGAATCTAAAGAGTTTTGAAAAATTATCACTAATGCATCCACTATTTCTTGGGCTACTTCCTTAAGCACTCTGGGCTGCAGACCATCTGGCCCTGGGGATATATCTGCCTTTAATCCCTTCAATTTACCTAACACCACTACCCTACTAACATGTATTTCCCGCAGTTCCTCCATCTCACTAGACCCTCAGTCCCTTACTATTTCCGGAAGATTATTTATGTCCTCCTTAGTGAAGACAGAACCAAAGTAGTTATTCAATTGGTCTGCCATGTCTTTGTTTCCTATGATCAATTCACCTATTTCTGACTGTCTTGACCAATCTTTTTCTTTTTATGTATCTATAAAAGCTTTTACAGTCAGTTTTTATGTTCCCTGCCAACTTTCTGTCATAATCTTTTTTCCCTTTCCTAATTAAACCCCTTTTCCTCCTCTGCTGGTCTCTGAATTTCTCCCAGTCCTCAGGTGTGCCGCTTTTTTTTGCTAATTTATATGTTTCTTCTTTGGGCTTGATACTATCCCTAATTTCCCTTGTCAGCCACGGGTGCACTACCTTCCCTGGTTTATTCTTTTGCCAAACTGGGATGAACAATTGTTGATCCATGCCATCTTTAAATGCTTGCCATTGCATATCCACCGTCAACCCTTTAAGTATCATTTGCCAGTCTATCTTAGCTAATTCACGTTTCATACCTTCAAAGTTACCCTTCTTTAAGTTCAGAATCTTTGTTTCTGAATTAACTGTGTCACTCTCTATCTTAATGAAGAATTTCACCATATTATGGTCACTCTTACCCAAGGGGCCTCACACAACAAGATTGCTAACTAACCCTTCCTCATTGCTCAGTACCCAATCTAGAATGGCCTGCTCTCTAGTTTGTTCCTCGACATGTAGGTTCAGAAAACCATACCGCATACATTCCAAGAAATCTTCTTCCTCAGCACCCTTACCAATTTGGTTCACCCAATCTATATGTAGATTGAAGTCACCCATTATAACTGCTGTTCCTTTTTTGTATGCATTTCTAATTTCCTGTTTACTGCCATCCCCAACCTCACTACTACTGTTAGGTGGCCTGTACACAACTCCCACCAGTGTTTTCTGTCCCTTAGTGTTATGCAGCTCTACCCATATCGATTCCACATCCTCCAGGCTAATGTCCTCCCTTTCTATTGTGTTAATCTCCTCTCTAACCAGCAATGCTACCCCACCTCCTTTTCTTTCCTGTCTATCCCTCCTGAATATTGAATATCCCTGGATGTTGAGCTCCCATCCTTGGTCACCCTGGAGCCATGTCTCTGTGATCCCAACTATATCATATTCATTAATAACTATCTGCACATTCAATTCATCCACCTTGTTACGAATACTTCTCGCATTGACACACAAAGCCTTCAGGCTTGTTTTTACAACACTTTTAGCCCTTATACAATTATGTTGAAAAGTGGCCTTTTTTGATTTTTGCCCTGGATTTGCCTGCCTGCCACTTTTACTTTTCACCTTACTACTTTTTGCTTCTACCCTCATTTTACACCCCTCTGTGTCTCTGCACTTGTTCCCATCCCCCTGCCACATTAGTTTAAAGCCTCCTGAACAGCAGTAGCAAATGCTCCCCCTAGGACATTGGTTCCATTCCAGCCCAGGTGTAGACTGTCCTGTTTTTACCAGTCCCACCTCCCCCAGAGCTGGTTCCAATGCCCCAGAAATTTGAATCCCTCCCCCTTGCACCATTTTTCAAGCCACGTATTCATCTGAAATATCCTCCTATTTCTACTCTGACTAGCACGTGGCACTGGTAGTAATCCAGAGATTATTACCTTTGTGGTCCTACTTTTTATTTTATTTCCTAACTCCCTAAATTCACCTTTTAGGACCTCATCCAGTTTTTTACCTATATCGTTGGTACCTATGTGCACCACAACCACTGGCTGTTCACCCTCCCATTCCAGAATGTCCTGCAGCCGCTCAGAGACATCCTTGGGCTGAACTCCATCTGCCACTTCTCAGCCCAGTGTTGCATCCTATTAATGTCCCTCTGTAACCTCTGACAGTCCTCCACACTATCCACAACATTCCCAACCTTTGTGTCATCAGCAAACTTTCTAACCCATCCCTCCACTTCCTCATCCAGGTCATTTATAAAAATGACGAAGAGTAAGGGTCCCAGAACAGATCCCTGAAGCTCACCACGTGTCACCGACCTCTATGCAGAATATGACCCGACTGCAACCACTCTTTGCCTTCTGTGGGCAAGCCAGTTCTGGATCCAGAAAGCAATGTCCCCTTGGATCCCATGCCTCCTTACTTTCTCAATAAACCTTTCATGGGGTACCTTACCAAATGCTTTGCTGAAATCTATATACACTACATCTACTGCTCTTCCTTCATCAATGTGTTTAGTCATATCCTCAAAAAATTCAATCAGGCTGATAAGGCACGACCTGCCCTTGACAAAGCCATGCTGACTATTCCTAATCATACTATACCTCTCCAAATGTTCATAAATCCTGCCTCTCGGGATCTTCTCTATCAACTTACCAACCACTGAAGTAAGACTCACTGGTGTATAATTTCTTGGGCTATCTCTACTCCCTTTCTTGAATAAGGGAACAACATCTGTAACCCTTCAATCCTCTGAAACCTCTCCTGTCCCTATTGATGATGCAAGGAGCATTGCCAGAGGCTCCGCAATCTCCTCCCTTGCTTCCCACAGTAGCCTGGGGTATATCTGATCTGGTCCCAGTGACTTATTCAACTTGATGCTTTCCGAAAGCTCCAGCACATCCTCTTTCTTAATATCTACATGCTCAAGCTTTTCAGTCCACTGCATCACTACAATCACCAAGATCCTTTTCCATAGTGAATACTGAAGTAAAGTATTCATTAAGTAACCCTGCTATTTACTACGGTTCCATACACACTTTCCCACTGTCACACATGATTGGTCCTATTCTCTCACATGTTATCCTTTTGTTCTTCACATACTTATAGAATGCCTTGGGGTTTTCCTTAATCCTGATTGTCAAGGCCCCTTCTGGCTCTCCTAATTTCATTCTTAAGCTCCCTCCTTCTGGCCTTAAAATCTTTGAGATCACTATCATTATCTAGTTTTTTGAACCTGTTTTGTAAGCTTTTCTTTTCTTCTTGACTAGATTTATTACAGCCTTTGTACACCACAGTTCCTGTACCTTACCACAACTTCCCTGTCTCATTGGAACGTACCTGTGCAGAACTCCACACAAATATCCCCTGAACGTTTGCCACATTTCTTCTGTACCTTCCCCTGAGAACATCAGTTTCCAATTTAAGCTTCCAATTTCCTGCCTAATAACCTCATAATTCCCCTTACTCCAATTAAACGCTTTTCTAATTTGTCTGTTCTATCTCACTCCAATGCTATTGTAAAGGAGATAGAATTATGATCACTATCTCCAAAATGCTCTCCCATTGAGAGATCTGACACCTGACAGTTTCATCTGACCAGTTTCATTTCCCAATACCAAATCAAGTACAGCCTCCCCTCTTGTTGGCTTATCTACATATTGTGTCAAGACACCTTCCTGAACACACCTAACAAACTCCTACCCATCTAAACCCCTTGCTCGAGGGAGATGCCAATCAATATTTGGGAAATTAAAATCTCCCATCACAACAACTCTGTATTTATTACACCTTTCCAGGATCTGTTTCCCTATCTGCTCCTTGATATCCCTGTTACTATTGGGTGGCTTATAAAAAAACACCCAGTTGAGTTATTGGCTCCTTCCTGTTCCTAACCTCCACCCACAGAGATTCCGTAGATAATCCCACCATGGCGTCCACCTTTTCTGCAGCCATGACACTATCTCTGATCAACAGTGCCATGCTCCCACCTCTTTTGCCTTCCTCCCTGTCCTTTCTGAAACATCTAAAATCTGGCATTTGAAGTAACCAATCCTGTCCCTGAGCCATCCAAGTCTCTGTAATGGCCACCACATCATAGTTCCAAGTACTGATCCATGCTCTAAGCTTATCCACTTTGTTCACAATACTCCTTGCATTAAAAATAGACACATCTCAAACTGTCGGTCTGAGCGCGTCCTTTCTTTAACAGCTGTCTATCCTCCCTCACACACTGTCTACAAGTTTTCTCTATTTGTGAGCCATCCTCCTCTTCCCCAGTCTCCCCAGTTCGGTTCCCACCCCCCGACAATTCTAGTTTTAACTCTTCCCAGTAGCCTTAGCAAGTTTCCTTGCCGGGATATTAGTCCCCCTGGGATTCAAGTGCAACCCATCCTTTTTGTACATGTCACACCTGCCCCAAAAGAGGTCCCAATGATCCAGAAATCTGAATCCCTGCCCCCTGCTCCAATCCCTCAGCCACGCATTTATCCTCCACCTCATTCTACTCCTATACTCACTGTCACGTGGCACAGGCAGTAACCCAGAGATTACTACCTTTGCAGTCCTGCTTCTCAACTTCCTTCCTAACTCCCTGTAGTCTGTTTTCAGGACCTCTTCCCTTTTCCTACCAATGTCATTGATACCAATATGTAGCACGACATCTACCCTATCTAGGCCTTTCAATATTCTATAGGTTTAATTAAGATTCCCCCCCCCCCCCACCACCCCGCACCATTCTTCTAAACTCCAGCAAGTACAGACCCAGAACCATCAGGCACTCCTCATACATTAACTTTTTCATTTCTGGGATCAATATGCAAAGTACAATAGTAGTGAAGACAATCTTTTGTGAAATAAGTGCCAAAAGGTAAACAGTGTTGTCCAGGAGAATGTGATAGTGGTCATGGGAGATTTCCATAGGCAGGTAGATTGGGAAAATCAGGTTGGTGCTGGATCCCAAGAGAAGCAATTAGTAGAATGTCTATGAAATGGCTTTTTAGAGCAATCTAGGGTTGTCAGAAGGGATTAGTTTAGTTGGCCATTGGATTACTAATTTAGTTTGTTCGACAGAATGTTCTGGGTCAAAGAGTATGTTCCTGTGCTGTACTGTTCTATATTCTGTAGGTACCCCTAGTAAGATCATAAGTAAGATCTTATGCATCTTACTGCATAAGATGTTTAAAAAATACAAATTTTTTTTGAGATGTATGCCTTGATCACAGCCTTGAGTCGCTAACAGCTCAGATTTATCTTGCTTTTATATCAATGTTCAATCACCCTCCACCAAATTATTCTTACAAGAAGACTGTTAAAGCACTTTTCTTTGTTTGCTTTTACCTATAAACATTACTTTCTGTTGTACTATAATAATAATAATAATAATAATAATCATCATCATCATCATCTTTTCAGGCTTGCCAGTACTTTTCAAGCGATGGCTTAAAAATGAAGAAGCAGAAGAAGGCCACTCTGTCCTACTGCACTGTGAGCTTACTAAACCTGATGCCTCTGTAGAATGGAGAAAAGGACTTGAGGTACTTAAACCAAGTGACAAGTATGAAATGAAGCAGTACGGGCCTATTATTGAATTAGTAATTCACAACCTGAAGCTAGAAGATGCTGGGGAATATACTTGTGATTCTGGGGATCAACAGACTACTGCTTCCTTGACAGTCAGAGGTAAAGACTATTGCTTTCTTAATTCAAAAGCATATTATTTGCTTAATTATCCTGCAGAAATGAAAAATCTTTGTTTCTTTAGCCATTTTAGGTAAGATTGCAGTAAACATTCATCCAACGAGGCACTGATGAAACATAGCAATGCAATGCAAGTAGTTTACAAAACTTTTGAATATTATTCTTCTCAACTACTCTCATTGCAATCTGCAGCTGTAATTTCCCTTTCAATAACATACTGTCTTTTTTGTACTGTCATGTAATACCATGGTCCTGAAAAAATGTTGTCTCATTTTTACTATGTACTGTACCAGTAGTTATGGTCAAAATGACAATAAAGAGTGGCTTGACTTGAACCGAGCGGTTTTATGATTTTCTGAAGGGCTCAACAAATTTAACTCTCAAGCATGTAGGCAGAACTCCTTTAAGCAGATGAAGGTACCTAACTGTGGCTGATAGAGATGAAGGAGGAGAGGACTCCAAGCCAGGCTGTAATGCCAGGGCTTGAAACATTCTCTATCTAGTGTTTTAGCAAATGTACAGTCACTGAAGACAAGATTGAGGGCCTTAGGGCATGATTGCTATATTAGAGGGAAATAAGACATTGGTGCATTTGGCATTTCATGGCAGCATAGCTCACTCTGGTCATGCTGGATATGTTGGTAAGACCCAAGAGCTTCTCAATATACAGAATGGATCGGACTGCTGATTCAGAGAAGGCAAAAGGTAGGGGTCTGAGTTTCATCATAAACTCTTGTGGCGCTCAGATGTAACGGTCCTACTACACTCTTGTTCCCCTGACCCTGAGCATCTAATGATTAAGTGCTGACTATTCTATGTACCAAGGGAGCTCTGCTCCATGATCCTGACCGCAATTTACATATTGCCAAAGGTCAATGTTAAGCAGGCACTTGAGACATGCTGACATCAGCAAACAGGAAACAGTCTGCCCTGCTGACTTTAAATCAGGCTTGTTTGAAGAAATCTCTGCCTAATAATCATCAACATAGCACATGCAGCACAAGGGGTCCCAACACACTTGACCATAGGAATGCCTATCGTTCCTTCCCAGACCACATTTTGGGAAATCTGATCATCTGGCTGCCCCCCTCCTACCTGTATTCAGGCAGAGGCTAAAGAGCAAGACCCCAGAGGTAAGCATGACAATGAGGTGATTCTGGGAGGCAGAGGAGCAGCTGCAGGCTTACTTTGAGTCAGTAAACTGAGCTGTGTTCAAAGACTCATCAGGGGATCTGAACGAATTCAACATGGTTGTCATGGACTTTATGAAAACAGTCATAGATAAGTGTGTTCCCACAAAATCATTCAAAGTCTTCCCCAGCCAGAAGCCCTAGGTGAACCATAAGATACACAATCTGCTGAGGGTCAAATTGGTGGCATTCAAGTCTGGTGGCCAATCAAAATACAAGAGGTCCAGGTACAATTCTCCAGAAAGCAAACTCAAGTGCAAAGTGGCAACCCTGAAGCAAACTTGAATCACTGAAGGATGCTCGACAGCTTGAATGGTGTCAACATGGTTTTATTGGATCTTCGGTTTCCTCACTTGCAGACCCCAGTCAGTTTGGATTGGCAATAACATCTCCTCCACGATGTCCATCAGCACAGGTGCACCATAAGGTTTTGTGCTAAGCCCTCTGCTCTGCTGGCTTTATACCTCTAACAGCTCCAATGTCATATTTGAGTTTGCTGACACCACCGTTGTTGGCTGAATCTGCATATAGGAGGGAGACTGAATATCTGGCTGAGTAGTGCCACAACTCAATATCAGCATGATCAAGGAGCTAGTTATTGACTTCAGGAGGAGGAAACTGGAGGTCCATGAGCCACACCTCACCAGGGGATCAGAGATGGAGAGGGTCATCAACTTTAAATTCCTCAGTGGTATCATTTCAGAGGATTTGCTCTGGATCCAGCACATAAGTGCCATTATGAAGAAAACATGGCAGTACTTCTACTTTCTTTAAAGTTCGCGAAGATTCAGCATGTCACCTAATATGTTGACAGCTTCTATAGATATGCAAAGGAGAATATATTGACTGGTTGCACCAATGCCTTTGAACAGAAAAGCCTTCAAAAAGATACAGCCCAGTCCATCACATCTAAAGCCCTCCCCACCATTGAGCACATCTACATGGAGTGATGTGCAGGAAAGTAGCATCTATCACCAGGGAGCTCCACCAGCCGTGCTGCAAGCAGGAGGAAGGTACAAGAGCCTTAGCACTGGCACCAGAAGGTTCAGGAACAGTTATTACCCCATAGCCGTCAGGCTCTTGAACTGGAGGTTCAACTCGCCTCATCACTGAACTGTTCCCACAATCTATGGACTCACTTTCAAGGAATGTACAGCATATTTTCTCCATATTTATTGCTTATTTATTTGTTACAATTTGGATTTTGTCTTGTACAATGTTGTCTGGTGTGCATTGGTTGTGTCTGTCCTATTGGGGGCCGTCTCTTTTATTGTGTTTCTTGTATTTACTGTGAATGCCCATAAGAAAATTATTCTCAGCATTGTATATGATGACATATATATACTTCAGTAATAAATTTACCTTGAATATTATTAAGTCCTTTAAATGATGGGTGGTGGAGTCTCTACAAAGAAGGTGTAAGGCTCTCCTTTTCTCTGCTAGCCTGCAGGTCACCTTGGACAATGTGAAGCAGCTTCTGAGTCCCCCTGATTATGGTCACATGAAGCCATGTGGTGGGTGGTCATATGATACACATCACAAGTCCTGGTTATGCAACCACTGATGATAGGCAGACAGTTTCTGAAGATTATTGTTGACGGGTGGAGTCACCCGTCTTGTAAAGACTCTGCCCCGAAAAAGGCAATGGCGAAATTTCTGTATAAAAATTTGCTAAGAGCAATCATGGTCATGAGACCATGACCGCCTATGTCATAACACATCTAATGATATGCAAGGTTAATGTTTTGTTTTAATTCAGTCTTTATCTAGAGATAAATGACAGGATGTGAGAAATAGAATCAATTAGTGGCTTCAAATGGGATTTAGATAGGTACTTGGGAAATAATTTTCAGGGCTGTGAGTTGAATTGACTTTATTTCTTACATCTTTCACATACATGGAGTAAAAATCTTAATGTTATGTCTCCATCTAAATGTGCCATGTGCAGTCATAGTAATTGATGATAATTTATTAAAAATAGAACAGTCAGTGTAATATAGAAATACACTCAGATCAGCATGAGTTAATCAGTCTGATGGCCTAGTGGAAGAAACTGTCCTGGAGGCTGTTGGTCCTGGCTTTTATGCTGCGGAACCATTTCCTGGATGGTAGCAGCTGGAATAGATTGTGATTGGGGTCACTCAGGTCCCAAATGATCCTTTGAGCCCTTTTTACACACCTGTCTTTGTAAATGTCCTGAATTATGGAAAGTTAACAACAGCAGATGCGCTGGGCTGTCTGCACCACTCTGCAAAATCCTGTGATTAAGTGAGGTACAGTTCCCATACCAGGCAGTGATGCAGCCAACACACAAAAAATGCTGATGGAACGCAGCAGGCCAGGCAGCATCTATAGGAAGAAGCATTATCGACATTTCGGGCTGAGACCCTTCGTCAGAATTAACTGAAAGAACTTTTCCACTGAAACATTTGGAATGTTTTTGAGATTCCCCCCTTATTATCCTGAACTCCAGAGAATACAGCCCAAGAACTGCCAGACGTTCCTCATACAGTAACCCTTTCATTCCTGATCATTCTCGTGAATCTTCTCTGAACCCTCTCCAATGTCAGTATATCCTTTCTGAAATAAGGAGCACAAAACTGCACGCAGTACTCCAAATGTGTCTCATGAGTGCCTTATAGAGCTTCAACATCACATCCCTGCTCTTCTATACTTCTAGAAATGAATTACAAAACTGCTGCCTTCACCATCAATTCAACCTGGAGGTTAACCTTTAGGGTATCCTGCACAAGGACTCCCAAGTCACTTTCCATCTCTGCATTTTGAATTCTTTCCCCATCTAAATAATAGTCTGCCTATTTATTTCTTCCACTAAAGTGCATGACCATACACTTTCCCACATTTGTATTTCATTTGCCACTTCTTTGCCCATTCCCCTAAACTTTCTAAGTCTCTCTGCAAGCTTTCTGTTTCCTCAACGCTACCTGCTCCTCCACCTATCTTTGTATCATCAGTAAATTTAGCCACAAATCCATTAATTCCATCGTCCATATCATTGATATACATTGTAAAAGAAGTGGTCCCAACACCGACCCCTGTGGAATTCCACTGGTAACCAGCAGCCGGCCAGAATAGGAACCCTTTATTTCCAGTCTCTGTTTTCTGCCAAACAGCCAATGCTCCACGAATGCTGGTAACTCCCCTGTAATTCCATGGAAACTTATCTTGCGAAGCAGCCTCGTGCAGCACCTTCTCAGAAGCCTTCTGAAAATCCAAGTACACCACATCTACTGCATCTCCTTTGTCTACCCTGCTTGTAATTTCCTCAAAAAACTGGCGTAAGTTAGGTAGGATTTTCCTTTCAGGAAACCATGCTGGCTTTGGCCTATCTTGTCATGTGCCTCCAGGTACTCTGTAATCTCATCCCCAACAATTGATTCCAACAACTTCCCACCACTGATGTCAGGCTAGCATGTCTATAGTTTCCTTTCTGGCTGCCTCCCACCCTTCTTAAATTGCGGAGTAACATTTTCAATTTCCAGTCATCTGGTACAATGATGAAATCTTTTCAGTCTGGCATGACTAATCATCGGCGGTCTCACGTTTCCACTGGGGAGGTTGTAGGTTCGTTTAAGTGTGAGATCTGCGAGGCGGCCTTCCACTCCAAGGCAGGTTTGGGGCAGCACTCGTGTCACCGTCACCCAGTGGAACATAACACTAAGAAGCTTGAGGAGTTAACATCTAAAAAAGGAAGGTGGTCAGAACAGGAAGATCTGGTTCTGCGGCGCGGTGCAAATGATCTATGGGTTCCCGGTTTGTTACTAAGAGAACTGTATGGAAAATTAGAACCACTTGTACCTGGAAGAACAGGAGAAGCAATTAAGAAAAGATTGAAATCAAATCTATCAATTTCTGAAAGATCATTGTTAATGCTTCAGCAATCTCCACAGCTACTTCCTTCAGAACCCGAGGGTGCATTCCATCAGGTCCAGGAGATTTATCCACCCTCAGACCATAAGCTTCCTGAGCACCTTCTCAGTTGTAATTTTCACTGCACATATTTCACTTCCCTGACACTCTTGAATGTCTGGTATACTGCAGATGTCTTCCACTGTGAAGACCGATGCAAAATATGCA
This sequence comes from Hypanus sabinus, assembly GCF_030144855.1. Lineage (NCBI taxonomy): Eukaryota > Metazoa > Chordata > Chondrichthyes > Myliobatiformes > Dasyatidae > Hypanus > Hypanus sabinus. The sequence goes on from NC_082711.1 coordinate 16,135,382, forward strand.
TCCAGTTCCTCTGCCATCTCTGCGTCTCTCATTAAAATATCTCCAGCTTTATTTTCTATTGGTTCTATATCTACCCTCAACTCTCTTTTACCCTTTATATACTTAAAAATGCTTTTAGTATCTTCTTTGATATTAGTCACCAGCTTCCCTTCATAATTCATCTTTTCCTTCCTAATGACCTTCATAGTTTCCTTTTGCAAGTTTTTAAAAGCTTCCCAATCCTCTATCTTCCCACTAGCTTTGGCTTCCTTATATGTCCTCTCTTTTGATTTTACTTTGGCTCTGACTTCACTTGTCAGCCATGGTAGTGTCCTTCTTCCATTCAAAAATTTCTTCTTATTTGGAATATATCTGTCTTGCACTTCCCTCATTTTTCGCAGAAGCTCCAGGCATTGCTACTCTGCTGTCCTTCCTGCTAGTGTCCCTTTCCAGACAACTTTGGCCAGTTCCCCACTCATCCATTGTAATTTCCTTTATTCCACTGAAATACCAACACATTGGAATTTAGTTTCTCCTTCTCAAATTTCAAAGTGAACTCTTCTATGTTGTGATCACTGTTCCCTAAGAGTTTGTTACCTTAAGCTCTCATATCACCTCTGGATCATTGCACAACACCCAATCCAGCACAGCTGATCCCCTAGAGAGCTCAACAACAAGCTGTTCTAAAAAGCCATCCCTTAGACATTCTACAAATTCTCTTTCGAGGTCCAGTACTGGCCTGGTTTTCTCAATGCACTTTCATATTAAATTCCCCAACAATTATCATGACAGTGCCCTTCTGACGTGCCTTTTCTATCTCCTGCTGTAATTTGTAATCCACATCCTGGCTGCTGTTTGAAGGCCTGATACAACTACCATTAGGGTCCTTTTACCCTTGCCATTTCTTAACTGAACCCATAGAGACTCTACACCTTCTAATCCCATGTCATCCTTTTCTAATAATTTAATATTATTTATTATACACAGAGCCACGCCACTTCCTCTGCCTTCTAACCTATCTTCCAATGCACGGTATACAGTTGGACATTCAGCTCTCAATGGCAGCCATCCTTTAACCAAGTTTCAGTGATGGCCACAATGTCATACTTGCCAATCTGTAGCTGAATTTCAAGATCATCCATTTTATTTCTTATGTTGCATGCATTCAAGTACAACACTTCCAGTTCAGTATTAGCTGCTTTCTGTTTTAACTGCACCACACCTCTATGCCCTGTACCTCATCCCACTGGCTGTGATTATGCCTGTCCTTTCTATCATCTCTGTTGCATGCCTTCTTTGATTTATTTCTGTTTTCCCCTTCCTCAATCCTATCACTCTGGTTCCCATTCCCCTGCCAAATTAATTTAAACCCTCCCTAACAGCTCTATTAAATGTGCCTGCTAGGATATTGAACCCCTTTGTGTTCAGGTGTAACTGTCCTTTTTGTACAGGTCATACCCCCCCCCCCCCACCTCCAGAAGGTGCCCCAATGATCCAGAAACCAGAGCTCTGCCCTCTACACCAGTCTCTCAGCCGCATATTAATATGCCCAGTCATGCTATTCTGGTGCTCATTAGCATGTGGGACAGACAGCAATCCCGAGATTATTACCCTGGCGTCTTGCTTTTCAGCTCCCTACCCAACTCCCTGAATTCTCTCTTCAGGACCCTGTCCCTTTTTTTAATTGTTCCAAGTTTCTTTGTCAAGGGCACATACCTATTACAATTTGTTGCACATTTTTAAGCTGCTTGCTTTTCTGCAAGTGGTTGTTGCTGCATAGAAAACAAATATGATACTGCTCTGTTTGAAAGAGGGTTACTTTTAAAGTTAGAAAAATATAAATTTTCTTTGGGATATATGCCATGATCTCGGTCTGTGCCATTTAACAGCTCAGATTGATCTTGCTTTCATATCAACTGTCAGCCTCTCTCCACCAAAATATGCTTGAAATAAGGCTATTCATTTGTTGTTTGTTTTTCCCCTCCTGTTTCTTACAGAGCCAGATGTAAAGATTATTGATGGTTTGAAAAATGTGGACGTGTTTGAAGGTGAAGATGCCTTGTTTGAATGTAAGCTGTCCCACGAAAATGCTCGAGGTGTTCAATGGATTTTGGGAGGAATTGAACTGCAGAGTAACGAAATGAATGAAATTTCAGTAAAGAATGGCAATATTCACACCATTCTTTTGAGGAAAATTTCACAAGATGATGCTGGTGCTATGACCTTTAAGGTTGGAAAGTACATATCTGCAGCTCAGCTTAATGTCAAAGGTAATAGTGAAAATGAAAATAAATTTTTTAGATCTTAGTATATTTCTGTTTTGTTTTTGGAAATGTACTTCAGAGTTAGTAGTTGTGAAGCGTCATGGTTTTATTTTATATTGGTTCCTTAAGGTTGTTATATCCGGGCTGGTAGTAGGGATAAACTCCCACTACCTACTAAGTGCTCCCATTGGCATCATCTCAAAAAGCCTCTTACAGCTAAGTCCAGCTCCTGGCCTTCATGGGTGGCTTAGCTATTAAGCTTGATGGGACCATATCTACTGAAAGGAGAAGGGGAAAGGCGGGTTACTGGTGTCTTAAAACCAGTTGCCTTGGGCAGATGAGGCTTGTCAGCTGTGGTTGGCAGTTCACCTAGGAGAAAGAAAACTTTGATCTCAAACCTCCACTATACCCACTCATGGGAAGGGCTTCAGGAGTAAACCTCGGGGGGAAAATCCAGAACAGGAGTCACTAAAGCAGCCCTACATTGAATTCAACACACAGTGGCAACTCCTGCCAGACTGTATCATAGTCTCTGATGCTCTTTTGGATTCATCAGCTATTTGTGTGGTGAATAGGAACCTGCTACATGGGCAACAGCTTGCTCTAGATATTTTACTGCCTTGACTTGCATATCATGTAGACAGCTGGGATGCAACATCCATGGTTGACCTTCACCAGCAGATGGCCACAAGTATTTTATATTTCAAATAAATTGCAGTCCACATTAACATATTTGACATATACAGAGGAGTTCTCTGGTTGCAAGCCATTTATTTTTGCCTGTACTGACCCAAGTTGAGGCATCTAGATCCTCTCTGTGATTAGAGAGCCAGAAGCCCACTTTGTAAATTTAATGATTTTCTTATGAGAAAGAGACAGTCAGCCACCTTTGGAAAATGTGATAATTCTTAATGTCAGTTTAATGTACCAGCATTCAGTTAAGGGTCCTGATGAAGGGCCTCGGCCCAAAATATTGACTGTTTACTCTTTTCAGTAGATGCTGTCTGGCCTGCTGAGTTCCCTCAGCATTTTGTGTCTGTTTACTTCAGTTAAGTGTGATTAACTAATGTGTGAAGTCACAGAGATAAATAATACTGAAACACACCCTTTGGCCTGACTAATCCATGTTGACTTAAGTGCCCAGTTGACTAAAGATGATCCCAGTTATCTGCATTTTGCACAGATGTCTCTAAAACTTTCCTATCCATGATTCTGCAAATGCCTTTGTAAACCACCCTCCCAATCATCTTTACATCTTTTTACTCTTACTTTAACCTATGCCCTAAGCTAGGAAAATGATTGAAACAATCTACCCTATATATGTCTCATGATTTCATTTCTCTTGTCATCCTCCGCCTCCTTTGCTCCAAAGAAAACAGTCCCAGTTCATCCAATCTCTCCTTGTAACTCAAACCCTCTGGTCCCTACAATATACTTGTGAAACTTTTCTTCACCCTCTCTAGTTTTCTCATATCCTGCTGCACAAGTCCATCTGTAATGAATATAATCCATCAGTAAATGTATCTCGGGCCCAGTTAATCTAAGTGTCTAGATTACAATACTTCTGTATTTACAAAGAGCAGTAAACACTGGAACAGACCCATTGGCGAAAATTCCTGCCACTCACTGGATTTTTTTTTTGTTTTCTGCTCCATTCTGTCAACTCTAGTAACTGTTGTACGTGAAAATCCCAGGAGATTAGTAGTTTTCAAAATATGCAAATGCGTTGCCTGACACCAACAATCACTTAAAAGTCAAAGTCACTTGGATCAGAATTCTTCCTCATTTTGATGTTTGGTCTGAACAACAACTGAACCTCTTGACCATGTCTGGATGCTTTTATGCATTGAGTTGCTATCCCATGATTCACTGATTAGGCAGGTGTACATAATAAGGTGACCACTGTGTGTCTTCTCTACCTTGGGAAAATGATTCTGACTGTCTGCCCTGATACTTCGTGATCTTCAGTTGGGTCTCTGATGCTCCAGAGAAAACCCAAGTTTATCTAACCTTTTCTTATAGCTCATTCCCTCTAATCCTCTAATTTGGAAACATTTTCTGCAATTTCCACCTCCATATCCTTCCTCTAATGGAGTAACTAGAATACATCCAAATACATCCAAAATGGCCGAATCAGTGTTTTATATATCTTCAATATGACTTCCTTATGTCTATAGACCATGCCATGACCAATGAAGGCAAGCATTCATATAGAGGCATGGAAGAGTACAGCACAGAAGCAGCCCAACTAGTTCGTACAGATCCAGTTGCCTTCTTTAACACTTTAATTAGTTGTTGGCCATTTTCAGTGAGCTATGGAATCCGTTAAGTAGCCTACCATTAATGTTATACTTTTTGCCTGAATTTGACCTCCCAAAGTGCAGCACTTTACACTTGCCTCAATTAAACTTCATCTGCTGTTTGCCTGCCATTATTTGTAACCGATCTGTTTTCAAATGTATTCTTTGACACCCTTCCTTTGCACAACTTTTCCAATCTTTGTGTTATCTTCAACTTCCTAATGAGTGCCATTTTTCTTAAAGAACTTGGATATATTTTTCGATGAGGATTCCTTTACTCTCCAGATATAAGCAGAGATATAATATCCATGGCAAACACGAGGAAATCTGCAGATTCTGGAAATTCAAGCAACACACACAAAATGCTGGTGGAATGCTGCAGGCCAGGCAGCATCTATAGGGAGAAGCGCCATCTGGCCTGATGCATTCCACCAGCATTTTGTGTGTGTTATATCCATGATAATTTGTAATCTTGTCTATTACAGTTCTCCTGTATCCCAGTGTATAGGACTCCCCTCTTCTTGTGTATGTGTGATTATTGAGTGTTTACTGAACACTTAGAGTAAATAGAAGAGCTACTCTTTCTCCCTTGCAGCATTTGTTTTGAATACGTCAGCCAAAATATCTGATGCTGTTGAAGTTTCCAGGCATTATAAAGCATGACTTTGATGGTTGTGTACTTCTCTGACTACCGTAAAGCAAAATATCAAGAGTTTTGGCCACCATGTCTGTCTTGACAATCTAATCCCATTTTCCAGCACCTGGTCTATAGTCTCCTAAGCCTTGAAAATTTAAGTATTTGGCTAGACACTTGAATGTTGCAAATGTCTCCTCTTCCACCACACTGTCATTTTCCCTCAACCTATTCTGCTTCAAAGAAACAAAGCCATTCTATCCAGTCTCCCCTCATAACTGAGGCATTCCAGACCTCTGCAAACTCTCAAATGTAAAGACGCTTTCTATAAATTTGTAATTAGAACCGCACACAGAATTCCAGCTGTTGTCTAATGTTTTATGAAGCTGTTGCATAACTTCCCTGTCCTTGTATTCTTTGATCTAGCTAGTGAAAATCAGTAGCTCATATAGTTTCTTCATGACCTTAGCTACCTGTGCTGTCATTTTAGTAATCCTTGGACATGTACATCAAGATTCCTTTGTTTCTCAGTACTCCCAAAGCTCTACCATTCATTGTGTAATTAAAGATACCCTGATTTTTCAAACTTTAAACAATTTTAGGGCTTTTTTTAGGATCCCGTTGGTTATTAGATATGTTTTAATGCTCCAAAAATAAGCGCAATACTCTTTCTAGATTTACTGCCTACCCTTGATGTGTACTAAATTTTAATATAGGCTTTACAGTAGAAATTATAGGCAAAATTATTTTGAATTATTGTTATTTAATTTTTCAGCAACTCCAGCAACTTTCACTAAACAGCTCCAAAGTATGGAAGTGGATGAAACAGAAACAGCAACTTTGCTCTGTGAACTTTCACAGACCAATGTTCCAGTTACTTGGAAAAAAGGATTAACAACAATTTTTCCAGGTGATAAGTATGAAATTAAACAGGAAGGTTGCATACATAAGTTATGCGTACACAACCTAATATCAGGGGACTCAGGTGAATATACCTGTATATGTGGTGATCATCAGACCACAGCTTCCTTAACTGTGAAAGGTGAGTTAAAAGTAGTAATTTAGTATTGTAATTCTACTGACGATTCATGTATCATTTGAGGATTGTAAAAACTAATAGTTTCCTTGTGTTCTGTTCCTTGTTTCACATTTGAATATGTCAACTAGGATCAACTTTATTCGCTGTTGCAATTTACATGTATTAGGAATTTGCTGTAGTGTGTTGGTCAGGGTATAACATGCAACAAAAGCAATAACATTTTACAGTTATAAAAATTTATATAAAAATGAAGTTGGAGGTTAAGGTATGGATATGGGATAAAAATATGCATGAATAAATGAATACCAGCATGTACAGTTTTTACAATGTAAACATTATGAAGAGTGGCTTCAGTGCAGTACAATGATGGGATAATAGATCAAGGTGATGTGGGAGCTAACAGAGTGGTTGATCAACTTTTGGGGTAGAAACGTTTAAGATGGTGTGAAGTTTTTTGTTTTAATAGCCCTATATTTGAGAAGGGAGCTTTTGGAAAAGGCATTTTGCAAGATGGGTAGTGTCCTTGGTGATATTTCCTTCCCACTTCATTGTCCTGGACAACTATAAGTCCTGCAGTGATGGAAGACTCCAGCCAATAACCTTTTCTGTTCACCTGACAGTTCGCTGTAGTTCTTGTATATTGTGAGTGGATGTTGCACCAAACCAGACAGTAATGGTTGATGTGAGGATGCAGTGTAGAATTGAACCAGTATGTTCTGTGGAAAATGGGTTTTTACTAACTGCTGCAAGAAGTACAGTTTCTGGTGAGCCTCTTTCTGAATGAAGGAGATAATGGTTCTTCCACATGAGGTCCTATGAAATAATGATGCCCAGGAATCTGAAATTTGAAATGGTGCTAACTGTAGAGTTCATGATGGGGGGGGGGGGGGGGAGGGAGAGAGGAGGAATACATTTTTCATGAAGTTGATACACATCTCTGTAGTTTTAAAGCATTCAGCTCCAAGTTGTTATTTCCATGGTTTTGAGGACATTCAGCTTTGTAATTTCAAAGATAGTAAATTTACTTGTGTTAATCTGTTTATTAAAATTAGTTGTGTTAGCAGATGTGCTAATATAGAAACATAGAAAACCTACAGCACAATACAGGTCCTTCAGCCCACAAAGCTGTGCTGAATATGTCCCTACCTTAGAACTACCTGGACTTACCCATAACCCTCTATTTTTCGAAGCTCCATGTATCCATTCAGGAATCTCTTAAAAGACCCAATCATTTCCACCTCCACCACCACCGCTGGCAGCTCATTCCACGCACTCACCACTCTCTGAGTAAAAAAACTTAATCTGACATCTCCTCTGTACGTATTTCCAAGCACCTTAAAAATATGCCCTATCATGTTAGCCATTTCAGCCCTCGGAAGAAGCCTCTGACCATCCACACAATCAATGCCACCTCACACTTATCTGGGTTGAACTCCATCTGCCACTTCTCAGCCCAATTTTGCATCCTATCAATATCCTGTTGTAACCTCTGACAGCCCTCCACACTATCCACAACACCTTCAACCTTTGTGTCATAGCAAATTTACTAATCCATCCCTCCACTTCCTCATCCAGGTCATTTATAGATATCACAGAGAATAGGGGTCCCAAAACAGATCCCTGAGGCACACCACTGGTCACCGACCTCCATGCAGAATATGACCTGTCTACAACCACTCTTTGCCTTCTGTGAGCAAGCCAGTTCTGGATCCACTTACTTTCTCAATAAGCCTTGCATCAGATGCCTTGTTACATGGGGTACCTTCAGTCCTATAAAGCTCCTGTGGGGTTAGACCATAAGACGTAGGAGGAGAATTAGGCCATTTGGCCCATTAAATCTACTGGCCATTCCATCACTGTATCCACTGTCTGCCACTTGTGAAAGGATTGAAATTTCAGGGTGGGGGGGGAGGATAGCAATCAAGCAGGATATTATTGAACTTCTTGAGTGTAGTTGACAATGCACTAATCCAGAGCAGTGGAGCGTATTCTATTGTTCCTGAATTTTCAATTGGAGATTTAGGGGTCAGGGGTGAATTATATTCCATAGGATACAAACTTAGCTTTTGAGCTCTTCTTGTAGCGACAATATTTATTTGGCTGATCCAGTTGAATCTCTAGTTTGTAGTGAGCCCCAGGATATAATGTCAAGGAACTTGGCAATGGCAATGCCCTTGATTGTTAAAGGTAGATGGTTAAAATTTATTCTGTTGGAGATGGTCATTGCCTGGTTTTGTAACATTAATGTTTGCCACTTAGCAGTCCGTGCCTGAACAGCAGTCAGGGTATTGCTACATGCAGACATAGACTGCTTCATTAGCTAAGGAGTTGTAAATAAAATTAAACATTCAGCAAATATATATATATACTTCTGACCTTATGATGGAATGTAGGTCTTTCATGAAGCAGCTTGGTCTAGGACATTGCCCCAGGGAAGTCCTACAATTATGATGTCCTGGAGCTTGCATGATTGACCTCCAACAATCCCTGCCTTTTTTACTTTGATCTGAAATGTGCCTCCAGCCATGAGCATTTTCCTTTTGCTCCACATTGATTTCAGTTGTATTGCTGGTCCAGGGAAGCTTGGAGCCAAGTGGTCCTGGCATGAGTGAGTAGATGATGGGTAAGTGCCACTGTCAATGACCGTTTACTTCAGTTTGTTCATGAGTGAAAGGGAGCTGTAGGCAGTAATTAGGTGTATTAAGTTCTTTTGCTTATTACGTAGCGGCAGTTTTCCACATTGTCAGATGGAACGTTTGGAAAAGAGTGTAACTGCTTGTTGGTATCCTCATGCATCAACAATCCAAGGCTATTTTCTTTCCTTCAAATAATAAAATTACTGTAAATAAGGTGTTATATGTAGATTAATGACAATTTCTAACATTACTGTTGCAGGTAGTTGTAGACCAATGAGAAACCATAATCTTATGTCCTTTTTGTTCAGAAGCAGAAGTAAAAATTGTTGAAGGCCTGAAGAATGTAACAGCTTTTGCCAATGAAAATGCTGTGTTTGAATGCAAAGTTCATCCTGAAAATTTCTCTGATGTGCAATGGTGGTTAAGTGACACTCCTTTGCAGCACAATGAAATGAACGAAATATCTGTTAAAGATGGAAACACCCACATTTTGAAGCTGAATAATGTTACCCAGGAAGACTGTGGTACAGTTACAATTAAAGTTGGAAAAATCAGTTCCTCTGCAAAACTTATAGTAAAAGGTAGGAAACGGAACAGTATAAATCACTCTAGAGATTGCTCCAACAGAAGTCTTGATTTATTAATTTATTGAGATACATTGCGGATTAGGCCCTTTCAGCCCTTTCGGCCATGCTGCCCTACAATTCCCCAATTTAACCCTAGCCTAATCACGGGACAATTTACAGTATAAGTTAACCTTTGGATTGTGGGAGGAAACCAGAGCACCTGCAAGATATCCGCGCAGTCACTGGGAGAACGCATAAACTCCCTACAGGCAGCGGGGGAAGTGAACCTGAGTTGCTGGTACTTTAAAGAATTGTGCTAACCACTATGCTGCTGTGTCGCCGATGTAGAACTGTTACATGTTATCAGTTGTTTGGATGCTGCAGACGCTTATTGGTTTCCGATTAGTCTTCTGATAACGTGCTCACATTGGCAATGTGATTTCCATTGCCTGCTGTATTGAGAAGGGGACAAAAGTAAGTGTGAAAGTCTTGCATGTTGTGAAAACTTTGCAATATCCATTAATATGCTATAAATTTTAATCACAGTGCTGACAAATTGTAACTCAAATTTAACTAGAGAGGCAAGGGAGGAGATTGCTGAGATCTTTTCAAGGATCTTTGTATCTTCTTTAGCCACAGGTGAGAAATACCTATATTATTCCTTTATTTATGATTGGATTATACAGAAAATTATAGGCCAAATTACATCAATGGTTGGGAAATCACACAAGAAAATTCTTAGGGGCCGTATTTACTCCTATTTGGAAAAACTTGGATTAGTGATGGCCAGCATGGCTTTGTTCGGAAAAAGTCCCATCTCAGAACTTTGATTTAAGTTTTTTGAAGATGTCTACACGGACTTTAGCAAAGAATTTGACAAAGCAGGCTGGTCCAGAACATTAAGTCACATGGGATATTTAATGATTTGATAAGAAGGATACAAAATTGGCTTGGTCGTAGAAGACAGAGGGTAGAGGTGGTGGAATATTTTTCTAACTGGAAGTTGGTAACTAATAATGTTCTGCAAGAATCAGTGCTGGGACTTTTGTAGTTGCAAAAATGTATGTAGGCTGATTAGTAAGTTTACAAATGACACAAAATTAGTGGATCTGCACTAATCTGCAGATTTTCTCTTGTTCAAAATTAGTGGAGCAAGTGAGGAGGGTTGTCAGAGATTAAAGCAGGATATTGACCAGCTGGAAATGTAGTCCACTTTGCAAGGTCAAATGTAAGAGGCAAAAGTAAATAGCAGAGCCCATTGGAACATGGATAATCTACACTCCTTGTAACTCATATTCTTCTCCACAACTCACTCCAGAAAATGCAGAATCCATTTTGGAGCTTTATGCCTCATAAACTCATATTTTCAAAAATTGGGAATAACTTTGCATTAGCTAGTAATTTTGCTAATGTAGGTCATATTAATAAGTCTAATATTTGAAGTATTGGATTTAAGTTCATAATAATATTGTTGTTTTGCATGCTTTATACAAATATTTCCCATTGCCTACAGTAGAACTATAGTTTGTTTAGATGTTCTAAATTTCTGGGGTTTTTTTTTTGCTGTAGCTGCACCTGTTCAGTTTGTAAAGAAACTCCAAAACCAGGAGGGTGATGAAGGAGGTCTGATATCACTACATTGTGAACTGAATAAAGCTGGTGCACCAGTCATGTGGAAAAGAGGGTCTCAAAAACTAAGTCAAAGTGACAAATATGAACTATTACAAGATGGTTTTGTTGTTGAATTATTAATCCATAATCTGAAGCTTGAAGATGCTGGCGAATACACTTGTGATTCCGGTGATGACCAGACAAAAGCTAATTTGTCTGTGAAAGGTACATATTCATTGTTTAATATAATTGTGGCTGGCACCAACTCTTTTTAATTTTAGATTTTAAACCATTATTGTTTTAGCATTATTATTACCATTAAAAATAATAATAGTGCTGGCAAAGTGCCGCCCCCGTACTAAACATAAAATGAGAATAATTGTACTTTAAGCCACACACACATAAAATGCTGGAGGAATTTAGCAGGCCAGGCTGCATCTATGGAAAAAAGTACAGTTGATAATTTGGGCTGAGACCCTTTGCCAGGACTGCTTTCTTCCATAGATGCTGCCTGGCCTGCTGAGTTCCTCCAGCATTTTGTATGTATTGCTTGAATTTCCAGTATCTACAAATTTTTCTCTTGTTTATAATTGTACTTTATCAGAGTTGAAATCTGTATCTGTTAACTGCAACAATATGCTGTAAAATGCTGCACATGTTTCATAGAGCAGTCCAGCATAGGAGCAGGCCCTTCGGCCCACAGTGAAGTGCTGAACTTATTAAATAAGTAATCAAATCCCCAACCAAATTGATCCCTTCTGTCTACACAATGTCAATACCTTCCATGTCCTGCACATTTGTGTATCTAACTAAGAGCCTCTTAATGCCTTTATGTACTTTCCTCTACCACCACTCCAGGTAGTGCATTCCATTACTCTTTATATAATAAAAAAAGCACACACTTGCCCCACATATCTCCTTTGAAATTGCCACCCTCCAACCTCTGGAATCAGACATTCCAACCCTGGCTGTCTATGCCCCTTCACAACTTTTCAACTTCTATCAGATCTCCCCTCAGTCTCCTTCACTTCAGAGAAAACAACTCAAGTTTGTCCAACGTCCCCTTTATAGCACATGCCCTCTAATCCAGGCAGCATCCTGGTAAAAGCCTTCGTCCTCTCAAAAGTCTCCACGTCCTTCCTGTATAGGAACAACCAGAATTGAATGCAATGTTCCAGAAGTGGCTTAACTGGAGTTTTTTAAGATTGCAGCATAACTTCCAGACTCTCAATCCCAATAAAGTAGCTTGTCAGATGTCATCTTTATCACCATATCAACCTGTGAAATCACTTTCAGGGAGCTTTAGACTTGGTCCCTAAGATTCCTCTGCACATCAACACCATTAAAGGTCATACCATTAATAGTGTGCTGTTTTTTACATATATATAATGTGATATCTCAAAGATATATCACTTCATATTTGGCTAGGCTAAACCCAATCTGTCATTTCTCCACCCATATCTGCAATTGATCAGTGTCCGCTGTATCCTTTGCCAGTGTTTTAGGCTGTCCATAATACCACCAATCTTTCTTGTTCTAATCTAGAAACATCAAGTTAATACTCACCATACTCTTAAGTAAGTAAGTAATTTTATTAGCAAAGTATGAGTATGTCACCAAATACTACCCTGAGATTCGTTTTCTTTTGGCCATACTGATGCACCATCAATAACTCTCGGAGACTGGAAGTGAACGATAGGCTTTTATTAACAGCAAAAAGGGAGCATGACATCTCGAAGACTGAGGGAGGAGCAGTGCCCCAATCGCCTTTATACAGGGGTCTGTGGGAGGAGCCACAGGAGCAGTAAGCAGAGGGGTGTGTCCAGACAGGTATTCATGGTTTACCACACATATTTAATAAATCCAAAAAGCATAATAGAATCAATGAAAGACCACAACCAATAGGATGGATAGACAACCAATGTGCAAATGACGACAAACTGAGCAAATACAAAAGAAATAATGATAATAAATAAAGAAGTAATATTGAGAACATGAGATGAAGAGTCCTTGAAAGTGAGTCCGTGGATTGTGGGAACAGTTCATTGATGGGGCGAATAAAATTGAGTGAAGTTATCCCCACTGGTTCAAGAGCCTGATGGTTGAGGGGTAATAACAGTTCTTGAAACTGGTAGTGTGGGTTCTGAAGTTTTTGTACCTTCTTCCTGATGGCAACAGCAAAAAAAAACATGACCTGAGTGGTGGGAGACCCTGATGATGAATGCTGTTTTCACAGATGTACTCAGTGGTGGGTGGGGGGTGCTTTTCCCATAGTGGACTGTGCCATATCCAGTCCTTTTTGTAGGATTTTCTGTTCAAGGGCGTTCTATAACAGCTCCAGATACTCTTCACAACACATCTATAGAAGTTTGTCAAGGTTTTAGATTTAATGCCGAATCTTCACAAGCTTCTAAGGAAGTGGAAGTGCTGCCATGCTTTCTTCATAATTGAACTTGTGTGCTGGGCTCCAGACAGGTCCTCTGAAATGATAACATCAAGAAATTTAGAGTTGCTGATCTCTCCACCTCTGATCCTCTGATGAGGACTGGCTCATGGACCTCTGGTTGTCCACCTCCTGAAGTCAATAATTAACTCATTGGTCTTGTTAACGTTGAGTGAGAGGTGGTTGTTGTGGCACCACCACTCAGCTGGATTTTCAATCTCCCTCTTATATGCTGATTTGTCACCACTTTAGAGTCAGCCAAACTTAAAAATGGCATTGGAGCTGTGCTTAGCCTCACATACATAAGTATTAAGCATGTAGAGCAGGGGGCTGAGCACATAGGCTTGTGGTGCATCTGTGCTGATGGAGATTGTGGAGGAGGTGATGCCAATCCGATCTGACTAGGATCTGCAGGTGAGGAAGTTGAGGGTCGAATTGCACAAGGATGTTTTGATGTACTGATTAATTTTGAGGGGATGAATGAACACTAAGTATTCTATAACCTTAGCAAAGTGGTCCATATCAATAAAAATCAGCATTCCACTTGCCATCTAAATTACTGATGCACCATCAATAACTCACACTGAGACGTAAGGCGAGATATCGGCTTTTATTGACTGGAAGAAGGAACCAGGAGTGAGTGTCTATCATACAATGGCTTGGAGACTGAGGCCGAGCGTCAGGAGGAGCCACAGGAGCAGTCAGCAGGGGCGTGTCCCGACAGGCACGTAGTTCACCACAATTGCAGGCTAACAGTCTTTGTTTTATGTTTAAGAACACCCAGATTACCGTACACAACATCATTTTGCAAAGGATTGTTAAGCATTGTACATTATTTTTCTTCTCACCAAAGTGGATAGCTGAATTTTTTCTTATATTTAACTCAATTTTTTTATGTTTTACCACATACTCAACCTCTCTACACTCATTTACAATACATTCTGTCCACCGCACATATTTTCTAAGACTCGCTTGATAGTCTAATTTATAAATATGCAACAAAATATAAATAGTTGAGCCTGCAGCACTGATCCCTCTAATTATAGTTTTCAAAGCTGAAAGTGGACAGCTAAAGTTTTCTGCCAATCACCTTCTGGGTTAATATATATCCAGCAATACATAACCAATAATACTGCATGTTCTTACCTAGTGCTGTAACCTTTCTGTGACACCTTATCAATTGCTTATGCAGAACCACATATATCAACTGTCTCTTACTTACCCACCATTGTTATTAATATCCTTAAAGTAGTCTAATAAATTTACCAAAAAAAGTATCCCATTCACAGTTACTAGGCTTGCAGTAAAAAAAAAGGAAATTCTTGAAATAGTCGGCAGGTCAGGTTGTATCTGTAGAGAACAACAGAGTTAACGTTTCAGGTTAGTTAACTTTCATCAGAAAGGCCTGATCTAATACAATCTGGAAAAGTTGGCTATTTGAATTGGTAAGTTTAGTTTTAATGTAGGAGAGATGATTAGTAAGTTTGTGACTGGCACAATAACTGGTGGTATCGTGAATAGCAAGGAAGGTTGTTGAAGGTTCCAGCAGTATAGAGATCAGTTGGAGAGTTGGATATAATACTTCAGTTGGAGTCTAATCCCAACCATAGGAAAACAATACATTATGGAAAATCAAATATGGGTAGAACATATAGAAAAATGTTATAGGTCACTAAGGAAAGTTGATGAACAAAGAGACCTTGGGATTCAAATCCTAGCTTCCTGGAAATGGCAACATGGAGTGTAAAGGTGATGATGAAGACATCTGGTTGCTGTTTTCATCGACTGGGGCGTAGAATATAAGAATTGTCTGCTATATTTCAACATTTCAAAACACTGGTTTGGCAGCACATGGAGTAATGTGTGCAGTTCTGATTGCCACACCATATGAAATATGTGATTGTTGTTGAGAGAGTGCAAAGGAAATTCACTAGAATGTTGCCTGGATTGGATGTTTTTAAATTACAGGGGCATTGGATAGGTTGTGCTATTTCTTTGAAGTGAAAGATGCTGTGGGCTGACTTAAGAGAGGTATATAAGATTATGAGAAGTATTGATAGGATAGATAGCCAAAATCTTTTTTTCCTAAGGTAGGAAACACTGGTTTAAAGTGAGATTTTAATCCTAAGGTAAGGATTTTACACAGTTGTTGATAACTAGAGCATGCAGCCATGGGATGTGGTAGAATCAGGTATAAGTACAGTCGGCTCTCCATATCCGCTGGTTCTGCAGCTGCAGATCAGGATCAAGAAAGAAAAACCAGAGGTTCTCTCTCCAGCACTCATTGTTTGAGCATTACTTGCCTCACGTCTCATTCGGTCGCTACTTGTGTTGTGTGCACCCTTTGTTTCTGTGAAAAAATGGCTCCTAAAAAGCAGTTATGTTGTCAAAGCAATTCCTCAAAGGGAGCATAAAGTACTGTAATCTAGGAAAAGGAGAAGTACGTCGCATCCAGAGTTTCTCCGGTTAGCAGACAGTTTACCTCCACACCTCTCTGATGTAGTGGGGAACCGCGTACAAGGCAAGTTACAGCATTGGTTTGCCATTGCCTTCTGCCGGGTGAGTTTCCAAAGAGATCACCAGCTCCTAACCAAGCACAGATGGAAAGCATGCAGGGGAGCCGGCTGGAGCTGGATTCAAACTTGGGACCTTTCGTCCTGAAGTCTGACGCTGATGCCACTACGCCACCAGCTGGGTCACTGTAATCTACAGATGATTACTCGTTGTTTGAGCATTGTTTGACTCGCATCTCCTTCGTTCACTACTTGTATTGTGAGCGAGAGGAAGGAGTTTAAGGCTAGTAAGGGATGGCTGGCGAGCTATATAAAGCACTACAGCCTCAAGAACTTAAAGATCATGGGAGAATCGGCATCGGTTGATGCCGAGGCAGCATCAGCGTTCCCAGAAAAGCTATGATAGTTGCATCTGTACTGAACATGTACAGACTTATTTTTTCTTGTCATTATTCCCTAAACATTACAGTATAACAACTATTTACATAGCATTTACATTGTATTAGGTATTATAAGTAATCTTGAGATGATTTAAAGAATACGGGAAGATTTGTGTAGGTTTCGTGCAAATACTACGCCATTTTATACACGGGACTTGTGGATCCGCGGAATTTGGTACCGTACTGTATTATGCTTGAAGTGTTTAAATGGTTAAATGGTAAGGCAGATGTTTATTGTAGATGAATAGAGTTAGTGTTGATAGGATAAAAAACCAGCATAGATATAAAGGGCCAGAGGGCTTGTTTCTGTGCTGTACTATTCTGTGACTAAGTCCTGAAGGCTTTTTGTGCAAATCACAAAGTGAGATGGTGTTCTTTAGGCTCACTTTGGACTTGCATAGAAAGTGCTAAAGGCAGAGATGTCACAGTTGGAGTGGAAAAAAGAACTAAAGTGACAGGCCTGGATCACTACTGTAGACAGTGGATGTATTCTGGGAAGCATTCCTTCAATCTGTGTTTGAATCTTCCAGATAGAGGAAAGCACATTATGAGTTTCGAATGCATACTGGTAAATCAGTGCTTCAGTTGAAAAAAATATTTGGATGCCTGGAAGGGGAAAGGAAAAAGGGCAAGCAGGTATTGTGAGAAGAGTATGAGTGGAGATGAAAGAATGAATCTTTTGAATGCAAAATGAGGGAAAAAGGAAGTGTATCAGGTGATAGAAATCACAGAGGAATTTCTCCATTGTCCCAGGTTGATCAGATGACTTGTCTACGGTGTAACCCAGGCTTCATTCTTTCAGCGATCCTCCCTTTGTCCTAATCATCACTCCTCCACACTCTCTGCAATTTAAAACTAACTTGTTTTCGCTCTTTACCACTTTTGGTAAAGGTTCTGCATGTCATCTGCTTCTCTTTTCATGGATGCTGCCTGACTTACTAAGTGTTCATAGGGTTTGTTTTTCTAATTGTAAGTTACGCAGAAGCTTGTCTAACTATCCAGAGAATTAAGTTAAAGTCCCACCATGGCAGTGTGAAATTTTAATTCAGATAATATTCCAGAATTTTAAATAATTACTCTAAAGATGCCATAAACTATTGGAATATCATAAATACTCTGAAGTTCCACTGATAACTTTCAAGGTTCTCAATAAAGGTAGTAGATGTGAAATCCTGTCATGTTATTATCACTCTTCAGAAGCTGTTTTGCTAACATTAAACCTATTCTTAATTAACTTTGCCTCACTACGCATGGTCAGATCTAAAATAACATGTCCCTAATTGGTGCCACTATTTAAGAACTAACCAGAACTTGCTTCAGGACTATTTGAATGGTCCGCAGTTATTCCATTGTGTTTATTACAAGCCCCCACTATTTATTTATTCCTCTGTGTACCATGTACCTTTGTTATGTGGCCTGATGACTCTACCAGCCAGTTATTCTTTCCCTTGCTGTTTCTTACTGCCATGCAGACTGATTCTACCTGTTGATCTACTAACCCAAAATCATTTCTCACTTTTGTATTAAGAGACCTACTCCATCTCCTTTTTCTTTATACTTAGCCTTCTAATACTAGCCCACCTAAAAATTGTAAACAAGTTTAGAGAATGTGTTAACAGTTTTCATGTTTCGTTACTTGCAGAAATTAAAGAAATCTCCAAGTTTTATGTCTGTTTACCTCAACTCAAAACCATTCTCTGAACATTTTCTACAGAACGCATAAAAATTATTCGTGGGCTTGAAGATACAACTGTGGTTGAGCAAAACAGTGTGAGATTCATATGTGAGATTTCTCAAGAAGATATTAAAAATGCTCAGTGGTGGTTAGGTGGAAAACTACTTCAAAGTAATGAATGCTGTGATATCAAAGTTACTGATAAGATGCACACTTTGATATTGAAAAATGTCACACCTGATAATTCCGGAACTATTATGTTCAAGGTCGGCTCTGAAAGTTCAACAGCTAAGTTGGTAGTGCAAGAAAAACCTAAAGGTATGTTCCTCACATTTTGTACTCTTCATGGTGGTTGTTCAAGATAATGTCCCTAACATGCATTTCAGCATGTAGTGCTATTTGGTTTTCCAACAATTTTACCTAAAGTTATTGATTAAACATGATTAAACATGCAACTTGTATGTGACAATATTAATGATCAAAGAAATCGATAATCCTGAATTTCTTAAAAACTTTTAAGTATTGAAAATGTGAACATGCTACACTATTCTTTAAATGTTATGCAAATTTAGAGGATTACATTGTACTCCCAGTTACCTGTGCAAACCTAGATTCTTAACTGGAACTTTTGCCTGTGTTTGAACCATATCACTCTACATCTTTCCTATCCATGCAATTGTCCAAATGCTTTTTTAAATGTTTTAATTGCACCCACCTCTATCACTTTATCTGATAACTCATTCTATATGCTCGTCACCCTCTGGAAAAGTTGCATCTCATGTCCCTTAAACCTGGGCCCTTGAGTTTTGGAATCTCCTAACCTGAAGTAAAAACTTTGAGTATTCACCTTATCTATGCTCCTCTTTAAGGTCACCCATCAGCTTCATGCTTCAGGAGAAAAAAGTCATTGCTTGTCCACTTTCTCATTATAACCCATGCCTTCCTTTCTCTGTAACATCCTTGTAAATATTTTTTGCACACTTTCCAGTTTAATGACATTCTTCCAAGAGCAGGACAATTATAGGCTGTTCAAGAATCTTCCAAAGTCCAGAGGGTGTCTTTGATCTGGCAGTGAGACACTTCTTCAACATTTATCTGCTGCAGTATTCAGTGGGTGCACCAGTGGTATCACTGCAGTCAGCAATCTATTGTGGAAGACTTTGGACTATCACAGCAAGAATGATGCAAACCTGAGAGCAGAAGTCTTTCTTACTACCAAGTACCTTGCTAAAAATCCATGCACACCACATCTGTTGCATGACCTTCATCAATTTGTTTTTGCCACCTCCCCGAAAAACTCAATTATACACTTGTACTTCACAAAGCAATGCTGACATTGTCTAATGATTGTGCTTATAAATCCTTTCTCTAAGAATCCTCTCCATTAGTTTCCCCACCACTGACAAAAAACTCACTGGTCTATAATTACCAGGATTAGATCCTTATTGCCTTTCTTGAACAATGGAATAACATTTACCAAAGATTATTGTCAATGCTCCAACAATTTCTTCCCTGGTTTCCTGTAGAAACCTGGTATGTATCCCATTCAATCCAGGGAACACTAGCCTGTTCTACACTGACCTCACATTAGTCAAAATCCCCCAAAGTACTCATTAAGGGCCTCCCCTTCCTCCGATTCTTCATGTATCTGTAGCACACCTCAATACTACTTGCCAAAGCCTCCTTAAGTTCTCTTTTATCTCTTCCAAGTCCCTTTTTAAGCTCCTTCCCAGCTGTTGTATATTTCTCAAGAGTCCTCTCTGATTTTGTTTCCTAAACCTTAAGTATGCTTCCTCCTTAATCTTGACTAAATGTTCCACCTCTCTTGTCAACCTTAGTACTTTTATCCTACCATCTTTTCCCTAAGTGGGATTAACCTTTCCAGAACCCCATGCAAATGGTTGTTAACCTCCACATTTCTGCTGTGCATTTCCTTGAAAATATCTATACCCAGTTTATTCTCCAATGTTGCTGCCTAATACTAATGTAATTAATCCCTACCCCAAAAAATATTTTCCCATATCATCTGCTCCTTGACCATGACAATGCTAAAGATCAAGGAGTTGTAGACAATACCTTGGAAATACTCACTCACCAAGAGGTTCTGCCACCTGTACATTGTCCAGTACTAGATCTTTGGCTTGTACGGGAGAGTGAGGAGATCATTGATCGGCAAAACAGGAAAGTAGTAGTCACCCCTAAGTTGCAGGAGGCGGGTAGCTGGGTGATTGTCAGGTGTAGGAATGGGAAGGTGAATAGGCAGTTAATGCAGAGCACACTGTGGCCATTCCCCTCAATAAGTATACCTTTTTGGAAACTTGTGGGGTGTGACCTTCAGGGTAATGCCGTAGAGACCGAGTGCAGAAGGGAAAGAGGGAGAAAAGGGGAACTATAGTGATAGGGGACTCGATAGTCAGAGGAACAGACAGAAGTTTCTGTAGATGTGAACGGGACACCCAGATGGTATGTTGTTGTTGCTCCCAGATGCCAGGACAGGAATGTCTCAGACTGTGTCCACACATGTTGGAGGAGGAGGGAGAACAGCCAGATGTCTTGGTACATGTTGGTTTCAATGACGTAGGAAGGAAAAGCAAAGAGGTCCTGAAGAGAGAATTTAGAGAGCTAGGCAGAAAGCTGAGAAGCAGGACCTCCAGGGTAAAAACTTCTGGATTGCTACCTATGCTGCATGCTAGTGAAGGTGGAAACAGGATGATTTGGCAGATAAGTATGTGGCTGGGAAGCTGGTGCAGGGGGCAGGGCTTTAGGTTATTGAATCATTGAGATCTCTTCTGGGGGAGGTATGAACTGTACAAAAGGGAAGGGTTGCACCTGAAGCCAAGGGGCACCAATATTCTCGTGGGCAGCTTTGTTAGAATTGTTGGGGAGAGTTTAAATGAATTTAGCAGGGGAATTGGAACTGGAGTGAAGGGATTCAGGATAGGATGGATGGTAAAATAGCAAAGATAGCGTGCAGTTAGATTGTCAGGAAGGGCAGGCAGATGATGGATATAATTGCAGCCAGCAGGGTACGTATCAGTGCATTAGGGATGCAGAATCACAAAGGGTCGCAAATACAGTACTCAAAGTTTTATATCTCAATGCACAGAGTTTAAGAATTATGGTGGATGATCTTGTTGCACTATTACAGATTGTCATGTATGATGTTGTGGCCATCACTAAATCGTGGCTGCAGGATGATTGTAGTTGGGAGCTGAATATCCAAGGTTGCACGTTGTATCAAAGGGATAGGAAGATAGGCAGGGGGTGTGGCATTACTCTTCAGGTAAGGAATGGCATCAGATCATTAGAAAGATGTGACATAGGATGGGAAGATGTTGAATCCTTGTGGATTAAGTTAAAAAACTGTAACAGTAAAGGGACCCTTATGGCAGTTATATACAGACCTCCAAGCAGTAGCAGGGATATGGACTACAGAGTACAACATGGGGGATTTTAGCAAGTAGGTAGATTGGGAAAATCAGGTTGGCGATGGATCTCTAAAGTGAATTTTTTGAATGTCTACAAGTTGGCTTGTTAGAGCAGCTAGTCATTGATCCAATGAGGGATCTGCTGTACTGGATTGGGTGCTATGTAATGAACTAGAGACAATTTGGGAGCTTAAGGTAAAGGAACCCTCAGGAGACAGTGATCACAATATGATTGGCTTCAACTTGAAATCTGAAATTTCAACTTGAAATTTACACTACAAGCTGCATCCGCAAAGCAAACAGCATTATGAAGGACCCCACGCATCCCTCATACAAACTCTTCTCCCTCCTGCCGTCTGGGAAAAGGCACCGAAGCATTCGGGCTCTCACGACCAGACTATGTAACAGTTTCTTCCCCCAAACTGTCAGACTCCTCAATACCCAGAGCCTGGACTAACACCTTACTGCCCTATTGTCCTGTTTATTATTTATTGTAATGCCTGCACT
Organism: Hypanus sabinus; assembly: GCF_030144855.1. NCBI lineage: Eukaryota > Metazoa > Chordata > Chondrichthyes > Myliobatiformes > Dasyatidae > Hypanus > Hypanus sabinus. Next base: position 16,157,417 of record NC_082711.1, read on the forward strand.
GTTTTGTGCACTTTATGCAGTCCTGGGTAGGTCTGTAGTCTAGTTGTTGTGTGTCTGTTTTTTTCCTCTGTTGTTTTTTACGTAGTTCAGTTTAGTTTTTGTACTGTCATGTAACACCATGGTCCTGAAAAAAAGTCTCATTTTTACTATGCACTGTACCAGCAGTTATGGTCGAAAAGACAATAAAAGTAACTTGACTTGAAAGGGAGAAAGTAAGGTTTCACATAGCAGTATTTCAGTGGAGTAAAAGTGGTATGAAAGAGAAGCTGGCCAAAGTAAATTGGAAGGAGATGCTGGCAAGGATGACAGCAGAGCAGCAATGGTGTGAGTTTCTGGAAAGTGTAGGAGAGATGTATTCCAAAAACAAAGAAGTTATCAAATGGCGAAATAGTATAGCTGTATAGCTTAATATAAAAGCAATTGTGTGGATAACCAGAGGCTTTTTCCCAGGGCTGAAATAGCAAAAGTGAGGCGGCATAGATTTAAGGTGCTTCAAAGTAGGTACAGAGGGAACGTTAGGGGTAAGTTTTTCACACAGAGAGTGGTGAGTGCGTGGAATGTACTGCCGGCGACAGTGGTGGAGGTGAATGCATTAGGGTCTTTTTGGAGCCTCTTAGATAGATACATGGAGCTTAGAAAAGTAGAGGGCTATGTGGTAGGGAAATTCTAGGCAGTTTCTAGAGTAGGTTACATGGTCGGCACAATATTGTGGGCCGAAGGGCCTGTAATTTTGCTGTAGCTGTCTATGTTCTGTGCTCAAAAGAGAGAGCATACAACAATGCAAAAATTAGCAGGAAAAGAGCGGATTGGGAAGCTTTTAAAACCTGCAGAAAACAACTAAAAGAATCATTAGAAGGGAAAAGATGACATATGAAAGCAAGCTAGCAAACAATATCACAAACGAGAAAATCCAAGCAACACACACAAAATGCTGAAGAAGCTCAGCAGGCCAGGCAGCATCTATGGAAAAGAGTACTTTGGAGACAAAACCCTTCATCGGGACTGGAAAAAAGGATGAGGAGTCATAGTAGGAAAGTGAGGGGGGGGGGAAGAACCCCCAAGATGATAGGTGAAATCAGGAGGGAGAGCGAAGTAAAGAGTTGGGAAGTTGATTGGTGAAAGAGATACAGGGCTGGAGAAGGGGGAATCTGATAGGAAAGGACAGAAGACCATGGAAGAAAAAAAAAGGGGGAGGAGCAGTAGAGGGAGATGATAGGCATGTAAGGGGATAAGGTGAATCAGAATCAGGTTTATTATCACCATCATGTGACATGATACTTGTAATGGAGTGGTGAAGGGTGAGGTGGGACAGGCATTACCAGAAGTTTGAGAAATCAATGTTCATAACTTCAGGTTGGAGGCAACCCAGACGGAATATAAGGTGTTGCTCCTCCAACCTTTTTCCGTCCTGTCTTCTCCCCTCTGAAATGTTCACTCCAGCCAGCTCAGCTCCAACTCCAAGTACCTTGATTTTGCTGTGCACCAGCAAGGCACATCGCACAAATTTGCTTTGCTTTTGCTCGCTTCTTCATTGTTTGCAGTGATAGTTTACCACAATTTACTTTTTTTTTAAAAGAAAGGTGTTATTAATAATGATTTAAATCAAATTCCTTTGATCTTGATCTACCAATAAGCTGTCACACATCTTCAGTAGTGCCATTTTAAACCCGAAGTATCAGTACTCAGTAGACTCAGGAGATGAAATAGCAAATTAGTAGATCTCCTTATTTTCTAGTTTCTTGTGCAAGTGGTGCACGTGAGCTTGATTTCAACATTTAAGAGAAGTTTGGATAGGTACATGGATAGTAAGGATATGGATAACTATTGTCCAGGTACAAGTCAATGGGAGTAGGCAGTTTAAATGGTTCAATGCAAACTAGATGGGCTGAAGGACCTGTTTCTGTGCTGTACTTTCCTATGACTCTGTGACACTCAAATAACAGTGGTAGAGCTCATCTCCATTGTCTCTCACCTTTACACACCCCTCCTTCCACCTTGCTTCATCTGTTGATTCTACATTTTGTCTGCTTCTGCGTGTTATTCCCCGCCACAGTCTTCCATCTCCACCTCTGCTCACTCACCTACCTGGAACTCACCTCAGCCCACCAATCAACTCGGAATCCTGTCTTCCCACTCCCCTCATTCTCTTCTATGTTGGCCATCTTGCCTCTCCACTTGCAGTCCTGATGCAGGGTGTTGACCTGAAATGTTGTCAATTTCTTTCCTTCCTCTAATGCTACTAGACCCACTGAGTTCTTCCAGTATATTCTGTGCTGCTTATTATCTCAGCATCTGCAATCTCTAGTTTCTCCATTGTTAACCTTTTATGTTTGCAAGGTTCTTTCCGTGGTAAAGGTTGTGTTGACTCTAAACTTCCTTGCTACAGAGTCATTTTGAAGCAGTGATGAGATTTCTGTCATCTAATTTGCTGATCATTCATGCTTCAGAGAAGTTATCCAGGTTCTGTATTCTGAAAAAGTGAATTCATTGACTTTGACTTCATTGAGATCAGATGGTATCTTGGGCATCAACTGTTTACTCTTTTTCATTGATGCTGCCTGGCCTGCTGAATTCCTCAAGCATTTTTTGTGTATTTTCTCAAAGCACGCTTGATTCCTTCATAATGGGGGAGATGCTAGCTGGACACTTCCATCAGCCCTGCTGGCTTTCCATAAGTACAGTATCACTCATTGCCCATATGGGCACCTTTAATAATCTAGAACTTTTCATGAATAGAAAATGTTTTCACTCCCTCGGTGTGTGTGGTTCTCTATTGATCACTTGGAGAATTTCCTCCATCTTTCCTGGAAGAATAAATGAGAAAAACTAGATGCTGGAAATTAAAGTAATACACACAAAATGCTGGAGGAACTCACTTGTGCAGGCAGGAATCCAGTAAACAGCCGAGATCCTTCATCGCCCTGTGAAGGGTCTTAGCCCAAAACATCAACTGTATACTCTTTTTCATAGATGCTGCCTGGCCTGCTGAGTTCCTCCAGCATTTTGTGTGTATTTTCTTGAAGCATGCTTGATTCCTTCATAATGGGGGAGATGCTAGCTGGACACTTCCATCAGCTAGCAATGCTCTGATAGATTCTAGGAAATGAGGGCTACCTTCTGCTTGTGTAGCTGCCCACATCAGGGTACTTTGCAATTATAAGAGTCCAGCACAGATATGTCAAGAGCTACACAGAACAGGATAGTAGAGGAAAGTGCTCAACTTCTCCTAGTACTTTTCCTGCATCAGTCCAAAGGTACCTACAGAATAATAGTAGGTAAATAATGCTTGGTGCTAACAGTCCAAAAAGAGCAAAATTACTGATAACATTTTACTAGAAGAATTGCATCAGCCCATGATTGAATGGCAGAGCAGACTCGATAGGCCGAATGGCTTGCTTCTACTCCTATATCTTATGGTCTAAAAATCTACCAAAAGCACACATTTCATTTCTTTTATTGGGCTATTTCCATCCAAATAGTATATTAGTCAAATGTTCATTTCATAAATCTGAGTTCATTTTGCTCAATCCTTCTATCATTCTCCCATATGCTCTGTAATTATATCTTTCATTATAGATTCTTATATTTTCACTACGAGAAATACTGAGTCACATTTTTGCTAGCCTGTACTCTCTTTCTTCACTTTCAGAATATTATTTGCGTTTGGTTGAAGCAAAGAGAATATGTGTTGTGGATATGATGCATTATATCTATGTAAGACTGTATTGGAGAGTACTTTGAATTTTGGATAAATCAATTGTTAGTTTCCATGCATATCAGTCTTTATATTTCAAAATATGTATTGTTCATTGTGGCCTTATTGTTTAATTTTTAGTCATTTTCAAACAAAATCTTCAGAACATACAAGCAAATGAGGAAAGTACAGTTTTCCTTCGTTGTGAACTTTTTGAATGCAATGTGCCTGTAACATGGAAGAAAGGCTCAATAACAATTAAACCTAGCAGTAAATATGAAATGAGGCAGCAAGATTCAATGGCTGAGTTGGTGATTTCTGACTTAACATTAGAGGATGCTGGAGAATATTCTTGTGAATCTGGAGATCAGAAGACTAGTGCTTCCCTCAAAGTGGAAGGTAGGACAGATAAGAATATTCATGTCATTTAAGAATTATAAAACTATTCTAGCAATGTTACCCATCTACTTTTTATTAACTTCTTTATATTTCCTATTTGTTTCCATCATTGTGCAGATGTTAGTTCACTTGTTTAGGAGTTTTATTTATACTTGCCATTGAAGGAATGCAAAGTTCAGTTTGATTCCTGCGATGCAACTGTAGTTGAGAAAAGTTTGTTTGGTGATTCTGGATCTTCAGGAAATTGGAAGAAATAGAAGTTCTCTATCTGAAATATACAAAATTCTGACAAGGGTTGACAGGCTTTAAGACATTTAGGACTTCTCTCCATTTTCCTTGTCAATGATTTGGCTGAGAAGACCATTAGGACGAGGATGTAGAGGTATTTCTTAAGAGTGTGGTGAACCTGTAGAATTTACTGCTACATGGCAGCCAAGTTGTTGAATAAAGCTTTTTATCAGATAGAATAAAGCTTTCTGGGTTTTACCTATATTTTATTATTTTTTTTAATTTCCAGAAAATATTTAAGTAGGTAAGTTCTGGACGCAGAAGGGGTATGGTGAGAGCATGGGTATGTAGTATTGAAATTGAGACTTTGTTTTCATGATCTGTTATTTATTTTAGAGTTGAATTATTTATTATTTCTCATAACTGAAACTTATATACAACTTTGAAGAAATTAGTTGGAGCTTCTTTGACCTAGTTGTACAGTCATCATTGCAAATGCCATAATGATAATTAAATTGTTTCTTGTATTAATGTAAATAGCTTTACCTGCCTATTTCAAACAAGAGCTACAGAATGTGGAAGCAGTTGAAGGGCACACAGCTAATCTACGCTGTGAGCTTTCTAAACCCAGTGCTACTGTTGAATGGAGAAAGAGACTTGTTGTGCTTCATCCAAGTGACAAGTATGAAATGAGCCAAAAAGGTGTCACCGTTGAGCTGTTAATTCATAATGCAAAACCAGGAGATGCCGGCAAATATACTTGTTATTGTGGGAAACATCAAACAACAGCTACCTTGACTGTTAGAGGTAATAATTCAACTACTTAAAAATATTGCAGATGAGAAAGCGATTTACTTAAAAACTACCTCAACTTATGTTAAGTAATTTATTTCTTAAAAAAACTTCCAATTGTAAGATTATGATTTTCTTCACATATTACATGGTTAAATTGACGTTCTGTTTATTGATTAAAAAGAACTTGCCCATTTTGGTTATGGTCAAGAATGTAAACATTTTTTAAGCTATATTTGATAAAGAAAGGAAAAGTACTGATAAGTTTTTGTTTCATTTTCCAGAACGTGAAGTAAAGATAGTTTCTGGTTTAAAAAACACTGATGTCTTTGCTGGTGAGTCAGCCACATTTGAATGTGAGCTCTCACAGAAGGATGTGGAAAATACGCAGTGGTGGCTGGACGGTTCACCCCTTCAGAATAATGATCTGAATAAGATATCTGTTCGAAATGGAAATATTCACACGTTAACGCTACAAGGGTTGGGAACTGATGACTCAGGAACAGTAACGTTTAAGGCTGGGGCTCTTACTTCTTCAGCAAAGTTATTAGTTAAAGGTATTATTATCTAATAGCTTTCAACCTTTATATCAATGTTATTTTCGTTAACCATCTTTAAATCTATAGAATATCAAGATTGAATGGATTTCATTTTGGAATTAAGAAGCGCTCGCTGGTGTCTGTAGAGGGAAAGGCTGCTGGGGTGGAGTGAGAAAGCTTCATGACTTGTACTGTATGTTGTTGAAGTCCTTGTGCAAGGCCGGGAACTATACTGTGTGCATTGCAATGGGGGTGGGGTATGTGGGGAAAGAGTGCACAAGATATGTCAGTGCTTCCATATGCAGACGTATAACTGTGCAGAATGAAAGCCTGCAAGCTACCAATTAAAAATTCCTCTTGCCTGGAACTTAGCAAGCTTGGAATTTTACAACTGATCATGAGAGAGAGAACTTTGTAGGGTTAGAAATGGACAGGTATCAGAGGTTATGGAAGATCTACACTCAGTAGTCACTTTATTAGCTGCACCTATGCTCCTGTTCATTAATGCAAATATTTAATTAGTCAATCATGTGGCAGCAACTCAATGTGTAAAAGCATGCAGACATGGTCAAGAGGTTCAGTTGTTGTTCAGGCCAAACATCAGAATGGGGAAGAATTGGGATTAAGAGACTTTTACTGTGAAGTGATTGATGGTGCCAGATAATGTGGTTTGCAGTTACCTGCTGGCCTCCTGGGATTTTCAGTGACAAGCAGTTCTGTGGGCAAAAATGCCGTGTTAATTAGAGAGGTTAGGGGAGAATGACCAAGTTGCTTCAAGCTGACAAGAAGGCAATGGTAACTCAAGTAACCACACATTACTACAGTGGTGTGCAAAAGAGCATCTCTGAATGCACATCTTGAACCATGAAGTAGATGGGCAACAACAGCAGAATACCACAAACATGTACTATAATATATTACAATAATGGTATAGAAAGAACAGTACAGAAAGTACTTGAGAGGCTGCAAGAAATATGCATCTAATACTAGTGGTAAAATGTTTGTGGGCAGAAAAGCCATGATTGGTAGGAGGAGACCAAAGGTACTAGGGACCACCCTGAACTCAAGTTCCAAAAGGAGTGTGTACAAGTATTGGGTGTTGATAATGTGAAATGTCTGGACAGTTGCCCATGAAATTTGATTGCTTGCATTTTGCCACCCCAATGCTAAATTAAGATTGTTGAACAATTGCACTCAAGCTCAATTTCAGTGACATTAGGCATGGAGGAGCTTGATGAAATGATGAATCTTTTAAATAAATGCCAAGTATATTTCAGAAAGATAAATTATAATTTGTATTGGTGAGCCTAAATAACCCTGAAGCTAACACTTGGCAGCAGTGACCAAAAAATAGGTTTGTTATTTATTAAGAAGCTAATGAAAAGAAAAAAAATAGATTTCATTGAACTGGATATTATTAAGGGGATATTAGTATCAACAATAAAGTGCTATTAAAATATTTTACCATGATACAGAATGTTTGTTGTAAAAGATTGACTAAATAAGCATACCGTATTAGCCATTATTCAGTCTAGTGTATTGACTCATATCACTTTCCTTCCTTGCTTTACTTGCTTATATTCTCAGTAGTGTAATTTGGTTTCTTGCTAGAATATTGAAATGTTTATAAGTATATTGATTGATAGTGCAAGGAGGGGAAACGTGTTTTTTCTTTAGTTTGCAGTCTCATTCGACATTGATACCAAGTAATCAATCTAGAGAAAATAAGTATTTAAAGGATTGCATTTTCTTAATGGTCATATCTCATTTGGTATACTGCCTTCAGTTCTGCATATAAAACCTCAAAGGATATAGTATAGTTTCCTAAAAAATGTATCAGAGCTTTACAGTTTTAAATTATGAAAATAATTTGGCTTCTAATCCATTGAGTTTAATGGGCAATGAGAGTAATTTAATTAAGCAGTTTAAATTATTTACTGGAATAGAATTAACACAGAAAAATTTTCACTTGGGTACGGGGTCCAGTGCATAGGGTGTTATTTTAAAATTAGAAACTAGGCTCTTTTCAATTTCAAGTCACTTTTCCCATCCAGACCAGAGGGAAATTGTGAAGCATATTCTTTCAAAAGACTGCCAATCCTGAATCAGTTTAAAATTTCAAAATTTAGATTGGTGAATTTTTGATGAATATAAAAAGAACATGATCAAAGTCAAGCAGAGGTACAGAGCAGTCATGATCTGAAGGAACGGCAGAATCGGGTCAAGTGACTAGAAAGTGTCCCCTTCCAAATGTGTCATTCACCTACACTAAATTCTTTCATTATTATAAAAATAATCTCTGAGCATTAACTCAAAATCTTTTTTTGAAATGGGGAAAAAATGCGTGCATGTTTTAAATGATTAGTATTCAACATTTCAGCATGCTCTCATTTTCATCTGAGACTAGGATGGACACCTGTTCCATTGGAACCAGGCTCCAAAATTTTTCAAGTTGCATTCCAGTGACAGATTTGTGTAGTCTCTGCTATTATAATTGGAAGCTGGCTATGACCACATTGTCTTCTTTAGGCAATATCATGACCACAGGAAGCTATGGTAAGTTTTTTTGCTTAGTTTTTGGCACCTTAACATTCCAAAATAAAGTTTGATTTCTAGCCGAACCCTAGAGCTAAAATTACATTCTGTTGCAAAGTTGCTGATAGTAAACCTAGGTGTTAAGCAAACCCTCAACATCCTACAAAAAACATACTGCTGGAGGACTCTAGGTAAGGTAGTGTCTGTAGAAAGAAATGGACCATCAACATTTTGGGTCAAAGCTCTTGATCTGGAAGTCTACAAGGAGTTCAAGAACTTCTTTGTAATTCCAAATTCAATCTTTTTTTTTTCTAAACTCCAATGGGTATAGGTTCATCCTGTTTGATTTTCTTCATTAATTGATTCCTTTATACAGAAATCAACCCCAGTTAACATTACACTGATTCCAACTCAATCAAATCATACCTTATATACTGTATAAACCACTGCTTGTCAGTGGGTCATGAATTATGTACCAAATTCAGAGTCTTTAACTTCAAATACTCTTTAAATAGGTTGAGGTATGCTGCTGAGCAAAGACAATCATAAATTTCATCATCGATGCCCATCCTAGTTTAATTACTCCTAAGATATGGAAAATATTGGGGACATATATTGCCTGAGTGCAGTGTTGCATAGAGACTCAGGCTGGCAAAGTACCTTTATTTTGCCTTTGTTAAGTTTGTGACAAATCCTCTCAAATGCTTCCATGAATTAACCAATAACGACATTGAACTCTGCCTCCAGACAACTGTAAAAGTAAATCATAAACACCAGAGATTTTGCAGTTGCTGGAAATTGGGAGTAGCACAAATGCTGGAGATAAGCGAGAGAGGGTCTCACTGAACATCCATTGAAGAGTTTTAACAGCTGTGTTGTGTTGCATTTCAATGAGTTGTGGTGACCTTGACTCCGTAGTGGAGGTAATACAAGTTGAGCAGATTTTTTTTAATCTATCCAATAGATTTGTTGCAGTCCAACAGCAAGCTTGCTGGATGTGAGCTGCAGCATTACAGCAAAATAGATTATATAAAGTAGTTCAATGTTTGACACTGTTAAGATTGGATCTGTTGTGAACCAGTGATTCATATATGTAATTCTGATAGATTAATCTGTGACTTAATAGAAGAATTTGAATATATTCAAATTTTGATAATGAAGTTTGTTCTCAATCAAAATTCCAGATAGGCATCTACTAATAAGTTAAATATTTAACATACAGTACAATAAATCATCATCCTGTTTGGGATTGCCGCTATCTCATTGTTTACTTGGACATTATTTATGAACTTAAAATGTTTAAATTTTATGGATGGTAGCTCACAATCTGTCACAATGATGTAGTTATCATCCAATCAGTTCAAAAGTCAAAAATAATATTTCAAGATTAAAGATTGTTAGTTATGTCAGTTAGGGAAAACGAAATGATTGTTACTCTGGATCTGAATTGACTTTATTTCTTACATCCGTTACATACGTGAGAAGTAAAAATCTTTATGTTACGTCAAATGCAACTTTAAAAAATGCAATAAGCATAAAAAACACACTAAAGAAAAAATATACAATAAATATGAAAACAATCCTTCAAAGTTATGTACTCACTTGATCCCAGTTTGCAATTTGTTAAAATAAAGATAATAATCTTAAAATATTTGAATTTCTATTGGTGCTGCTACTAAATCTCCTATGGATGTTGATTAACAGATCCAACGGTTGAGGTAGTAAGCGAAATGGAAGATATTACTAGAGAGGAGCATGACACAGCAGAGTTTATCTGTCAGTACTCCAGACCAGTCAAAGCTGTGTGGAAAAGAAATGACAAAGAGATTCAGCCTGATGGTCATCACATAATTATTGACCAAGACTGGAATGTAGCAAAGCTGAAAATCTGTGAAGTCACCCCAGCGGACAGTGGGAAGTATACTTGTGAAGCAGCTGGAACAAAGGTTGCAGCAGTGCTCAGTGTTCTAGGTGAGCCCAGGAGAAATACAATGCTTCCCACAATATAGTGCATTATTGCTAAATTTTTAACATTATTTAAAATTACAAGAAAATTAACAAACTAAAGAAGGATATTTATGAATGGGCAATTTACAAAGATGGACTTCTAAAAGTTAGCTTTGTAATCATTTAACCACCAGCTTTTAATTAATCTCATCCACTCACTAATTCTTCAACTATTTGTAGAGGTTTGGCTCTAACCCACCACCAGCCTTCATCTAGATTTCTTAATCTATGTAAGTTACTGATGATCATGATTATCTTACCAGGTGGGAAATGCACCAAATGCTTATTCACTCCACTTTTTTTCTACATCTTTTCAAGCCCATTTTATCACTGAGCTGTGCAAGTGTACCTTTTGATAATCAAACCTTATATTTTCTGTTTCCAGCATAAAAGAACATTTAAAGAAAAAAAGAAAATGTATTTTCAAAGTAGACTAAAATTTAAGTAAAAGTAAAGAATGCATAGGTTGCCAGCTTAGTCATGTAATGGTTTACAAGAGAGATGACGTGAATTTTTGAAGTTGATATATTTGAAGAAGATTTTGATGGAGAGGCTGATTTTCATTGATAATGCATATCTACCATAGGAGCTTAGAGCAGTTTGCTACCAAGCTTTATACATTATTGTACAAATTGCGAAAGCTTGTGGAACATTATAAATGTGAATTATCCTGTTGTGCCTGCTGACCATGAAGGGAAAGGTACTTTACTCTGTATCCCCAAGAATGTCCCCAACTTTGTTTTTCTCCCTCTCCCCCCTTCCCCCATCGTGATTGGCTGAGCCATATCTACTTAACTTTTGTAGGACTTTCTGTTCAAGGACATTGGTGACCATCAACTATAGTTCTTTTATCTTTTCCATCCCATCTCCTTAATACCTTAAAGCTAACTTGTTTCTTCTAGCATTTCACAGAGACTCTTTTCCATTCTTCCATTCTCAGCAGTTACCCACTTTCTGTTTCAACCACAGGTAATGGAACACTTGTTCTTAAATCTTTCTCCTTCCCACCATCCTATCATCTAAGCATCTTTCCAGGTGAAAGCAATGATTCACTGGCATTTGTTCCGATCGATGTTCGCAATGTAGACTACTATATGTTGGAGAAGCCAAACACAGGCTAATTGAGCACTTTTTGGAGCATTTATGTTCAGTCTGCTAGTTTTCTTTTGCCTACCACTTTAGGTTTCTATCCCATTCCCATTCTGGCTTATTGCTTTGTGGCCTCTAGCACTGTTAAAGTGAGTCTGAATGTAAGCTAGAATAACACCATTTTCTGACTGCGACATTGCAGTTTTCTTGAATTAATATTGACTTCCACAACTTCAGGTAACTTTCTGTATCAGTGACCCATCCGTGATATGGGCACAGTTTGTTTGTTTATTCTCTCTCCCCCTCTAGTAGTTGCGGTCACAGTCATGCCCAGCCTTACCTGCTGGCAATGTCTTTCTGCTCTATATTTTGCATCTCCTGCTGTGACAAGAGGCCTAAGTGAGGATGGTGAGGACCCAAATGCTGAAGTATCCAAAACTAGAATCAAGAGATAATTTTGAGTCTGAGATAAGAACAGGGTTCTTGACGAGATGCTAGACGAAAACCTGACATGATTAGACAAGAATCCAAGCTAAACAGAAACCCTAAATGCAATTTCAGACTTAACCGTCTGACGACAGTCAAGGTGAGCTAATGATTGAGCACTAAACCTGAGTTCAGGTGCTCTTTAGATATGCAAATCTTGGCGTGTATGCCTACAAAAACTTCCTGTGCATTCCCAAACCAAAAGCCATGGATGAACCAGGAGGTTCGGCTCTGCTGAGGGCTAGACCTATACCATTTAAGTCTGGAGATGCAGGTCTGTACAAGAAAACCAGGCATGACTTCCAGAGGGCTATTTCAAGAGTGGAGAAACAATTCCAAGTGAGATTGGAGGTGACATTGGGTGCACGTCAACTCTGTCAGGGTTTGCAGTAATTACTTCCTTCAAAGCGAAACCCAACATCAAGAATGGCAGCAATGCTTCCAAGTGAGTTCAATGCTTTTTATGCCTGCTTTGAAAGGGAGAAAATAACTACAGCTGTGAGGATTCCTGTTGCACCCAGTGACCTGTGATCTCTGTCTCGGAGGCTGATGTCAAGCTGTCTTTCAGGAAGATGAACCCTCACAAAGTGGCAGGCCCTGATAGAGTACCTGATAAGGCTCTGAAAGCTTGTGCCAACCAACTGGTGGGTGTATTCAAAGACATTTTCAACCTCACTGCTACGGTTGGAAGTTCCCACCTTCTTCAAAAAGGCAGCAATTATACCAGTGACCAAGAATAGTAGTGTGAGCTGCCTTAATGACTATTGTTCAGTAGGGTGATGAAATGCTTTGAGAGGTTGGTCATGGCTAGAATCAACTCCTGCCTTGGTAAGGACCTGGACCCATTGCAAATTGCCTATTGCCACAAAAGGTGTACCACAGATGCATTCTCAATGGCTCTTCACACAGTCTTAGATCACCTGGACAATACAAACACCTATGTCAGGATGCTGTTTGTTGACTGTAGCTCAATGTTTAACACCATCATCCTTACAGTCTTCATCAAAAAGCTACAGACCCTGGACCTCTGTACCATCCTCTGTAATTGGATCCTGGACTTCCTAACCAGAAGATCACAATCTGTGCAGACTGGTAATAATATTTCCTCCTCACTGACAATCAACAAGAGGTGTGTGCTTAGCCCCCTGCTCTGCTCTCTCTATACCCATGACTGTGTGGCTAGATGTAGCTCAAATGCCATCTACTGTATAAATTTGCTGATGATACAACCATTGTTGGCAGAATCGCAGATGGAGACAAGAGAGGGTGCAGGAGTGAGATTTACCAGCTAGTTGAGTGGTATCTCAGCAACAACCTTGCACTCAGCATCAGTAAGACGAAAGAGCTGATTGTGGACTTCAGAAATGGTAAGATGAAGGAACATGAACCAATCTTTGTAGTGGGATCAAAAGTGGAGAGAGTAAGTAATTTCAAGTTCCTGGGTGTCAATATATCTGAGGATCTAACCTGATCCCAAATTATCGATGCAACTATAAAGAAGGCAAGACAGTGGCTATATTTCTTTAGGAGTTTGAGGACATTTAGTTTGTCACCTGAAACACTCAAACTTCTACAGATGTACTGTGGAGAGCATTCTGACAGGCTGCATCACTATCTGGTATGGGTGGCCACTGCACAGGATCATAAGAAGCTATAGTAAGTTGTGAAATTAATCAGCTCCATCATACATACTAGCTTCCATTGTATCCAAGATATCTTTAAGGAGTGGTGCCTCAGAAAGGCAGCATCCATTATTAAGGACCCTTATCACCCAGGACATGCCCTCTTCCCAATGTTACTGTCAGGAAACTGGTACAGAAGCCTGAAGGCACACACTTAGCAATTCAAGAACAGCTTCTTCCCCTCTGCCATCCAGTTTCTAAATGGATATTGAACCCATGAGCACTACATCACTTTTTTCTGTTTTTGCTCTATTTTAACTTATAAACATATAAACAGTTACTGTAATTGATTTATTAACAAGTTTCAGAACATATGCCAGTGATATTAAACCTGATTCTGATTTTTGACCTTGGCCCCAGAGGAACCCTGTTTCATTTGGCTGTGTTCATAGGCATTCATGTATTGCTGAATGACAATTAGACTTGAACTTGCTTTCAGTGGTCAGGGTAATCAGTGTAAAAGTTGGGAAGTCATGTTACAACTGTATAAAACTTCGGTCAGGCCGCATTTGTGTGCAGTTTGTCACATTACAGGAAAAAATATGGTGGCTTTGAGAGGATGCAGAAAAGTTTTATCAGGATGTCACCTGGATTGGAGTGCACTAGCTATGAAAAGAGGTTGGACAAACTTGGCCTGCTTACTCTGAATTGATGAGGGCTAAAGGCATAGAACATAAAACAGTCAGCATAGGAATGATGATGTCTGAGCTGAGCATGCAGCCAATTTCAGCTAATCCCATCTGGCTGCATGTGGTCTAATTCCCTCCATTCTCTACTTGTTCACATGCCTGTTTAAAAATCTCATAAATCTTCTTTAAATTTCTCCCTCTTGCCTTAAACCTATACCCTCTAGTATATGACATTTTCAGTCTGGAAAAGAGACTGACCATCTCCCCTATTTACGACAGTCATAATTTTACATACTTGCATCAGATTGTCCCTCAGCCTCCAATACTTTAAAAGAAGAACAATCTTAAGGCTATTCAACCTTGTAGCTAATTCTCTCTAATGCAGCCAACATCTTGGTGAACCTCTTACAAAGCCTCCACATCATCCTGTAATGCCGCAACCAGAATAGCACACAACATTTCAAATGTGTCCTAACCAACAGTTTTATAAATTGTTACCTCTTCCTTTATTTATTTATTTTTAATTTATTGAGATAGAGTATGGAATAGGTCCTTCCAGCCCTTCAAGCTGCGCTGCCCAGCAATCCCCCGATTTAATCTTAGCCTAATCAAAGGACAGTTTATAATAACCAATTAAGCTACCAACCAGTACATCACTTGACTGAGGGAGGAAACCATGTGGTCATGGAGAGAACATATAAATTCCTTACAGGTAGCGATGGAAATTGAACCCAGGTCCCTATATTGTAAAGTGTTTCGCTAATCACTACACTACCACACCACTCAATACTCATTGCCACAACCATTGAAGGCAAGTATGCAGTATGGTTTCTTTACATTCTATTAATTTGTGTTGCCCTTTCAGGGAACTATGGTTTGGCACCTCAACATTAATGTTACTAGGTGTCCTGCGGTTAGCTGTATTAATTCCTCCTACATTTGACCTCCCAAAGTGCAACACCTCACTCTTCTCCAGATTGAACTCTCTCTTTCTTTTCTACGTCCATATTTCCAAAGGCATTGTCCTCCTTTGTCCCCGTAGTCATCCTTGTTTCACCTGATCAGAGACCTCTCAGCTCCCTTACCCTTCTTGCAGCTTAACAAATTTCTTTATCTTCTGTCGAGCTATTATGAAGGGTCTTCTACCTGAAACATTAACTCTGTTGCTCTTCCCACATATTCAGCCTGACCTGATGGCTACTTCCAGAATTTTCTATTTCCCAGCATTCGCATTTTTAAAAAAAAGTTTTGCTAACTTGTTGATTTTTTTGATTTTTAAATTGCATAAACCTTTTGTTGGTTTGTTTTTAAATATTTATGCTTGTGAATCATGTTGTTGTAGCTATAAAAAAGAGGTGAACTGAAGTGATAGGGATTCATTGGTTAGGGGAACAGACAAGATGTTCTGTGGTTGCGAACGAGATTCCCAGATGATACATGGCATCTTGGATTAAGTCTTCAGCATTCTTAAGTGGGAGGGTGAGCAGTCTCAATGACATGAGTAGGAAGGTTGATGAGGTAAGTAAGTTCAGGGAGTTAGGTGTTGAGTTAAAGGATAGGACAAGACCTCAGGATTACTACCCATGCCATGTGCTAGTTAGCCCAGAAATAGGAAGATCATACAGTTTAACATGTGGCTAAGGAGATGGTGCAGAAGTGAGGGCTTCGGTTTTTCGGATCATTGCGCCCTCTCAGGTAATGTGAGACCTATACAGATAGGATGGTTTGCACTGGAGGGCAATGAATATCTTTGCAGGAAGGTTTGCTAGTGCTGCAGAGGAGCATATAAACAAGAGTTGCAGGGGCATGGAAGCTAGAGCAGATAGTGGAGTGATTGTGAGGAACAATGTTGTTAAACTTGCATACAAAGTCAGGAATCAAAGGGTTGAGCATGATGGGACTAATGTTTTGAGTTGTGTATATTTCAGTATAAGGAGTATTGTAGAAAAATCGGATGAGCATTGGGCATGGATCTGCACATGGAATTATGACATTGAGAATCAGTGAGATTTGGTTGCAGGAGGGGCAGGACTGGCAACTCAACATTCCAAGGTTACGTTGCTTTCGAAGCAGTAGCACGAGAAGGATGGTATTATTAGTCAGGGAAGTGTCACAACAGTGCTCAGACAGGACAGGCTGCAGGGCTCATTAGTGAGACATGGGTGAAACTGAGGATAAAAAAAAAGGGATGACCATGTTAATAGGATTAGTATTATAAACCACCTAATAGCCAGTGGAATTTAGAGGAGCAAATTTGTTGAGAGATTGTAGACTGTAGCAAGAAACATAAGATTGTGATAGTAGGAAATCTTAACTTGCCACTGGGACTCCCTTACTGTAAAAAGTATCTGCAAGTAGGAACAAACAAGGTACTCGAAGTATAAGAAATGCAAGAGGATAATTTATTAAGGAAATCAGGAGGCATGAGGCTGCTCTAACAGACAAGATGAAGAAAATTCCCAAGGACTTCTGCAGGTCTATTAAGAGCAAAAGGATTGCAAGGGACAAAGTTGGTCCTCTGGAATATCAGAGTGGCCAAAAGAGTTGGAGGAGATCTTAAATAGATAGACCTGCTCCCTAGATTTGGCCCAGTATTTAAATCAATCATCAGTTTGTTTCTCAATCTCAGACCCAAGCCCTGCTGTCTCGACTCTGTCACCTCTAAGACCCCTTCAGCAGCCAAGCATTGGCTCATTCCCTGCTCTTGGGCCCAGGCCTTGTCGCTTTGATTCGGCCCTTACACGCCATGGCACAAATGTCCTGAAGCTTTGTGACTTCAGTTCACCCCACAAAAATGCCAGGTCCTGCAGGCAGTTCAAAAGAGAAATCACAGGCTATTGATCATTTTCATGAAAAAGTGTGATAAATAAAGTAATTAATCGTTGTATTTGCTACTAGCAAGTCGTCACTGTGCTTCACCAATGCCATCTTAAAGTAGTTTGACCTCTTTACTCAGCTCTTTATCTCTACACAAGTGTAATGCCTAGATGAGCTCTATGATGTTGTGAGCATCAAATTAGAGATATGGGAGAGACTTGCAGTAACACTATGGAAAGATGCAGAGATGAGAAATTTGAGAGTCAAAGTGACCTTGACCTAAGTGAAGTGTGCAATCTAGGTCTAAGAGTGCGGCTGAAGGTCTTCCAGCTGCATCTCATATATCTCAAGGTGACAGCCTTGCCGAATCTGAGAATGCATGTAGTTTGGTTTTCACAGAAGCCCAAGATGTAGTCTTGAAGTCTTCTAATATCAGCAATGTCTACCTTTACATAATGGAACAAGCAAAAAAAAGTTGCACTATACAGTATACTGTGGCCATTTTAATAGGTACACCTGTACACCTGCTTGTTGATGCAAATATCTGGTCAGTCAGTCATTAGGCAGCAACTCAATGCATAAAAGCATGCAGACATGGTTAAGAGATTCAGTTCTTACTCAGACCACAAATCACAATGGGGAAGAAGTGTAATTTAAATGACTTTGACTGTAGAATGATTGTTGATGCCAGGCGAGAGATTTGAATATCTCAGAAACTGCTGATCTCCTAGGATTTTCAAGTACAATCGTCTCTAAAGTTTACAGAGAATGGTGTGAGAAACAAAAAAAAATATCCAGTAAGCAGCTGTTCTGTGGGCGACAGTACCATGTTAATGAGAGAGGGGTCAGAGGAGAATGGCCAAACTGGTTCAAGATGACGCTAACACATCAAACCACCTGTTACAACAGTGGTGTACAGAAGAGTATCTCTATACTCTTAACACACAATAAACCTTGAAGTGAATAGGCTACAGCTGCAGAAGACCATGAACATACAGAAATATACTCAGTGGCCACTTCATTAGGTACACTCTGTGGCTACTTTACTCCCCTATACCAAATAAAGTGCCCACTGAGTGTACTTAGTTGTAATGCAACTGTTCTGCAATAGTTATAGATTGCACTCAGTGGCTTCAATTCATGCTGTACGGATGGAAATGGCAGGTGGGGAGTGGGTGTAGGTTACATTAATAGGGACATTATTGGTGTATGATGACACCAGAAGAATAGCAGATCCACTAAAATCATTAGCATACAGACATGACATTCACTATTCACTTGGAACTGATTTCTAGGGCAAGCACAAAATTGAGTGCTATGCAATCTAATTTTAAGGATGCAGAGTTGGATTTGGTTTATAGCATAAAAATTGAAAAATAACAGAGAGGTAGAAAAAATACAAGCAGTATTTTACTGAGTCTTCATTGGGCAGGGTGAAGGAAGTTTTATTCTAATCTAATTTAGTGGATAACATCTGTCACCTTTATTCAGCACACCCCACCATTTTGACTGTTAAAGAACCCCCTGAAATAACCCAGCAAACCACTCAATTCAGGTATCAGGATTAGAGAAAAGAGATGCTGGCCTTGCCAGTAAAGCAGCAATCCCCAAGTTTTGCATATGCTTATATCCCTCATGTTAAGGAACACAAGATTGATTAAATGGTATAGTATGCAGGCCAGTACCATTCTAATGTGTTACTCCAAAAATAATAGTTTGAATTACTGTTTTTTTTCCTTTAATTAGCAAAGCAACCTGATATTCTTGAAGGACTAGAGAATGTAGATACAGTAGAAGGTGGTGAAGCTCTGTTTGAATGCACCTTATCCAATCCAGAAGTAAGTGATTATATGTGGCTGATGGATGATGTTCCTGTAACACAGTCTGAAAAACTAGAAACTGCAGTGCTCGAAGCTGGAAGGCGACACCTCTTACTGTTAAAGAACTTAGTTCCATCTGATAGTTGTCGAGTGAGCTTCATGTCTGGAAATGCCATGTCCTCAGCGTATTTAAATGTTAAAGGTAAAAAAAAATGATCCATGTTGTAAATATTTTCATTGGGGGAAACTAATTGTTTAAATCTTGTATTAAATAATGACATTGGTAGAAACAAAAAAATAATCTTCTAGGTTCCTTCTAAGTTCCATTGGTAAAGCATTACATTGATGAACAACCATTTTAGATTCTATTTCCTGTAATTCATAATTAGTTTATTAATTGTTCGTTAACTTACCTACTAATTGTACATATTTCTCAATGAAAGTACATTTAATTTGATGTGAGCATCAATGTGTTTTCCTGTGTAGGATGGCAGATTAACATTTTGAACACTTTGAGAGATACTGAAGTGGTCCAAGGCGATCATACAGAATTTGAATGTGTATTGAGTGAAGTGGTCCCTGTTACTGAAGTGAGCTGGTATCTGAATGAAGCCGATATCAAAACTGATGAGCACTGGGAAACAAAGGCAGAAAGAAATACTTACAAACTCATACTGAAAAATGCCCAACTTATTCATTCTGGAGAAATAACTTTTGCTTCAAGAGATGTTATTGCGTCAGCAAAAATAACTGTTATTGGTAAGATACCAGACATTGACAGCATTTAAATTATGCAAAATGTAATCTTTAAACTCCTTTTGCTGCAGAGGTTTTTGGCTTAAGTGTTTGGACTGTTTGGCTTTTTCATCTGTGAGCCTCAGATAAGTTTTTGTTCCTCTCTTGGACTTGCAGCTTGTGACCCTACCCCTTTGCCTCGCAAACTGACAGTGGATTTGATTTTCTTCTTCTCCACCTCTCGCATTCTCTTAAATTTTTTCTCTTCTGATCAGGCATTTAAAGGAAAAGGACTTGAACTGATTTTTCTTTATCAAAGAAAATGATGCCTGAAAAGAAAAAAAACTAAAAAAAAGTGATGACATTTAAAATTTTTTTTACTCTACTCTGACCTTGCTGTGGTGATAAATGATCATGGTAAAATATTAACAGTAAAATTGGAGGGGAGATATATTATATAGTTCTGTACTTTCTTTTACAAATGCAGTTAGCAGTATCATAGACCAATAGCTGATCAAAAAACAAAATAAATGAAGTTCCACTGCAGAGTGCAAATAATACACGCGAACCAGTTCTAAGTGTTAACCAGTTTACAGTTGTTTGGTTAAAATTCCAAACACGTAATCTTTATAGACAACATTGTAACACAGCAGTTTCAACCCTGAAATTTTGAGAGGGTTCAGAGATTTGAGCACTAAATTGAGACAGCAGAAGTGAAATGATGAATTATTTATGAAATCTGAAATAAAGAGAGAATATGATGAAAATGCTAGGCAGGCCAGCAGCCCCCCCCCCCCCCAGTATATTGGATGAAATGTGAGGTCACATCTTCACTATCAAGTGAAGTTCTCAAGGTTGGTGCAGTGGGGAGTTATCTGCTATGTCTGGGCCAATATTCATTACACAGTTAAGCAGAGACAGAGACTGCCTATTATTAAGTTGCTCTTTATAAGTATTTGCTCTCATCTTTTTTTTCTCTAGTCCTGATGAAGGATCTCGGCTCAAAATATTGACTGTATTCTTTTCCATTGATGCTGCCTGGTCTCCTGAGTTCCTCCAGTGTTTTGGGTGTTTTTATTGTACAGGAGTTGAGATGTAATGTTGAAGTTGAAAAAAATATTGGTGAGGCCTAATTTGGAGAATCATGTGCAGCTTTGGTCGTCACCTGCAGGAAAGATATCATTAATATTGAAAGAGTGCAGAGAAAATTTACAAGGATTTTGCCAGGACTTGAGCATCTGTGTTAAAAGAAAAGCTTGAGTATGTTAGGACTTTATTCCCTGGAGTGTATGGGAATGAAGGGAGGTTAGATGGACATAAATAAAATCATGAAGGATATAAATAGAGTAAATGCAAGCAAGCTTTTTTCCCCTGAGGTTGGGTGAGATTACAGCTAGAGGTCATGGATTAAGGGTAAAAGGTGAACTGTTTAAAGGGAATATAAGGGTGAACAACTTCACTCAGAGGGTGGTGCGAATGTGGAATGAGTTTTCAGAAGTCATGGTTACTCAGGTTCAACATTGAAGAGAAATTTGGATAGGTACAGTATAAAGACAGGAGGGCTATAGAAGGCTATGTTCCAGGTGAAGGTCAAAAGAACTAGGCATATTAATAGTTTGCATTGCACTAAATGGGCCAAAGGATCTGTTTATTTGCTATAGTGTTCTATAACTCTTAAGACTGTATAAAGCAGTGCCAATGGAGTCATTGGCTGTAAAACCATCTGTGATAACCTGAATTCGTAAAAGCCATTTATAAATACAAGTTTAATTAGAAACATAAGATTTAGACACCATGGACCAAGAACCCCTTTCTATGCTGTACCACATTGTGACTCAATTAGTGTGTTTTATTGTGTCATTTGAAATCAAATAATATGGTAAAACATAGATGATATTTTTAATTGCAAGATATTTTTGAGTTGAAGGTTTAATAATTATGGTTTATTTACAGTTTATATATTTTATTTATGTGTAATAACTATTTTGCACAAATTAATATTCTTTTTCAATTTTGCTTGTATAATTATCATTTCTGGAACTGTAGCAAATAATAGTTCTTACTCACCTCTACAGGTCCTCCTGGTCCACCTGAGAGTCCAGAAGTTGTCAGAAAGAACCACCAGTCTGTCACCTTGTCTTGGTTAAAACCACTAAGAGATGGTGGCAGTGTTATACAAGGCTATCATGTTGAGATGAAACCTTCTGACAGTGACTTCTGGTTGCCATGTAACACAAAAGTAGTTGAAGAGACAGAATTCACTGTTGATAATCTGATACCAGGCACTAGTTACAGCTTCCGCGTTTCAGCTCTGAACCATGCTGGAGCTGGCGAGCCTGTACATTTGCCACAGACAGTTCTGCTGGGTGAGAATTATAAATGCAGACCAGTTGCTGGTTCTTCATATCTTTAGAATTAACCACTAATATAACAAGATGGTGATACTTCTGCAATTCAAAATTGTGCATGCACTTATTTATATAAGAACAATCATTTTGATATACGAGATTCGATGACCTGTTCTCCCATTTCTTGCACCAATGTGTTGGCTTCTTGACACTAAAATACAAGCCTAGTATGGTTATAGTTGGGAGTTAAATGTCCAAGGTTGTACATTGTGTCGGAGATTAGAAAGGCAGGCAGAGGAGGTGGCATGGCTCTGCTGGTAAAGAATGGCATCAAATCAGTAGAAAGATGTGCCATAGGATCGGAAGATGTTGAATTCTTGTGGGTTGAGTTAAGAAACTGCAAGAGTAAAAGGACCCTGGTGGCAGTTATATTCAGGCCTCCCAACAGTAGTAGGAATATGAACCACAGATTACTACAGGAATTAGAAAAGGCAGGTCAAAGGGGCAATGTTATGATAGTCATGGGAAGTTTCAACATAGAGGTTGATTGGGAAAATCAGGTTGGAAATGGATCTCAAGAGAGCGAGTTTGTTGACTTACTATGAGATGGCTTTTTAGAGCAGTTTGTTATTGAGCCTACTGGAGGATTGGGCATTATGTACTGAAGCAGCCATGATTAGGGAGCTCAAGGTAAAAGAACTCTCTGTGATAAGTTTTTCACACAGACGATGGTGGGTGTGCGAAATGTACTGCAGGTGGCAGTGATGGAGGCAGATCTTTTAAGAGACTCTTATCTAGGTACATGGAGGTTAGAAAAATAAGGGGGGCTATGCGGTAGGGTAACTGTAGGCAGTTTCTAGAGTAGGTTACATGGTCGGCACAACGTTGTGAGCCGAAGGACTTGTAATGTGCTGTAGATTTCTATGTCCTATGGTGTAACCGAGGCAGTGATCACAATATGATTGAGTTCAGCTTGAAATTTGATCGGGAAAAAGTAAAGTTTGACATAACAATATATCAGTGATTAGGGAGCTTAGGGTAATGGAACCCTTAGGAGTCGGTGATTGACTTCAGCTTGATATTTGATAGGGAGATATGTCTGGCATGGCAGTATTTCACTGGAGTAAAGAGAATTACAGTGGAATGAGAGAGGATTTGGCCAAAGTTAATTGGAAGGAGTTGCTGGCAGGGATGACAGCAGAGCAGCAATGCCATGAGTTTCTGGGGGAAATGAGGAAGGTGCAGCATAGATGTATGGCAAAAACAAAGAAATACTCAAATGGCAAAATAATACAACTGTGACTGACAAGTTAAGTCAAAACTAATGTAAAAGCAGAAGAGAGAGCATACAACAACACAAAAATTAGTGGTAAGACAGAGGATTGGGAAGCTTTTAAAACCCTACAGAGAGCAACTGAAAGTATCATCAGCAGGGAAGAGATGAAATATGAAAGCAAGCTAGCAAACAATATCAAAGTGGATAGTTTTTTCAATTATGTAAAAAAAAGTAAGAGAAAAGTAATGCATATGGATCCGTTAGAGATGAGGCAGGAGAACTAATAAAGGAGGCCAGGGAAATGGCTGTTGAAATAAATGAGTATTTTGCATCAGTCTTCACTGTGGAAGACACTAGCAGTGTGCCTGATGTTGAAGGGTGTGAAGGAAGAGAAGTGAGTGCAGTTACTATTACAAGGGAGAAGGTGCTCAAAAATGTGAAAGACCCAAGAGTAATAAGTCACCTGGACCAGATGAACTGTACCCTAAGGTTCTGTGGGAGGCAGCGGTAGAGATTGTGGAGGCATTAGTAATGATCTTTCAAAAAGTCATTGGACTCTGGGATGGTGCCAGAGGACTGGAAAATTGCAAGTGTCACT
The DNA here is from genome assembly GCF_030144855.1 of Hypanus sabinus. Taxonomy (NCBI): domain Eukaryota; kingdom Metazoa; phylum Chordata; class Chondrichthyes; order Myliobatiformes; family Dasyatidae; genus Hypanus; species Hypanus sabinus. Next base: position 16,181,091 of record NC_082711.1, read on the forward strand.
CCACTCTTTAAGAAAGGAGGAAAGCAACAGAAACAAAATTATAGACCAGTTAGCCTGACCTCAGTGGTTGGAAAGGTGTTGGAGTCAGTTGTTAAGGATGAGGTAATGGAATACACAAGTCAAGTTAGGACAAAGTCAGCATGGATTTTTTAAGGGAAAATCTTGCCTGACCAACCTGTTAGAATTCTTTGAGGAAATTACACGTAGGATAAATAAAGGGGATGCAGTGGATGTTGTATATTTGGACTTTCAGAAGGGTTTTGACAAGGTGCCACACATAAGGCTGCTTACCAAGTTATGAGACAGAGCAGATATGGAAAGGATGTTTCCCATGGTGGGGGGAGTCTAGGACAAGAAGGCACAACCTCAGGATAGAGGGGCGTCAATTTAAAACAGAGATACGGAGAAATTTCTTTAGTCTGAGAGTGTTGAATTGGTAGAATTTATTACCACAGGTAGCTGTAGAGGCCAGGTCTTTGGTGTATTTAAGGTAGAGCATGATATGTTCTTGATTGGACTTGACATCAAAGGTTTTGTGCAGAAGGCTGGGGAGTGGGGCTGATCAGGGGGAAAAAGATTAGCCATGAATGGTGGAACAGACTCAATGGGCCTATGTCTTATGGTCTTTGTGTCTTAAATGTCAGCAAATGACCCTAAGACAAGTTTAAAAAATCAAAAGAAGTAAATGTAAATCAAAAGAAATAAAAGAACTATATGTCCTTTACTTCTTTTTAACAATATCAACAAAGTCATTGATGTGTTCTAAAGAAATTAAAAAAGAAAATGCTGGAAACAGCATCTGTTGAAAGGGAAACAGTGAATATCTCAGGTCAATAACACTACATCAGAACTGGGAAAGATATTAGTGGTAAGTTGTAACATCGGTGGGGGAGTGACTATAGGAGAAGGGAATAGCTGAAAGAGTGAGGCTAGAATTTTTTCAATTGATATTTTAATATAAAACAGATTGCTGAATGAATGAGCACAAGTGCATATCCTGGAACAGCTTGTTGATTGATTTTGATTTTTCAGAAATATTGCCCAGGTTTTATTTTTGATTTCTGGATGATCCATGAACCCATGAATATAATCTCAATCCTCTCAACCTCAATGCCGTTGATATAGAAAGTAATGTGCTATTCCCCCCCCCACCCCCACCTTCCTGAAATCAATGAGCAGCTCTTGTTTTGTTGACATTAGGGGAACAGTTGTTGTCATGACACTATGGTAATAAGCGTTCATCTCTTTTCTGTACTCCCAACTCATCGTTATTTGAGATATGGCCCACTATGGTGCTATCATCTGAAAACCTGTAGATAGAGTTCAAACAGGATCTGGCCATGCAATCATGAGTGTACAGAGAGTAGAGTAGGGGGTGTTAGGCCTCAACCTTGTGGAACACCAGCCTTTAGAATAATCATGGCAGAGGTGTTGCCACCTATCCTTTCTGATAGTCAGGAAGTCAAGGATCCAGATGCAGAGGGAGGCATTGACCCTCGTGGTCTGGAGTTCGGTGATTGTTCCTTGACATCAGTTGCCAATATGATTTTTTCTATCACATGAAAGTTTAAAAAGACCTTTTCCTTTATGAAATGCTTCTCTAACTTCTGAATTTGTACATTCTTTCACTTCAATTCTCTTTCTTAACCCTGCCCTTAAAAAACAATTAACTACAGCAGATACACCCTAAGTGAAGCAATTTAGACCATAAGATTTAAGAGCAGGAGTAGGCCATTCGGCCCATTGAGTCTGCTTTGCCATTCAGTCATAGGCTGATCCACTTCATCTAGTCATTCCCACTCCCCTGCTTTCACCCCACACCCTTTGATGCCCTGGCTATTCAAGAACTTATCTATCTCTGCCTTAAATACTTGAATTTAAATTAGATTACTGCATCAAAGATCCTATATGAATATATTTTATTTAAATTAATAACAAACACAGAAGCATAATGGTTGTTTGCCATAAACTCGTATAGATTTTGCTGTACGTGGAAATCAAGAAAATGCTGTTCTATATTCTGATGTAAGCCGGCACCTGATTATTAGCATTGTGCATATTTATCATGCTATTTTCAAATATGTAATTATTTACCTGGTGTCCACTGTGTCCATTCGTGAACCTTTATCTGTTTTGCAGAGGTTCCTGTGACTGTCACCATTCCTCTCACTAACATTACTGCAATAAATGGGGAGTCTGTCAAGCTCGAGTGTGAATTTTCCAGAGAATGCATTAATGCATCATGGCTAAAGAATGATCAGCCCATTAAAACAAGCAGCAAGAATGAAATAATTTCTGGAGGAACAAAACACTGTCTTATTATTAACAATTGCAGTGCTGAGGATGAAGGGAAATACACCTGTATGGCAACCTCAGATATTAAAACATCTGCTGAAGTCACCTTGGATGGTAAAAAAAATAATGTATTGCTGTTTCTTGCCTATACTAACATTTTTCCAATCATTTTCACCCTAAGGTATTTCCAAATCTTACCTTTGGAAGTCATGAAAATATACGATCCAAAATGAAGTCAGAGTCGTACAATATAGAAACAGAACCTTCAGTCCATTGTGCATATGCTTGCCATCCAGAACCTATCTTTACTCATTCATTTTAACACTTCCCTTGAAATGACACACCTTCTCTGTTGTGTTATTTCAAGGGCTCATCTAATTCTGCCTTAAAATGTTGTGGAAGTATGTCCCTCAACCAACCAAATACCATAAAAGTCACCAATGTACTTGCGTTGTGGCCTCCCTTGTACTGGTGATACCCGACACAGATTGAGTGATCACTTCATCAAGCCTCTTCTCTCCATCCACTGCAGCAGGCAGTATCTCCTACTGACAAATAATTTTATTTCAACTTCCCATTCCCATACTGACATATCTGTCCACAGCCTCCTCCACTGGTGGACTCAGATTGGAGAAACAACGTGCCATGTTCTGTCTTAGTGGTTACCAACCCAATAGCATGACATTGATTTCTCTAACTTCCATTAAAAGGTCCTTCATCTTCTTCCCTTGGGTTTCCTTTATTCCATGATCTACTGTAGTCTCCTCTCAGATTTCTTCATCTTCAGTCCTTTGCCTTCCTCACCTATCATCTCCCATCTTCTTACAATGCAAAGTGAAGAACCTGAGCTAAAACATCCTACTTAATGAAACAAAAAATATGAAATCTGGATGGAAATCATAATTTTATGCAGCTATTTATAATCTTCAAAAATGGGATAGTTTGGTGCATCACTTGAATTATACATGTTAAAATTACAAAGATGGTATACTTGTTTTTAATGTTTGTCCTATAAATGTGTTGTACTGTACTCTATGTTGTATTTACACTGGTTGTACAATTAATAAAATAATTGATGTCTTATTTTCTGCAGATACCAAAAAGCCTGTTCCAGATCAGGACTGGGAAATTCTACAGGAACCTGACGAAGTTACAGTTGAAATAGTAGATGGGGAGGAAGTTACTCTCAAACCAAGCTTGCCACCTGAGGCAGCACAGGAAGGTGATCTACATCTTCTTTGGGAAGCCTTGGCAAAAAAACGAAGAATGAGCCGAGAACCAACTCTTGATTCTATCAGCGAAGTACCAGAAGAAGATGACAAAGCTCTAAAACAACGGCTACAGAAACGTTTGGAGACTGAAGAATTATCTACAGATGACATGTCTAGAGCATGTGATTCTTATACAAGCTCTGATGAAGAGTCAAGATCAGGTACTCCATCCCTTGTTCATTACCTGAAAACAGCAGGACAGTCAACCATAACAATAGCAGGAAAAGTACAAACTATTTCTACAAGTGAATTTTTTAAACACTGGGAATCTACAAACGCTGAGCCTGAGAAGTTGAAAGATGAACCTGTCTCGGAAGAAGATCCATCTCTCACTGAAGCTGCAACCAAAATCCAAGCTGCATTTAAGGGTTATAAAATCAGGAAGGAACTGAAACAGCAAGGCATACCTGTGTTCGGAGAAGTTTTTAAACCTCAGACAATTGAGCTGGGCCAAACTATCCATCTTGAGTGTGTGGCCCTGAGTAAACCTGAAGTCAAAGTTCGATGGCTGAAAGGTGGAGAAGAGCTTGTTGATGGAAGACATTATCATATTGATAATTACAGTGATGGAACCTGTTCTTTAATTATTACAGGTGTGGAAGAAAAAGACTCTGGAACATATACTTGTGAGGCTTCTAACAAATTTGGCACAACTTCCCACAGTGGAAAAGTTAAAGTTGTAAGTGATGCGATGGAAACAGTTAAGAAGCTTACACAAGGCATCGGTATAAAGTACAGCACTGATAGTGAACCTGAAAGTTCTTCAGGAAGTGACGTTGATGATGCTTTCCGCAGGGCGGGCAAACGACTTCACAGACTACTGCGTTCAAAACTATCTTTTGAAATTTCTGATGTGGATGAAGATTTTTTTGTTAGTGCTGATGAAGGAGATGAAGAAATTTTGGACAGACAGACTTACCATGAGGATGAAAATTATATTTATATTAAGTTCGATACCTTAACTGAGGCAGAATTGGCTGCAGCCAGGTTTAAAGAGATATTTATTGGCCAGGGAATTCATGTTCAAATTGATATTTGCCAAGACAATAATAGGGTTGAGATACGGATTAAGAAGGTTTCGCGGTCTGCTGGTGCATTTGGAGAAGACCGTACATTCATACAAAAGGGACCACAAATTGAATCTGGTATGTTCTACTACTATTCCTTAAGTTTATTTCACAACTTTATGGGTTCCTTCACATTCAAAAAGTACAATATTTAATCTGGCATTACTTACTTAAGCTATAAAAGTGACCCCTGAGTTAAAGGGTGCCGGGGTGTCGGTGGTTGGTGTTGCATTCCTAGAAAATGGTTCACCTCATGGTTTTCTGTACCATGATTCACATCAGCTGTGCATGTGTCAAGAAAAATGAGTTTAAATAAATGTTGATTTATATACTTTAATTTCTCATAAATTCTGTGAGAGTAAATTTCATTACCTATCTCAAGTTTTTGTGATTTCTGAATTCTGTAAGGAGTTTTTGTGATGAGAACAGCTGGATCACAGGGGTCAAAGTACTAAAATTTAGGATATCCTAGGAAAAATAGCCACAACAAATATTGTGCATTTTATTATCTACCTGTAGTATTTATGTATGAAATGGAGTTTGCATATTCTTTGCTTTCAACATACTCTAAACAATGTGTAAATAATATAAAAAATGTATTAATTTATTTGAGAGTACAAATGCTACTGCTGTTACGTACCCCATAACGGGTTAAAAGAACCAGCAGAAATGGAACACACCTGGAGTCTGGTTTTGCTATAAATGAAACACTATTTATAGTATCTACGTGATACAGTAATATAAAACCAGATAAATCAAACAGGTTAGCAGAGTTTATGTGTATAAGTGTGTAAATATAAAACCCCAAACTTCTTCAAGCTTAGATGGTAAATGAATACAGTCTTACGATGGTATAGGAATGAAGTCAGTTCAGTTTCTGATATTAAGTTGAGTAGATGTGGGGGGGGTGGTGGTGGGAGGGGGTGTGGGAGGGGGAGAGAGAGAGAGAGAGAGATATGATTTGTTTTCCAAGTAAGCCGATGCCATTGATCTTTCCATTGTTCTCCGAAGTCCTGTTAAAGTCACCAACTGCGACCACACAAAAGGGTACCGTCTTCACGCAGTAAAGCTATCAATTCAGGCAAGGGTTCCATTTTCAGGAGCAGATCCATTATTTGTCCATTTGATTCCTGTGCATTCTAGAATGTCATTTCAACACACAGAATATCAAAGGAAATCTTACCCTGCAGGCAACTCTGGCAAACCCACCAGTTGAAGCTTGATGTTGTCATTCTCCAGCATATTTGGAACAGTATCTCTTCAGCAAAACTAGATGTTTGAAACTCTTCTTCAAAAACAGGAAGGTTGTCAGAGGGTACAACAGGTGATAGGACAGTTGGAAATGTTGGTGGAGAAATGGCAGATTGAATTTGAGTGTGTGGTGATGCATTTTGGGGGTTGAAATACCACTGGAGAGTATATAGAAATGACAGGAGCCTTAGGATCATCTCAGTTGTACAGGAAGCTACTGACACGATGAAAGAAGCTGCGAACACCACCAGAGATGGAGGACCTTCTTGCTGTCCACAGCAGTGACATAACAAGGAAAAGAGAGAGGATGCTGGTGAGACTGCACTTGTAATACAGTTTTGGTTGCCCAGCTAAAGTAAAAATTTTAGGAAACTGGTAAAAGTACAGAAATAATTTCCAAGAATGTTGTGAGGTCTTGATGGACTATGTTATTAGGAGATGTTGGACACACTAAGACTTTAGCTTTGGAGAGTAGGAGATGGATGAAATGATCTTCTAGAGATGCAAGGCATAGATAGGGTGAATGCATGCTGTTTTTTTCCTCGGTGTTGGTGATTCAAAAATTCAACGGCATGGGTTTAAGGTGAGAAGGGCAAGATTTGATGGATACTCGAGGTACAGTATTTTTACACAAAGGGGAATGAACTGTCAAAGGAAGTCATTGAATCAGATACAAAAACAACTTTTAAAAGACAGTTGGACAGGTACATGAATTCCAAAGTTTTGGAAGGTTATGAGCCCAAACGCTGGCAAATAGGATGAGTTTGGATGGACCAGCTGGACCAAAAGATCTATTCCCAAGCTGTATAACTCTGTTGCTGATTAGAGGGATCTTGAAGTGCAAGTCCTTAGTTCCATAGAAGTAGCAACAGGAGTGGATAGGTTGGTTTAAAAAAAAGGCAATATGACATACTTCAGTGGTCAGAGAACTAAGTATAAAATTTGGTAAATCATGTTTTTGGGTATATTAGACTTTGGTTAAGCCAGATTTGGAGTATAGTGTTGTAATTCTGCTTATAACAGTAGTATATAGAGGCTCTGAAGACGATGTAGAAGAGTTTCATCAGCATATTGTCTAGATGGAGTGTATTAACTATGAGGAGAGGTTGGACAGATTAGTTTCTCTAAATTATCAAAGGCTGAAAGACCAACCTAATCGAAGTATCTAAAATTATGAAAGGCGTAAATAGGGTCAGAGTCATTGTTCCAGGCTGGAAATGCGAAGTAATGGAAGGATTAGGTATAACATGAGAATGAGAAAGTTTAAAGATTTGTAATGCAAGTCTTTTACAGAGGCTGGTAGGTACTTTTAAAACATTGCCAGGGAAGTAGTGGTGGAAGCAGATGTGATGGCAAGTTTAAGAAGGAAACAGACAAACGAACAAGCGGGGAACAGAAGGATGCTGACTAGATGCAGGCAAGTGCAATTAGTTTAACTTGGCATCATGGTCAACACAGGCGTAATGATCTGAAGGGCCTGTTCCCAAGTTGTGTTGTTCTATATTCTCTGTTCTAAAAGGATATAAGAAGTTGACCATGTGTTCTCACATTCAATATGATCATGGCTGATCTGGATTTCAAGTCCACCTTCCTGACCTTTCTCTATAGTCTCCAATTCATTAGTTCTAAAAATTAGTCATGCACATCTTGTTGAGTCAGAGATCTTTAAAGACATACAACTCCCAGTTTTAAATTGTCCTTCTAGTGGAAGCAGACTCCCAGGATCTAATTTGTCTGTCCTTTTTAGAATCATGTATGTCTACATAAGATTACCCTTGTATTCTTCCAAACACCAGTGACTATAGATTGATTTGACTCAATCTATCACTGTATACCAGGGGTTTCCAGCCTAAGATCCACAAACCTCTTGGTTAATAGTAGGGGTCCATGGCATAAAAAGAGGTTGGAAACCCTTGCTTTAAGTGAAAAGTTTGGAAATAAATGCAAAAAGGAAACCCAGAGAAATATCAAAGGATTAATTTTAAATGAATGAGGTTTAAAATTCTATAATCATCAATTTTTTCAATAAGCTGTCAGCTCTAGTGCCTTTCCAGAAAAGTGTATTAGTAATGTTAATGCATTATTTATTTTACTGCTTCCCTCTGCCACCTGAAGCACCCCATGTTGTATCTGAGCTCCAGAACCAGGATGTTCAGGAAGGCTACCCTGTTAGTTTTGATTGCATGATAACTGGATATCCACCTCCTGTCGTACAATGGTTTAAGGATGGTAAGCTGATTGAGGAGAATGACCACTACATGATTAATGAAGATCAAGATGGGTGTCACCAACTCATCTTAACGTCTGTAATTCTGAGCGATATGGGAGTGTATCGATGTGTGGCAGAAAACTGCATTGGTGTTGCATCAACAAAGGCTGAACTAAGAGTCGATGGTAAGTGTGAAGATGGCAGAGTAATAAATTGAATGTAAATGATATAAGCTAAATAAAAGTATAACATTCCATTTGAAAACTTCAAGTGTATATTTCTAAAACTTTGACAACATTTTAATCTTATGAAACTTAGTTGGTTTAATTATTTACATTTGGTCCATTATCCACATAGTTTAACTGAGGCGTGTTAATATGAATACTCATGTTTATGCCATTGCTTCAACTAATTTCAAATTGGCCATTCAAAACTTTAATGATTATTGTGATTTCACCAATACAGAGTAACTATTTTAAACATAACAAGACAATGCTAAAATGTAGTCTATGAAAGCTTATATGTTATCAAGAAAATTAAGGTAATTAGTTAGCAAGCAAAACGCAGAAAGTAGGAGTAAAATAATAATGACTTGTGGTTCCTGTTGATAAATCCAATTGCTGTCCCTTCTCAACCACCAGTTATCAATATTTAGTAAGGACAGGAATAGTACTAGGCACAAATAGTCCATATTAGGCAGACCTCCCTCTGCTCTTTGCTGTGGGAGTTACACCCTATATGCAACCTTAATCCAACTGGGGAAACTGTTCCCTCAGGCATACTCATTTTTACCAACTGGTGGGTTGCGCTATCTCTCAAAAACTATGCAAGTAGTTCACCATGCCCACTGCTTTTCCTACTTCCTTATGGGCACTAACAAGACCTGTGTGTATTGGTCCTTCTACACGTTCCTTCCTTATACTGCCATCAGTATCACTAAAGTTTCCACTTTTTCTGACTGGACTCGTTGAGGGAGAGAGCAGAGTGCACTTGGCAATAATGGCTTGGGCTATATAAAACATAGGAAAGGCCAAAGATTGTGGAATTCACTATTTCTACAAAAATCACACTTGAGATGGTGTGATTTTGTATTTATAGACAATAGACAGTAGGTGCAGGAGTAGGCCATTCGGCCCTTCTAGCCAGCACCACCATTCACTGTGGTCATGGCTGATCATACGCAATCAGTACCCCGTTCCTGCCCTCTCCCTATATCCCTTGACCCCGCTATCTATAAGAGCTCTATCTAACTCTCTCTTGAATGCATCCAGAGACTTGGCCTCCGCTGCCTTCTGGGGCAGAGCATTCCTCATATCCACCACTCTCTGGGTGAAAAAGTTTTTCTGCATCTCAGTTCTAAATGGCCTACCCCTTATTCTTAAACTGTGACCTCTAGTTCTGGACTCACCCATCAGCGGGAACATGCTTCCTGCCTCCAGCATGTCCAATTCCTTAATAATTTTATATGTTTCAATCAGATCCCCTCTCATCCTTCTAAATTCCAGTGTATACAAGCCCAGTCGCTCCGATCTTTCAACATATGACAGTCCTGCCATTCCGGGAATTAACCATGTGAACCTACGCTGCACTCCCTCAATAGCAAGAATGTCCTTGCTCAAATTTGGAGACCAAAACTGCACATAATACTCCAGGTGGGGTCTCACCAGGGCCCTGTACAGCTGCAGAAGGACCTCTTTACTCCTATACTCAGTTCCTCTTGTTATAAAGGCCAGCATGCCATTAGCTTTTTTCACTGCCTGCTGTACCTGCATACTTGCTTTCATTGACTGATATTACAAGAACACCTAGATCTCGTTGTACTTCCCCTTTTCCTAACTTGACTCCATTTAGATAGTAATCTGCCTTCCTGTCCTTGCCACCAAGTGGATAACTTCACAGTTCTCCATATTAAACTGCATCTGCCATACATTTGCCCACTCACCCAACCTGTCCAAGTCACCCTGCATTCTCATAACATCCTCCTGACATTTCACACTGCCACCCAGCTTTGTGTCATCAGCAAATTTGCTAATGTTACTTTTAATCCCTTCATCTAAATCATTAATGTATATTGTAAACAGCTGCGGTCCCAGCACCGAACCTTGCGGTACCCCACTGGTCACAGCCTGCCATTCCGAAAGGGACCCGTTAATCGTTACTCTTTGTTTCCTGTCAGCCAGCCAATTTTCAATCCATGTCAGTACTCTGCCCCCAATACCATGTGCCCTAATTTTGCCCACTAATCTCCTATGTGGGACTTTATCAAAAGCTTTCTGGAAGTCCAGGTACACTACATCCACTGGCTGTCCCTTGTCCATAGTTACATCCTCAAAAAACTCCAGAAGATTAATGAAGCATGATTTTCGGGTTTATTTAGTTATTTCTTAGCTCTTCAAACCCTGAATATTGCTACCTTTTTATTGTGCTTATTTTAAGAAGATTCTTTTATTTTTTCCCTCCTGTTTGAAAATAATTTAGCAGTATAGTCAAAATCTAGAATCAGAATCAGATATGAATACCTTTGTCTTGTAATATGTGAAATTTGTTATTCTGTGGCAGTAGTACAGTGCAAATAATTAGAAATAGTATAAAATAAATATATTGCGGAAACAAAACCAACAACAAGGCAGTGTTCCTGGGTTCATGGATCTTTCAGAAATCTGATGACAGAGGGGAAGAAGCTCTGCCTGAATCATGGAGTGTAAATCTTTAGGCTCCTGTCCCTCCTCTGTCATGGTAGTCCTGAGAAGAGAGCATGTCCTAGATAGTGTAGGTTTTTAGTGATGGATGCCACCTTGTGATATTGACTCTTGAAAATGTCATCAGTGGTGAAGAGGATTGTGCCCTTGATGAAGCTTTCTGAGTCTACATCTCTTTGCAGCCTCTTGCAATCCTCTGTGTTGCAGCCTGTATACCAGATTGTAATGCAACCAGTCAGAATGCTCTCCACCATACATCTGTAAAGGTTTGCAAGAGCCTTTGGTAACATATCAAATCTCCTTAAACTCCTAAATGAAGTAGAGCTGCTGGCATGCCTTCTTCAAGATACAAGTTCTAGCATAAGTTTGAGTTGTAAAGGATTTTTTTTTACTCTCAGGCTTTTGTGAATCTTTATGGCAAATGACGGCTTAGTATATTCCTTATATTCAATACAATAGACATTAGGTGCAGGAGTAGGCCATTTGGCCCTTTGAGCCAGCACCGACATTCAATGTTATCATGGCTGATCATCCACAATCAGTACCCCGTTCCTGCCTTCTCCCCATATCCCTTGACACCGCTATCATTACCAGCTCTATCTAACTCTTCCTTGAAAGCATCCAGAGAATTGGCCCCCACTGCCTTATGAGGCAGAGCATTCCATAGATCCACAACTTTCTGGGTGAAATTCAAGATTACAGAAATCAGGCAGGAATGTGAAGATGAGGCCTAGAATTAGATATCCTCTCAGTAACATCTTTTGGGGATTTTACACTATTGCAAATTAATTATAGAATTAATTTTGCTATTCCTAATACTAAATTAAGTTTTGCCATTGATGAAGCATTAAGTAGCATAAACATTTAATGTAGAAATGCAGTGCCTGCTTATTTCCTTAAGTACAGTGAAACCCTTAAAATCTTAATGATAAAATCTAGAAAGTACCCAGACATCTTCAAGGAACAATAAGGACCTCCAGCATCCAGGGCATGCCCTTTTCTCACTGTTACCATCAGGTAGGAGGTACAGAAGCCTTAAGGCACACACTCAGCAATTCAGGAACAACTTCTTCCCCTGTGCCATCCAATTCCTAAAAGGACATCGAACCCATGAACACTACCTCACTTTTTAAATATACGTTATTTCTGTTAGTGCACAATTTTTTATCTATTTTATATACGTACGCTGTAATTGATTTACTTTTTTCTTCTATGTTATGTATTGCATTAAACTGCTGCTGCTAAGTTAACAAATTTCATGACACATGCCAGTGATAATAAATCTGATTCTGATGTTGCCTTTTTAATAGGTTTTTAATTTAAATGGTTTTAATTTCAGTTACTAGCTCAGACTACGACACAGCAGAAGCCACTGAGACATCTTCTTATGTCAGTGCCCAAGCTTCTCTCACGCGGTGAGCATGCTATAACTTCTGCATCTAATGAACTCAAAGATCATAATCAGATATTAGTTCGGTACAGCATTGTGGGGTGAATGGGCTGCTCCTGGGCTATATTATGTTATGCTCTGTATTCCAGAAATTTTAAATGTAAGTTTGTAAAATCCTTTTGTTGGTGTATTTTGAAAGCCTTTTCAAAGATGTATCTTTTTCCACAAGTGGGAATATATTTCTCTCCCTTTCCATGACATAGCCTAATATAATAGTTTCAGTTCCTTGAAAAGAAATTGTATTAATTTACTCATTACTTTATATCAGTGAGCAGAATTTAGAAGGTATGGAATCACAGGCTGAAGAAGAACAGCTGCCTCAGATTGTAGAAGAGCTGCACGATACCTTTGTTACTGTTGGAGCTCCAATAATAAAATTGCAAATTAAAGTTAAAGGTATTAAAAATTACCACCAATTATTTTTTGAGATCTTACGTGTATGTTGGAATCAGAATATAGATGTGTGTAGGTTTTCTCTCAGCTTGTGAATAAACTCTTTAAAAATGATGTTGAACGTTCTCCATGGAGATGAGAAATGCATTGACATGAATTTTATTCTCTGACAGCAGTAATAGGAAAAATGTTAGAATTAACTTGTAATTATGTGGTAATAAAGAGACTTAAAGAATAATAATGGCATTGGGCAAAAACAAAGTGGATTTATCAAAGGGAAATCATATTTGAACAAACCAATTAGAATTTTTTTCTGGGTTGTAGCTAGCAGAATAGGTAAGGATGAACGCATTGGCATATTTAAATTTTCAGAATAAAATTATTGAGAGTAATATACTGGCTTGGATGAGAATTGGGCAGAACGCACAGAAGGAATAAATAGATAATTTTTTCAGGTTGAGATTCAGTGCCAAGTGGAATACTGGTACTGCAGACCCAGATGTTCATCATCTGTATAGAAATATACTTATGATAAAGGGACAGCTGCACATTTATTAGAGGACAGGAGATTAAGCAGACTGAACCTAACTCACTTGAGTGAGAAAAGTTAGAAGTGATTTCACTGCATCATAGAAAATTTTAAAAGGGATTGACAATTCTTCCCTTGACTGCAGTGTCTTGAACCAAGTTATACATAGCCCTCCTTTGGTCTGGTCAACCATGGTTGTTGCATTCTAGATGTCAAAATCCATATTCAAGCCAGGGTAGTATGATATGAAGAGCAAGCTGTTGCCCATACAACAGGCAGTCCCTCTCCATGAAGTTGATGAATCCAAACGAATGGCAGAAACTGACACAATTTGGCACCAGCAGCAGTTAGTATTGACTGGCATCATAACCTTAGGGACTCCAGCTCTGGATTTTTTCCTTTTGGGTTTATTCCCGAAGCCTTTCCCATGAGTGGGTATAGTTGCAAGACAGCAGAGGTTTGAAATCAAAACCTTCCTTCTCCTGGATGAGCTGGCAACCATGGTAAATGAGTGCCATTTGTTCGGCGTGGCTGGTTTTTAGATGCCAGTAACCTGCCTTTGCTTCTTCTCCAGTCAGTAGAAATGGTTCTGCTGGACTTGGTGACTAAGCCACTTGTGAAGGCCAGGAGCTGGACTTGGTTGTCAGAAGCTATTTGAGAAACATGGCATTGAGAGCATTTAATAGGTAGTGTGAGCTTATCCCCACTACCCCCTCCCCATAGCTATGGCAAGCTTGAAGAACTAAGATACAAAATGGAGGGGGTGGGTGTTAAACATTCAGGACAAAGATCATACGGTCATAGAAAAGTACAGTGTAGTGTTATGTACCCCGTAACTGGGTGTCTTACCAGCAAACAGGCCCTTTGGCCCATCTAGACCTTGCTGAGTCATTTAAACTGCCTACAGCCATCGATCTACTCTGGGTGGAATCTTTTCACAGTCTTTAGAATTCCCTATCCAAGAGCACTGTGTCATCAGGTAAATTCAAGAAATCAATAAATGTGCAGGGAAAAAGAAAATTTGCAAGAAAGTGACACCAAAGTAAAAGATCAACCATGATCTTATTGAATTACAGAACAGTATGAGCTTCTAAATGACCTGTATCTTCATCTTTTCTGTTAATAGTATCCTAGAAATTGTGAAATTATTTGTCAGGCTTAGGATTAGTATCTGACATAGTTAGGCATTTGGAGAATTGCGAGCCGTTTTGAGCCACCTATCTAAGAAAGGATGATCCTGGGAATGAAAAGGTTAATATACGAGGAGTGTTTGGCTCTGGGACTGTACTTGCTGGAGTTTATAATAATTAGGGGGTTTCTTATTGAAACCTACTTAATATTGAAAGGCCTAGATAGAGTGGACGTGCAGAGGATGTTTCTAATTGTGGGAGAGTCTAGAATCAAGGAGCACAGCCTCTGATTAAAGAAATACCTCCTTATCTGTTATAAAGGGATGCCCTTCTATTCTGAGGGCAGTGAATCTGTGGAATAGATTACCACAGACAAGTTGTGGAGGTCAAGTTATTGGGTATTTTTTAAAGCAGAGTTTGATAGGTTATTGATTAGTAATGGCATCAAAGGTTAAGGAGAGTGGGCAGGAGAATGGGTTTGAGAGGGAAAGTAAATCAGGTCTTATCGACTAGTTGAGCAGACTCAATGGGCTGAATGGCTTACTTCTGTTCCTATGTCTTATGGTCCGTTGAGTGTCTTATTTAAATCAAGACATCTAAAGCAATGTAGCTCACAATATTATATCCACAACTTAAATTTCATATGAGAAGTTTGGCCTAAGGAGGATCAATCAAAAACTATATTATTCATAAAAAAGATTAATCAAAGAAAGATGTGTACTTATACTTGTATGTCTATGTAAGGTATTAGATAGAATGGTTTCTGTCCAAAAGTAAACCAAAAGAAGTGGTACATCTTGAATGGGTTAATTATTCTTATATTTGGCCCTTTTTTAAAATGATTTTCTTCAATACAATATCACTCTTCATTAGGTTATCCAGTCCCTCGTGTATATTGGTTTAAAGATGGAATACCTCTGCGTGCCACAGATGAGATTCTGATGACTGATGACAAAGGAGATCATTCCCTAGAAATTCTCAATGTTACAAAAGAAGCTGGTGGTGAATATGCAGCATACATCAGCAACCTATCAGGCTCAGCCTATACATCTGCTGTGGTGCATGTTCAAAGTAAGTGGAATACTTGTATTTCTGGTCTTTTGTCATTTGTGAGATATGGAGGGGTACTGTTTACAATCTGCTTTCACTGGCAGCTCAAAGATTGGGCACAGAGGAGACATAAGGCTGCAGATACTGGAGCAGCACACAATATGCTGGAAGAGCTCAGCAGTCGAGCAGCATCTGTGGGTGGAAAGGAAATGTGGACATTTTGGTGATGTAGGGTTGAATCCAAAAGGTCAGCAATTCCTTTCCTCCAGCAGATTCTTGCTCCAAGTCAAAGATTCCACCCACTCTGAACATTCTCTCTTTTACCCTCTCCCATCAATACAAAAGCCTAAAAGTATGCACCACCAGGCTCAATAACAGCTTCTGTTCCACTATCATCAGAATCTTTAATGGACCTCTCATACAATAAGATGGACTCTTGGCCTCACAATCTACCTCATTAACGTCTTGCATGTTATTGTTTACCTGCATTGCACTTTTTCTGCAGCTGTTACACTTTACTTGGCATTGTTATTGTTTTACCTTATTCTAGCTTAATGCACGATGTAATGATTTGATCTGCATAAAGAATATGCAAGATAAACTTTTCATTATATCTTGATACGCATAACAATAATAAACCAGTACCAAAAAAAGCACCAAGTATTGGGCACATTTGCTCCTACCAACATTTAAAGTAGAGTTTTCTTTGAAATGCAAGTTAAGTATCATAAATATTAGTAACTCCTGTTTAATCTCCTACCATCTTGTAAGAAATACGGAAACATCATAGCCAAGACAGTAAGACTAAAAAACAGCTGCTTCTTGAGGAATATCGTGTAGCTGAAAAATTCTACTCCCCAGGCTTGCCAATGGCCTTTGAGTGTTGTGAACTATTAAAGTCACTTGTTACAAGTAAATATGGGATTTTTTTTTAAATTAAGCGGTACCGCTTGTATTGTAAATATCTGCTTGCACAGACTGGAGTAGCAGCGCAATCTCCTTGTTTTGAGCAATGACAATAAAGTTCTACTCTATTCTAAATACCTGCAATGGACTGCTTCAATCTTACCAAAAAAGAAACAAGTGTCTCTGGCAGCAGGGAAAATTACTTCTGGAATATACACAGTTAAAACTCAATAACAAATCCAGCTACTTCATTCTTACTGTGAATCCTGTTAATATTAAGCCTTCCAGAAATTCATTGAAACTGAGCATACAGATTGAAGTTTGTTTGCTTGATTTATAGTGATTTTCATGAGCATTATTGTTTCATGCAAGACAGATATCCACAGAAAAGTGGCTGAACTATATGTACATCAATTATGTTTCAGGCCCAGAAGAAGAGATCGGTAAATGTGAGCCAGAAGAAAAGTCAGCAGGTAAAATGGAAATTGACTGAACCTTACCCTAACCCAAGGAAAGAGATTTAATGGAGATTTTAGAGCAAAGTTTTGTACACAGACATTACCGTTTGAAATTTGAAAGCACTGCAAAGGAGATGGTAGAATCAGATACTACATTTACAAGCTGTTCAGACAGACATTTATGTAGTTTATGCTAGAGGATACCGTCCTAAAACAAACAAATGAGATTTAATGTTGATGGGTGGAACGGACTAGGAGGGTCCATTTTGGTGCCATACAATTGTTACTCAGTAACAACTTACAATTCTATTGACTCTTTAACAAAGCAGATACAATATTTATAATAAGGCAGACAAAATAGCTATAAGTTAATTCAGGGTTATGTAATATGTATGAAAAGTTTAAAGCAATGCCATATAGTTTATAACTCAATAGAGGTTTTTAAAAAGTAAAGAAACTTGTGAACATTCTCATACAAGTTATCTCTCCTTCCTAATCTGTTTTCCATGTTTTGAATTTCAAATTTATTTACATTTTAATATAGGATGATTTTATATTATACTGATGTTTGGAAAATACAATCCACAACACCCCACAATCCAAATTAATTAAAACTATGCTAAGGTACACCTCTGAAAAAGGCATTTATAAATATAAAATTAAAACAAAACATCCCTATGAAAGTTGAGCATGAACAAGATATTGTTTATGTTCATAGGTAACCGAAAGTGAAGGTTGTGCAGTTGAATGTGTGATGGAGGGTCAGGGGATGGTTTCAAGTTCATGAATCATTAGGTTCTCTTCCAGTATGGGTTGGACCTGTACAAGAAGGATGGGTGCCAATATCATTGCAGGGTGATTTCCTAGTTCCACTCAGGAGTGTTTAAACTTGAGTGGCTTGATTAGACTGATGGACTAAAGTTTGTTTATTTCATCGTCAGGTTTTGAGTAAAGCAGATGAACTTGTGCCTGGATTTGTACATGGCATTATGATATTGCGGCTAATACGGAAACTTAATTGAGAGAAGGGGCAGGACTGGAAACTTTCAATGTTTGAAGTTGTGGATCGTAAAGAAAATTATCAAAGCATGCAAGAGAATATAGACCCATTAAGAAAGTGGACTGACAAGTGGCAAACAAGTGTGATGTGTTGTACTTTGGGAGGTCAAATTTAAGGGCAAAGTACACAGTAAATAGGAGAACCTTAGAAGTACTGAAATGCAGTGGGATCTGAGCATGCAAGTGCCATGGCTGTCTGAAAGTGGTAACATTGGTAGATAGGGTGGGAAAGAAGACAATAGCATGCTTCCCTTCATTGGTTAGGGGATTGAATATAAAAGATGAGAAGTCATGGCACAACTATATAAACCCTGTTAGGCCATGTTTAGTCACCCCATCATAGGAAGGATGTGGATACTTTAGAGAGGCTATAAAAGAGATCAGCAGAATATTGTCTGGATTAAAGACTATTAGCTATGAGAATAATGAGGAGAGGTTGACAAATGTATATTGCATTCTCTGGAGTGTTAGATAAGTAGATAAGATTGGTTTAATTTAGCATCATGGTCAACACAGACATCATGGGCTGAAAAGGTTCTGTGGGGCAGGATTAACCTAAGATGAGAAAAATGAGGGCTGCTGTGGGTTAGACAATAGAGCTTTGTTGATGGGAGGTCTTGTCTGATTTTTTTTTAAGTATAAAATATATTGATGAGGGCACTGTGCTTGGTATAATCTACATGGGACCTTTCATGTCTCCCATGTAAAGCTAATCCCAGTGGTTTGAAGCTATGGTGTCCAAGATATTGGCAAATTGTTTCCAAAGTTGTCTTTGTAATAGGAAACTGAGAATGATGATAGAAGATTGCTTTGGTGATTGGAAACCTATGACCTGTGCTTACCACAGGGATTGGGGCTATGTTCCTTTCTGTTTGTTATTTATTAATAAGTAATCATAATGTTATTTGTTACTCATTTGTTAATACATAAAGTATGATGAGTAAGTTTGCAGATGACACAAAAATTGATGTTGTTGATAGTGAAGAGGATGGTCTTTGGTTACAGAATAATCTTGATCAGTAATTTAGCATAGATCAATAAGATCAGTGATGCAGGGTTTTGACATAAAATGTTTGATTCACTGGGTTCCTCTAGCAGATAGTTTGTTGGGTAAATTTCTATTGTAGTTTTATATTTTGGAGATGCAATAAATAGTCTTAATTGGCCAAAATATTTATATGTTCTTTTTGTTTTCTTAAGGAAAACAATAATGAATATATTTGTAGCACACATAAAATG
Organism: Hypanus sabinus; assembly: GCF_030144855.1. NCBI lineage: Eukaryota > Metazoa > Chordata > Chondrichthyes > Myliobatiformes > Dasyatidae > Hypanus > Hypanus sabinus. The sequence continues at coordinate 16,200,097 of NC_082711.1, forward strand.
CCGGAGGAACTCAGCAGGCCAGGCAGCATCTATGGACAAGAGTGCAGTCGATGTTTCTGGCCGAGACCCTTCAACAGGACTGAGTCTTGGCCCGAAATGTTGATTGTAGTCTTTTCCATTGATGCTGCCTGGCCTGCTGAGTTCCTCCAGCATTGTTGTGTGTTTTGCTTAGATTTCCAGCATCTGAAGATTTTCTCTTGTTAATGAATATCAGTTTTTGGTTCATGACAACAAGGAAATGATTGCATTTAGAAACTAGCACCAGATTCCTTTTTGATTGCTCTTCCTTTGTTGTGATAGAGGTGAGATTACATCTGAAATGTTTGCACAATTTTGGTCTATCTACATGAAGAAGCATAGAAAGAGAGCATAGAATCAACAGATTCATCCTTGGACTGGAGGCATTGTCCTATGAGGAGCAAATAAGCAGACTGGGCTCACTCTTTAGGGTTTTTTAAGAATGAGGGGTGATCCCAAAAACCATTTGCACCACTTCTTGGCTATGGTAGCATTGGCCACAGTCTCAAAAAAAAGGCCTGCCTTTGCAGGAGAGCAGAAATTTCTTCAGCCATTTGCTTGTTAATCCACAGAAGTCTATAGAAAAATAGTAACTGAGTATATTCAAGATGGAGATGAAGAAATGTTTGTTTATTAAGGAAATTAAGGGATATTTGGTCTTTCCAGGAAGGTCATAGTCATAGCCATATAACAATTAGAGCACAGAAACAGGCCATCTTGGCCCTTCTAGTCCGTGCTGAATGCTTACACTCACCTAGTCCCACTGACCCGCATTCAGCCCATAACCCTCCATTCCTTTCCTGTCCATATACCTATGCAATTTTACTTTAAATGACAATACTGAACCTGCCTCTACCACACCTACTGGAAGCTCATTCCACACAGCTACCACTCTCTGAGTAAAGAAATTCCCCCTCGTGTTACCCTTAAACTTTTGCCCCCTAAGTCTCAACTCATGTCCTCTTGTTTGAATCTCCCCTAGTCTCAATGGAAAAAGCCTATCCATGTCAACTCTATCTATCCCCCTCATAATTTTAAATACCTCTATCAAGTCCCCCCTCAACCTTCTATGCTCCAAAGAATAAAGACCTAACTTGTTCAATCTTTCCCTGTAACTTAGGTGCTGAAACCCAGGTAACATTCTCTGTACTCTCTCTATTTTGTTGACATCTTTCCTATAATTCAGTGACCAGAACTGCACACAATACTCCAAATTCGACCTTACCAATGTCTTGTACAATTTTAACATTACATCCCAACTCCTATACTCAATGCTCTGATTTATAAATGCCAACATACCAAAAGCTTTCTTCACCACCCTATCCACATGAGATTCCACCTTCAGGGAACTATGCACCATTATTCCTAGATCACTCTGTTCTACTGCATTCTTCAGTGCCCTACCATTTACCACGTATGTCCTATTTGGATTATTCCTACCAAAATGTAGCACCTCACACTTATCAGCATTAAACTCCATCTACCATAGCTCAGCCCACTCTTCTAACTGGCCTAAATCTCTCTGCAAACTTTGAAAATCGACTTCATTATCCACAACACCACCTACCTTAGTATCATCTGCATACTTACTAATCCAATTTATCACCCCATCTTCCAGATAATTAATGTAGTCACTGGCCTCCAACCTGACAAACAGTTATCCACCACTACTCTCTGGCATCTCCCACCCAGCCACTGTTGAATCCATTTTACTACTTCAATATTAATACCTAATGATTAAACCTTCCTAACTAACCTTCCGTGCGGAACCTTGTCAAAGGCCTTACTGAAGTCCATATAGACAACATCCACTGCTCTACCCTCATTAATTTTGCTCGTAACCTCTTCAAAAAATTCAATAAGATTTGTTAAACATGACCTTCCATGCACAAATCCATGTTGACTGTTCCTAATCAGACCCAGTCTATCCAGATGATTAGATATACCATCTCAAAGAATACTTTCCATTAATTTACCCACCATGACATCAAACTGACAGACCTATAATTGCTAGGTTTACTCTTAGAACACTTTTTAAACAATGAAACCACATGAACAATACGCCAATCCTCCGGCACCATCCCCATTTCTAACGACATTTGAAATATTTCTGTCAGAGCCCCTGCTATTTCTACACTAACCTCCCTCAAGATCCTAGGGAATATGCTGTCAGGACCCAGAGATTTATCCACTTTTATATTCCTTAAAAGCCTCAGTACTTGCTCCTCTTTAATCGTCATAGTTTCCATAACTTCCCTACTTGTTTCCCTTACCTTACACAATTCAATATCCTTCTCCTTAGTGAATACCAAAGAAAAGAAATTGTTCAAAATCTCCCCCATCTCTTTCGCTCCACACATAGTTGTCCACTCTGATTCTCTAAGGGGCTAATTTTATCCCTCACTATCCTTTTGCTATTAATATAACTGTAGAAACCCTTTGGATTTATTTTCACCTTACTTGCCAAAGCAACCTCGTATCTTCTTTTAGCTTTTCTAATTTCTTTCTCAAGATTCTTCTTACATTCTTTATATTCCTTGAGCACCTCATTTATTCCATGCTGCCTATATTTATTGTAGATATCTCTCTTATTCCTAATCAAGTTTCCAATATCCCTTGAAAACCATAGCTCTCTCAAACTTTTAACCTTTCCTTTCAACCTAACAGGAACATAAGGATTCTGTACCCTCAAAATTTCACTTTTAAGTGACCTCCATTTCTCTATTACGTCCTTCCCGTAAAACAAATTGTCCCAATCCACTCCTAAATCCTTTTGCATCTCCTCAAAGTTAGCCTTTCTCCAATCAAAAATCTCAACCCTAGATCCAGTCCTATCCTTCTCCATAATTATATCGAAACTAATTGAGTTTATTTGTATATAACAATATGACAGTGGGGTAACATTCTGTATGTCAATATCTTATTGAATAAGCAGCTGAAAGGGGCCATATGGCTTATTCCTGTTCCTATTTCTTACTTCCTTATGTTCTTATGTACCCAGAAAAAACAGAGAAGTTGATTCCACCAAGGTTTCTGGAGCGCTTCACAAGTAGGAGTGTAAAAAAAGGAGCAAGTATTACATTAACTGTCAAGGTGGAAGGTATGTTGTGTATATAATGTGTTTTTTGAAAAACTGCATAAAGTCAGTAATTCATATTACTAATTATTCATGCCAAAAACACTGTATTCTCAAATATACTACCGCAGTAAGGTCTCTGGACTCACAAGATGAAGAGGATTAACATTTACTCCTAATCATTCTTGTACATCTCCTATGCACTGATACATCCTGTGGTTTTCATAATTGTTTTGCAAGGCTCTCTTCTGAAATTTGTTGGAAGTATGTACTTAGATCACTAATGGCATATTTTTTGCAGGATCTCCAATACCTGATGTAACATGGCTTAAAGAAGAGTCAGTGGAAGATGTCATCTGGATTAAACAGAATACACCAGGTTATACATTGGCTAGCTCAAATATGCAGCACAGTTTGATCCTGCTGGATGTTGGGAAGGAGTACTCTGGATCCTATACCTGTATTGCTACAAACAAAGCTGGCCAATCAATCTGTTCTGCTCAGTTGAATGTTGTGGATGGTAAGTCATATTTACTGAAAAGTTTGTCATAACACCATAAGAAATAGGAATAGAATTAGCAAACATAAGGAAATCTGCAGATGCTGGAAATTCAAGCAACACACAAAATGCTGGTGGAACAGAATTAGGTCATTTTGGCCCATCAAATCTGCTCCACTATTCTATCATGACTGATCTATTATTGCTGTCAACCCCATTTTTCTGCCTTCTCCTCAGAACCTTTGACGCCCAGACTAATAAAGAACCTATCAACTTCTGCTTTAAATGTGTTCAGTGACTTGGCCTCTTCAGCTGTTTATGGCAATGAATTCCACAGATTCACTACCCTCTGGCTGAACAAATCCTTCCTAATTTCTGTTCTAAGTGGACTTCCCTCTATTCTGAGGTTGTGTCCTTTGGCCCTAGATTCACCCAAATAGGAAACACCCTCCCCACATTCACTCTGTCTCGGCCTTTCAGTATTTGATAGGCTTCAATGAGGTCCCCTCTCATTCTTCTAAACTTCATTGAGTACAGGCTCAGAGCCATCAAACACTCCTCATATGTTAACCCTTTCATTCTCGGAATCATTCTCATGAACTTCCTTTGGTCCATCTCAAATGGCAGCATATCTTCTCTAAGATAAGGGGCCCAAAACTGCTTGCGATACTCCAAGCATGGTCTTATAAAGTCCTCTCGAAATGAAAGCTAACATTACATTTGCCTTCCTTACCACTGACTCAACCTGCAAGTTAACCTTCAAGTTCAATTTTAATTATCATTCAACCCTAATGAATACAGTCAATCAAAATAGCATTTCTCTGTGGTCAGGATGCAAAACATACACAGCACAAGACACATATTGTATATATAAGATAGCAAGTAAACATACAGTCACTCAAAAAATATATAAAACCATAAGACATAGGAGCAGAATTAAGCCATTCAGCCCATCAAATCTGCTCTGCCATTCCATCATGGTTGATCCCAGATCCCACTCAACACACATTCACCCGCCTATACGCACAGACTTGGCCTCCGCCGCAGTCTGTAGCAAAGCTTTCCACAGATTTACTATTCTCTGGTTAAAAAATATTCTTCCTTATCTCTGTTCTAAAGCTTCATCCCTCAATTTTGAGCCTGTACCCTCCAGTTCTGGATACCCCCACCATAAGAAACATCCTCTCCACATTCACCCTATCTAGTCCTTTCAACATTCGGTAGGTTTCAATGAGATCCTCCTGCATTCCTCTAAATTCTAGTGAGTACAGGCCTAAAGCTGCCAAGTTCTCTTCATGTGTTAACCCTTTCATTCCTGGAATTATCCTCATGAGCCACCTCTGGAGTCTCTCCAAAGACATCACATCTTTTTTGAGATGTGGGGCCCAGAACTGTTGACAATACTCCAAGTGCAGCCTGATTCGTGTCTTATGAAGGCTCAGCATGATCTTCTTGCTTTTATATTTTATGCCCCTTGAAAAAAATGCTAACATTGCATTTGCCTTCTATACCACAGACTCAACCTGTAAATTAACTTTATGGGAGTCTTGCACAAGGACTTCTAGGTCCCTCTGCACCTCTGATGTTTCAACCTTTAGATAATCATCTATAGTATTCTATTATCATACATTTACCAGCACTGTATTCCATCTGCCACTTTTTTGCTCAGTTTTCCAATTTGTTTAAGTCCTGCTGCAATCGCATTGCTTCCTCAGCACTACCTACCCCTCCACCTATCTTCATATCATCTGCAAACTTTGCCACAAATCTGTCAATTCCATTATCAAAATCACTGACAATGTGAAAAGGAGTGGTCAACCAGAAAAGATCCTCTTTTATTCCCACTCATCACTGCCTCCTGTCTGCCATTCAGCTATCCATGTCAGTATGTTCCCTCTGTGCGTGTGTGTGTGTGTATCTAAAGTCCCTTAGGGATATGTCCTGTAAATTGGCGTTACTATCGGCAAGAAAAAGCTGTTCTCGGCAGTCCACAGACAAACGCGCACACAGTCCAGCTTGTCATTCCACTGATTGAACACTGGAGGACAGCACTGACAGCAGAGGCCATCCTCCCACAACCGAGCATGGATACCATGCTATGCCACCTCTGGCGTCTCCTCTCCTGAACTGCAGTAACAGGCAAGTCTGCAGCTTGAATCCTGTACAAGGTATCCCAATTCCCTTTGCACCTCTGAATTTTGAATCTTTTCCCCTTTCAAAAATAGTCTGCTCCATTATTCCTTCAATCAAAGTGCATCACCATACACTTCCCTACACTATATTCCATCTACCACTATTCTCCCATTCTCCCAATCTGTCTGTCTTCCTGCAGATTCTCGACTTCCTCAGCACCATCTGCCCCTCCACCTATCTTCGTATTGTCTGCAAACTTGGCCACAAAGCCGTCAGTTCCGTCATCCAAATTGTTGACATATAACACGAAAAGAAGCTGTTCCAACACCAATACTTGTAGAACACCACCAGTCACCAGCAGCCAATCAGAAAAGACCCCCTTTATCCCTACTTTCTGCCTCCTGCCAGTCAGTCAATCTTCTATACATGCCTGTACTCCCTCTGTAATACCATGGGCTCTTATTAAGTAGCCTCATGTGCACCACCAAAGGCCTACTTAAAATCCAACACTCTGTAACTCACCTTTGTCTATCTTGCATGTTATTTCTTCAAAGAGTATAAGACCATAATACATAAGAGCAGAATTAGGTCAATTGGTCCTTCAAGTCTGCTTCACCATTCAATCATGGCTGATACTTTTTCACTCCCCAGCCTTCTCCCCGTAACCTTTGATGCGGTGTCCAATGAAGAACCTATCAAGCTCTGCCTTAAATATACCCAGACCTGGCCCACAGCTGCCTGTGGTAATAAATTCCACAAATTCATCACCCTCTGGTTAAAGAAATTTCTCCACATCTCTGTTTTAAGTGGATGCCCCTCTATCCTGAGACTGAGCCCTCTTGTCCTAGACTCCCCCATCATGGGAAACATCCCTTCCATATCTACACTGTCTAGGCTTTCAATATTCAAAAGATTTCAATGAAATCCCCCTTCATCCTTCTAAAATCCAGCGGGTACAGACCCAGAGCCATCAAATGTTCCACATATGGTTACCCTTTCATTCCTGAAATCATCCTTGTGAACCTCCTCTGAACCCTTTCCAATGCCAGCACATGTTTTCTTGGAAAAGGAGCATCGAACTGTTCACAATACTCAAGATGAGGCCTCACCAGTGCCTTATAAAACCTCAGTATCACATCCCTTCTCTTATATTTCTAGACTTCTTGAAATGAATGCTAAAATTGTGTTTGCCTTCCTCACCACCGACTCTACCTGCAAGTTAACCTTCGGGGCATTCTGCACAAGGACTGCCAAGTCACTTTGAACCTCCGATTTTTGGATTTTCTCCCCATTTAGAAAGTAGTCTGCACATTCATTTCTTCTACCAAAGTGCATTACCATGCATTTTCCAACATTGTATTTAATTTGCCACTTTCTTGCTCATTCTCCTAATTTGTCTAAGTCCTTCTGCAGCCTGTTTCCTCAACACTACCTGCCCCTCCACCAATCTTTGTATCATCTGAAAACTTGGCAACAAAGCTTTCTATTCCATCATCTAAATCATTGATACACATCATAAAAAGTGCAGTCCCAACACCAACCTCTGCGCAACACCATTTATCACTGGCAGCCAACCGGAAAAGGATCCTGCCTCCTACCAGTCAACCATTCCTTTAATACTATTGGCACTTAACTTGGTAAGCAACCTTATGTGTGTCACCTTGTCCAGGGTCTTCTATAAGTCCAAATATATAGCATCCACTGCATCCCCTTTTTCTTTCCTACTTGAAATCTCCTCAAAGAATATCTACAGGTTCATCAGGCAAGATTTATCCTTAAGGAAACAATGCTGACTTTGTACTACTTTGTCCTGTGTCACCAAGTGCTCCATAACCTCATCCTTAACAATTGACTCCAACACCTTCTCAATCACTGAGGTCAGGCTAACTGTTCTATAATTTCCTTTCTGTTGCCTCTAAGAAAGGAGGAAGAGTGGAGCGACATTTGCAATTTCCAGTCTTCTGGAACTGTGCCAGAGTCCAATGATTTTTTTGAACGGTCATTATTAATGCCCGCACAATCTCTACCACTACCTTTTTCAGAACCCTTGGATGCAGTTCATCTGGTCCAGGTGACTTATGTACCCTTAGGTCTTTCAGCTTTTTGAACACTTTCTCTATTGTAATAGTAACTGGATTCACTTCTTTACCCTCACACCCAAATAAAGCCAATTCAATTCAATTCAATTAAAATGAGTTCACCTTTCAACATCTGGCACACTGCTAGTGATCTTCACAATGAAGACTGATGCAAGGTACTCATTTAGTTCAACTGCCAGCTCCTTGTCCCCCATTATTATTTCTCTGTTCTGTATCCATTGTCCTCTCTCTTATTTTTTTACATACTTCAGAAAGGTTTTACTATCCACTTTGATATTGTTTGCTAGCTTGCTTTTTCCTCCTAATAATTCTTTTAGTTGCTGTCTGTAGGTTTTTAAAAGCTTCCCAATCCTCTGTCTTACCACTAATTTTTGTGTTGTTGTATGCTCTCTCTTCTGCTTTTACATTAGTTTTGACTTACCTTGTCAGTCACAGTTGTATTATTTTGCCATTTGAGTATTTCTTTGTTTTTGCAATACATCTATCCTGCAACTTCCTTGTTTTTCCCCAGAAACTCACGCCATTGATGCTCTGCTGTCATACCTTCCAGCAATTCCTTCCATTTTACTTTGGCCAACTCCTCTCTCATACCACTGTAATATCCTTTACTCCACTGAAATAATGCTATGTCAGACTTTCCTTTCTTCCTGTCAAATTTCAAGTTGAACTCAATTATATTGTGATCACTGCCTCCTTAGGATTCTTTTACCTTAAGTTCCCTAATTGCCCCCACCCAATCCAGTATAGCTGATCCTCTAGTCAGCTCAACGACCATCTGCACTAAAAAGCCATCTTGCAGGCATTCAACAAACTCAGATCCATTTCCAACCTGATTTTCCCAATTGACCTGCATTTTGATATCTCCCATGACTATCATAACATTGCCCTTTTGACACACCTTTTCCATATCCCATTGTAATATACTATTGGAAGGCCTGTGTAACCCTCAGGTTCTGTGGGCTGTGTCAGTCTAGGGAACAATTTCTGGCCCCACCAAGCATATGAGGTTGAGGTGCAAAACCTCCTGTTTGTGTGGATGCTGTGTGATGTGTTAACCTGTTACAGATCACTACCATGAAATAACAGTACACCATATGTAATTAAACGATTTAGCTTTATAATTCTTAATTTGACTAAAGGGTGAGTAAAGTAAAGCAAAAAGAAGAGCCTATTTTAAGGAAACAGTTTAATGTGGGTGGTTTTCCTTCCGCTGGTCCTCCATCGATTTCCCCGGGCTTTTTCGACTTCCGGCTTCACTCCAAGTCCACTCCTTTCTAGTGTCTATGACCTCTCCTTCCAGGCATCTTCTCTCCCCATCTTCTGCCGAGGGAAAAAAAAAACCCAGATCACCTTGGTCTCAGGCACACAAGAAAAATACACAACTGGGCAGCACACATTCCAAAGCCCCTGTAATCTCTAGCCATAACCCAAACACTGGTGCTACAGAAAAACCATTACATTAGCAGTGAAACCTTTCCCAGGGTGTTATACCTGTACATAACTGCCATCAGGGTCCTTCTTAGGTTTAGGTGCAACCGGTCACTTTTGAACAGGTCATACCTTCCCCAGAAGAGATCCCAACAATCCAAGCACCTGAAACCTTGCCCCCTGCACCAGCTTCTCAGCCAGGCATTAATCTGCCAGATCATCCTGTTTGTACCCTCACTGGTGCAAGGCACAGGCAGCCATCCAGAAATTACTATCCTGGAGATCCTGCTTCTCAGCTTTCTATCTCGTCGTTTAAAAAAACGTTTTAAAAAATTCTTTTAAAAAAATCCTATTAAGGAAATTGTGCTGACTTTGGCTTATTTTATCATGTGCCTCCAAGTACTGTACCCCAAAACCTCATCTTTAATGGACTCCAACATCTTCCAAACCACCAAAATCAGGTTAACTAGCCTGTAACAACACACACAACCCTGGAAGAACTCAGCAGGTCAGGCAGCATCTATGGAAATGAACAAGTGAAATTTCAGATCGAGACCTTCTTCAGGACTGTAAAGGAAGGGACAAGATGCCAGAATAAAGAGCTGGGGGGTGGGGAGGGGGATATCTAGAAGGTGATAGGTGAAGCCAGGTAGATAGGAAAATTAGAGGGCTGGAGAGGAAGAAATCTGATAGGAGCAGAGATTTGGCAGCAGGGGAGATTTCACCAATGTAGAGGAGGCTGCACTGGACACAGTAGATGACCCCAGCAGGTTCAAAGGTGAAGAGTTGCCTCACTTGTTTGGGCTGTTTGGAGCCTATTATTTCTTTTCTACTTTCCTCCCTTCTTAAAGAGTAGAGTGCCATTTACAATTTTCCAGCACTCTAGAATCATTCCAGAATCTAGTGATTCTTTGAAGATCTTGAAAGATTATTATTAATGCCTCCATAAGCCCTTCAGCTACCTCTTTCAGAATCCTGTGGTATAGTCCATCTGTTCCAGGTAAACTATCTACCTTTCGACCTTTCAGCCCCTTCTGCCTGTTGACACACTTGAATATCTGGCATACTGCTGTGTGTTCCACAATGAAGACTTGACACAAAATACTTATTAAGTATCTCCATCATTTCTTTGTTTGCCCTTTGCCACGTACATCTCCAGTGTCCTTTTCCAGTGGTCTGATATCCATTTTCACGTCTCTTTTACTCTTTATATATTTGAAAAAACTTCTGGTATCCTCTTTTATTGGCTAGCTTACCTTCATGTTTCATCCTTTCTCTCCTTAGGATTTTAGTTAGCTTCTGATGGTTTTTAAAAACTTACCAATCCTCTAACTTCCCTTAATTTTTGCTGTATTATATGCCCTCTCTTTTGCTTTTATGCTGTCTTTGACTTCCCTTGTTAGCCATGGTTGCTTCATCCTCCCTTTAGAATATTTTTCATCTTTGGGGTTTATCTATCCTGCGCCTTGCAAATTGCCCCCAGAAACCCCAGCTATTGCTGTTTTGCTGTCATCCCTGATAGTGTCCCCTTCCAATCAACTTTGACCAGCTCCTCTCTCATGCCTCTGCAGTTCCCTTTACTCCACTGCAATACGCTTACAGCTGAGTTTATCTTCTCCTTCTCAAACTGCAATGTGAATTCTATCATATTGTGATCACTGGCTGTGAAGGGTTCCTTTACCTTAAGTTTCCTAATCAAATTTGGTATTTTTATTTATTGCATTTCTTACACAAAAGGGAGTGAAACTCTTTGTTTAATGTCTGTCACAATGTACAAGCAATGAAGAGGGGAAATGTAGGAGGATATTGTCCAAACACTAACACTGTATACATTACACAACATGCAATCCAAAATTGTCTTCCCCCTAGCTGTTCTAAAAAGCCACCTTGTAGGTATTCTACAAGTTCCCTCTCTTGGGATCTAGCAACAATCTGATTTTCCCAATCTACCAGATTATTAACATTCCCCATGATTATTGCAATATTGCCCTTTTTACATGGCTTTTCTATCTCCCATTGTAATTTGTATATTGTTCAGAGGCCTGTATACAACTCCCATCAGGGACATTTTTACCCTTGCAATTTCATAACTCTATTCACAGGGATTCTGCATCTTCTGATCCTATGTTGCCCCTTTCTAAGGATTTGATTTAATTTTTTGCCAACAAAGCCCCCACTCTCTTTGCCTACCTGGCTATCTTTTCAATACATTGTATATCCTTGGATGTTAAGCAACCAACTATGATCTCCTTTCAGCCATGGTGTCCACAACATTATACCTGCTAATCACTTAAGTCCGTAAGATGTTGGAGCAGAATTAGGCCATTTGGGTCTGCTTCAACATGTCTTCATGGCTGATTTATTATCCTTCTCAACCCCATTCTCCTGCCCTCTCCCTGTGACTAACTGTACTACAAGATAAGCTACCTCATTTCATGTACTGTGTGCGTTCAAATGTAGTACATTCAGACCTGTTTTCATCACCTTTTTTGATTTTTGCCCCCACATTGCACATCAACTCATCCCACTAACTGCAATTTTTCCCAATTATTTGCCTGTCCTTCCACACAGGTCTGAGATTCTTGCTCCTGTGTTGATGAGAGTGGGGACTGCAGGAAGGATAAGCAACCTAACTGTGGCAGGGAGCCATTCAAGAGAGGGGAGAGAAAGAAATGTAGTGGTAATTGGGGATAGTATAGTTGGGAATAGACAGAGTTCTCTGTCATGAGGGTAGAGCGTCCCGAAGGCTGTGTTGCCTGCCTGGTACCTGGGTTCGGGACACCTTATCTGACCTTCTGAGGGTTTTGCAGTGGGAGGGGAAAGATCCAGTTGTCGTGGTCCATGTGGATACCAAAACATAGGTAGAACGAGGAAAGAAGTAATGCTGAGGGAATTTGAGAAGCTAAGGACTAAATTAAAAAGCAGAACAAAAAAGGTGGTAATCTCCAGATTACTACCTGAGCTGCATTCAAATTGGCATTTGGTCAAGAAGGTTAGAGAGTTAAATGTGTGGCTCAAGAATTGTGGATTTGAATACATGGGAAATTGGGGAAGGAGGGAGCTGTTCCAATGGGTTGGGCTTCACCTGAACCATGATGGGACCTGGATCCTAGCAAATCACATAACTAGGGTTATGGATAGGGCTTTAAACTAAATAGTAAGGTTCAACAGATTGAAGAAGTATGGATAAAGTAAAAAAAGAAGTATGGATGAAGATAAAAGTAAAAGATAAAGAGAAAAGTAAGAGTGGAGTAAAGAAAAATCAAGTGTAAAAGAGAAAAAGATTACAAGATTTTAAAAACACCATGAGCGTAAGGGCACTTTACTTGAATGCCTGTAGTATTCGAAACAAGATCAGTGAACTTGTGGCACAAATCAGTACAAAGGGGTATGATTTAGTGGCCATTTCAGAAATGTGATTGCAGGATGGAGAGGATTGGGAATTAAATATTCAAGGATATCAGGTAACACAGAAGGATAGGCAGGAAGATAAGAGAGATGGGGTAGCGCTGTTAATTAAAGATGAGATCAGGGTGATGGAGACGATATAAGATCTAAGGAGCAGAATGCTGAATCCATCTGGGTAAAGATTAGGGATAGTAAAGGGGGAAAAAATCACTGGTGGGAGTTGTCTATCGGCAATAAACAGAGAAATATCTGAGGCATGTAAGAATGGAATAGCAGTTATCGTGAGTGACTTTAACTTGCACATAGGTTGGGTGAATCAGTTTGGTTGAGACAGTCTTGAGGAGGACTTCATCAAATGCATCCATGATGGTTTTTGGGAGCATCATGTCACTGAACCTACAGGGGAACACGCTATCTTAGATGTGGTTCTGTGCAATGAGACAGGTAAAGTTAGTGATCTTGTAGTTAGGGATCCTCTTGGAAAGAGTGATCACAGTATGACTGAGTTTCTCATACAAATGGTGCAATAGTTCAATCTAAGACCAGTGTGTTATGCCTAAACAATAGAGACTACAATGGTACGAGGGAGAATTTGGCCAGTGTAGATTGGGAACACAAGGGTATATGGTGGGAAGTTTGAGGAACAGTAAAAGACTTTCAAAGAGATTTTTTAAGGTGCTTAACAGAAGTATTTTCTAGTTAAAAGCAAGGGCGGTAAGGGGGGGGGGGAGAGAACAGCCTTGGATGACTAAGGAAATAAAAGAAGCCATCAGACTAAAAGCTCATGTGTATAAAGTTGCCAAGAGTAATGGAAGATTGGGAAAACTTTAAAAAGCAACCAAGAAACACTGAGTGAGTGATAAAGAAAGCAAAAATAGATCATGAAAATAAAGATTCACAATACATAAAAATGGATACATTATATAATTATATGAAGTGGAAAAGGGAGGCTAATGTGAATGTAGGTCCCTTGGAGGATGAGAAGGGGAAGTTGATATTGGATAATGAGGAAATGGCAGAGACGTTGAGTGACTAGTTTGTATCAGTCTTCACGGTAGAGGACACGTCTAAAATGCCTAAGAGAGATGTTATAGATGTAATACAACAGCTATCGCTAAAGAGGTAGTGCTGAGAAAACTTGTGGGCCTAAAGACAGATAAGTCCCCTGGTCTTAGTGGAATGCATCCCAGGGAATGGAAAAAAATGGCAGAAGTTATAGTGGAGCCTTTAGTGATAATTCACCAAAATTCATTGGACTCTGGGGAGATCCTAGCGGATTGGAAGATGGCGAATATTATGCCACTGTTCAAAGAAGGATGTAGGCAAAAGACAGATAAATATAAGCCAGTTAGTTTAACATCTGTAGTTAGGAAAATGCTTGAAGCTATTATTAAAGAAGAAATAGCGAGGCATCTCGAAAGAAACCGATCGATGAGGCAGACGCAGCATGGATTCAGCAAAAGCAGGTCCTGTTTGACAAACTTACTGGAGTTCTTTGAGGATATAATGAGCACAATGGATAGCGTGGAACAGAAGGCATTTGATAAGGTGCCACCTAAAAGACTTATCTATAAGCTAGGGATGCAGAGAGTTGGGATACATGTGTGTTACTCTGGTTGACAATCAGTGGTGAGTGGTGTGCCACAGGGGTCGGTGCTGGGCCTGTAACTGTTCACGATAGACATTAATGATCTGGAAGAGGGGACCCAAGTATAGTGTCTCTAAGTTTGCTGATAATACTAAATTGAATAGAAAAGCAAATTGTGCAGAAGATACAGAGAGTCTGCAGAGAGATATAGATAGGTTGAGTGAGTGGTAAGGGGTCTGTCAGATGGGGTACAATGTTGGTAAATGTGAGGTCATCCACTTTGGAAGAAAACATGAAAGAGCAGATTATTATTTAAATGGTAAAAAACATTGCAGCATGCTGCTGTGCAGAGGGACTTGGGAGTGCTTGTGCATGAATCACAAAAGGTTGGTTTGCAGGTGCAGCAGGCTATCAAGAAGGCAAATGGAGTGCTGGCCTTCATCACTAGAGGGATTGAATTTAAGAGCAGGGTGGTTATGCTGCAACTGTACAGGGTACTGGTGAGGCTGCATCTGGAGCACTACATTCATTTCTGGTTTCCTTACTTGAGGAAGGATATACTGGCTTTGGAGGCGGTGCAGAGGAGGTTTACCAGGTTGGTTCCAGAGGTGAGGGGGTTAGAATATGAGGAAAGATTGAGTCGCCTGGGACTGTACTTGCTGGAATTCAGAAGAATGAGAGGAGATCTAATAGAAACATGTAAAATGATGAAAGGGATAGATGAGATAGAGGCAGGAATGTTATTTTCACCAGTAGGTGAGACTAGAACTAGGGGGCCTAGCCTCAAGATTCAGGGAAGTAGATTTAGGATGGAGATGAGGAGGAACTGCTTTTCCCAGAGGGTGGTGAATCTGTGGAATTCTCTGCACAATGAAGCACTGGAGGTTATCTCAGTAAATATATTTAAGACAAGGTTGGATTGATTTTTGCATAGTTGGGGAATTAAGGATTATGGGGAAAAGGCAGATAAGTGGAGATGAGTCCATGGCCAGATCAGCTATGATCTTATTGAACGGCGGGGCAGGCTCGATGGGCCAGATGGCCGACTCCTGCTCCTACTTCTTATGTTCTTATGTTGTCACAGTCTCACTACACACTGCATCGACTTGTATACCAACTTTCCCACCACTCCGGTTCCCACCCCCCTGCCAAATTAGTTCAGACCCTCCCAATAATTCTAACAAATCTGCCCGCAAGGATATTAGACTCCTCGGGTTCAGGAGTAACCCATCATTTTTGTACAGGTCATTACTTACCCAGAAGAGGTCCCAATGATCCCAATGATTGTGAGAGTAAGCGTTCGGCACAAACTAGAAGGGCTGAGATGGCCTGTTTCCATGCTGTAATTGTTATATGGTTATATGATTCAGAAATCTGAAATACTAATTCCTCAGCCAAGCATTCAAATGCTAAATCATCCTACTCTTACCCGAAGGGGTGCGTGGCAATGGGTGCATTCCAGAGATTACTACCCTGGAGGTCCTACTTTTTAGCTTTCTACTTAACTCACTATATTCTCTCTCAGGACCTTGTCCCTTTTCCTACCTATGTCACTGGTACTAATGTGTAGCATGACTTCTGGCTACTCGTACTCTCCCTTTAGAATGCTATGAACCTGATCTGAGACATCCCTGACCCTGGCACCTGGGACGCAAAATAGCATCTGTGTTTTTTCGCATCCACGGAATCTCCTGTCTGCTCCTCTGACGATGGGATCCTCTATTCATACTGCATGACCAACTAATAACCGAAATTTTAAAACTTAAAATAGAACTTTCTTTTTTCCGATTTGTATTTTAATTGTTTTCATATCTGAAATAAACAAGAATGCAATCATAAATTCAAGACTTGTAAATGATCTTAGATGCATGTATGGCCTGTAAAATCACACTCCTAGTTAATTTACTGCAGTATACAGTACATGGCATTATTTCATCTGGGACAAATATGTAACAATTTATATGAAATTTCTTTTAAAAGCATCTTTAGATTTAAGGGCATAAGATTTAATTGGTTCAATGTGTAAACTGCAGAGACAAATTAGTTGTTACTTCAACGAAGTTATGTACTTAACTAATTTACAATGTTTCTGTTTTTTTTATGTAAGACATTGAAGTTGTAATAGAAGAAGCCCCAGATGTGAAAGAAGCTTTAATGGAAACATTCCTAAATGGGTAAACTCACGTAATAGGATATTGTTCTTAAATTTTCTCATCACCTTAATTGCTTAATTTAAAGTCGTAGTTTCCTTAATAATTTTGTGTGTTACTGATCTCATCAAGTACATCCCAGCTTGCAGCCTAACTTTTGTTGTATTATCAAGATGGCAGGAAAATGTAACATGAGGGTGAGACATAATAATTGCCTGCAGCTTCAGGGAAGGACAGAAGGAGCTTGTGCATCGTAGACATTGTAGCCCACGTTTTCAAATCAAAGTAGGCACAAATCTCTGGAAATGCTTGATTCTGGAGCAAAAAGTAAAATACTTCTGGAACAGAGTTGAGCAGCATCCATGGAGGGAAGTGAACAGGCATTTCCCTCCAGAATTGCTATCTGACCCACTGAATTCCTCCAGCATTTTGTTTTTTTTACTCAAACACTGAATTTAAATTGTTTTTCCTTCCTGACTGCTATGCATTGTCTGCTCAAGTTTCTGGTGAAATGATGAGGGCAAAGTCAGAAAATACGGATTTTTAATTAGTAGTTTATATACATTAGCTTTTTCTAAAGTTGAGTCTCGTAGGAAGACTGACAGAAAAAAAGGAAGCTATTAAGTAACAGTGTTCTGTATCAGAATTTTGGAGTTGCATAAGTTTAGTATGCATCCAGGTAAAGGAAAGTTCAGGGTTTATAGGGCTTCTTTTTGGGGCACAAATCATTTAAATGTTTTGCCAACTCTTGTTGAATGTCAATTTAATGGTCACATTGCTAATTAATACTATTTCATATTTATATTTGTCTTTTAGTAGTTATAAGGCTCCAAATAAGTATGAGATAGCACAATTGCCAATGCTTTGCTTACAAGAGGATTTAAATATTAAATTGGCACAACATAATTTTGGGTAAATCAATATCATCCTGATTGCTGGGGTTACAGATTTTGGTTACTACACTTACCCCTGTCCTCTCACTGACTTCATTTTCTGAAACTACCCCTTTGTCAATCTAGTTTAAACCCTTCCTGGTGACAAAAGTAAGTTTCTCCATGAGGATATTTGTGGCCCCTCTGGTTCAAGTACAACCCATCTCTCTTGTACAGTTCACCTCTACCTTAGAAATGATCCCAGTTTTGGAGGAACCTAAATCTCTGTATCTTTCACCAGCAGATAAATGCTGGCCTGCCTTTCAATTCCTGGACTTGCTAGCACATGCTCCAGGAATAATATAGAGATCACTACCCTCAAGGTTTTATATTTTAATTCCTTACATAACGTACTATTTTCATTCCACTGGCCATCACCCTCCTCTGAAGAATTTTATCCAGTTGCTCAGAGACACTCTTGACCTGGGAAGCACTACATCATCCTGGAGTCTCTTCTGTAGTCACAGAATCTCAGTTCTGTCCCTCTCATTAACAACTGCCCTGTCTGACTATACCTTCTCACTGAGCCTCAGAGCCAGTTACAATGCCAGAGGTCTGACTAATGCAGCTAGCCTCTTTAAAAAAAAAAATCCCCTTCAACAGTATCTTAAGAGGCATACTTCTTTTATATTTGAGGAATGACCACAGGGAAACTCTGCACTGACTGCCTCCAGACTTACTCCTCTGATGGTTACGATCTATCTGAACCCTGTACCTTGGGTATGACCATCTCAATAAAAGTCATATATATTATCCTCTTAGTCACCCAGAAGATGCTGAGTCCATCAATCTGCAACTCCAGTTCCTTGACTTGGTCTGTCAGAAGCTCATCCCACAGATATATTCATAGAAAACATAGAAAAAACATAGAAAACCTACAGCACAATGCAGGTCAAAAGCCTGTGTAATACATTTAAATTAACTTGAAAATATTAATTGTTTAGAAATGTTGGAAATATTCTTCAAGTCAGGCAGCAACCATGGAAAGACAAGCAGAGTTAATGTTTCAAGCTAATAATCTTCATCAAAGCTTGATTTCCAGCACATTTTATTTCAGAATTCCAGCAGGGGCAGGTTTATTTTGGTTTTCATTTACACTGTGTTTGACTCCATCACCACAATAATCTTGCCTCTAAAGTGCCCTTGAAACTTAGTTTTATTAAACTGCTAAAACTTATTTTTGGATTTGCAATGTAGCAATGTAAAAGACTAAAATTGATGGGTAAATAAATGCTTGTTTGCTTTATGGCTGCATCCTGAATCAAGATAAAAGTAATGCTTAGATTTAAAGATTAAAACAAATTTAGGAAATAGTCATGAATATTGTTTTTAATCCCTCACTATGTTTTCTTTTGTTTCTTTTCGACTATGGGGCAATTACATTTATGGCTCTATTTGACGTAGACAAGAACCTGATCACAAAGCATTGGAGAAAAGTGAGTACTTTTGTACATTTTTGAAATGTATAAAAACTTGTTAAAACATTAAAGCTTGCTCTTTTGGAATTTTGTAGTGTAAACAGTCAAGCAAAATCAGTTCTGATCCTGTGAACCAGTGGTTATTTTTTGCCCATTTACAAATATTTTGAAATCAACCTAAATTGAGAATTTGTGAAGCGTGAATCATACCCTTCACAAGATATTAATAACACCTTAAATTTCAAAATGTAGATTTCTTTTTTATATATTTTTAAATGATTTTCTACGTGTTAGGGAAATTAATTTGATAAGGAAATTCAATTAAAGTTGGTCACAAATAAATTGGACACAGACTTCGAAATAACTAGAGGATACCTTTATTCATGAATAAGGGAAGAATGACTCACTAATAGTGTGATTGCCAAGTGTTCCAAAGAACAATGGTCATGGCCTTTTTATACCTGCACGCAGAGGACCAACTGCATCGGTCAAAAAAAAGATCAATCCTGTGTGCCTTATTGCATCACACAATAATGCCAGACAGCCTGTCTTGTTTGCCACTTGTCTATTCTATGATTAAAAATATACACACAGAGAAAGGTTGTTACACATCCTTGAAACTAAGGTAGATTATTGTAAGCATGCTGAGAACCCAAGGCCAAAGGGTCAGTCTTTATTTATGATATTATAGGAAGTTCACTATATCCTTAGATCTAGTAAGTCTTTAAGTACAAAGGTACAACTTGTTTTACGTGTTAGTACTTGACAGGTGAAGGAAAACCAGGATACCTCGAATTGTTAGAGATTCGACAGCCCATAGAGTACTCCCTACAATTTATTACCTTCACTGTCTTCATCTTGTTTAGGCAGCTGTGTTAGACACCAAGGCTAGCATTAGGCATATTACTAATTAAAGGAAGTTGCAGAGTGTTACAACTCAGATATTTTAACCTTTTATTCAGAATTTTCTTCCACACTACCTTTCTGAATTTCTTTTATTGTATTACAGAGCGGAGAGAAATTCTGACAGAAGAAATCAGTAAACAAGTTGCTGCAACAACAGCCATGCCACATTTATCACTAGCAGATGTTGGAACAGAAGAATTCCTACAAAAATTAACATCTCAGATCACACAAATGGTCTCTGCAAAGATCACCCAAGGTGAGTGTAGAACAGTAATACAAGCAAAAATCAGATAATTGTTGACACTGGAAGCCTGATATCTGTATTAAAATTTAGGTTGATCCAATTTAATTACTTTAAAAAAGCTAATGTAGAAAGAAACTTCCATAACAATTGTGAATAGCATCTACTAAGACATGCACTCAAATTTAAAACTGTTTTATGTTCCACAGAATTTGGCTGAAGGACTAAAATGTGCTAAATATTACTGTAAACGTAGTTTAAGCTGCAACTCCATAAACAAAGTTATATTCTTACACATTGTTGAAGAAAAATTATTCTGGAGACCAGACTTTAACTGGTGATACCTTTATTCAGCATGATATCATGGAGAGCCTGCAGAAATATGCAAGGCACTGAGTTACAGAACTATTTCAGCATATTTTTATACTGATGAACAAGCAAATGTACGTGACCAGGTGCAAGATATTTTTAATCATAGAACAGACAATGGTTAAATCATACTTTACGGCCATCTGCACTTATTGCTGCATGCTGTTTATGAAAGACTGAATGCAGGTCTAAGCTGAAGCCATTGGGTTACAAAGTTCAAATGGGAAAATGCAAGTTCGCTACTTAATTTATCAGCCCTCTGACCTGCATAGAGGCAGAGGCTAAAGAACAAGGCTCCAGAAAGAACAACAATGGGAGGCAGAGGAGCAGCTGTGGGATTGCTTCGAGTCGGTAGACTCATCAGAGGATCTGAACAAGTACGCCACGATTGTCACAGACTTTATAAAAATAGTCAGACGAGTGTGTTGCCACAAAATCATTCAGTCTTCCACAACCAGAAGCCTTGGATGAACAATGTGATCCACATTCTGCTGAGGGTCGAATCAGCAGTTTTCAGGTCTGGCGACAAAGTAAAATAAAAACAGTCCAGGTACGACATCTAGAAAACCATCTCACATGCAAAGTGACAATTCTGGATTAAACTTGAATCACTGAAGGATGCTCGACAGCTGGGGCAGGGCTTGAATGCTATCACCTCCTGCAAAACAAAATCAAGTGACACATGTGACAATGCCTTTCATGCTCACTTGGACTGTCAAAACATAGAGGTACCTTCATGAACGCCCACAGATCCTGATGACCCTGTAATTTCAGTTTCTGGGGCTGACGTGAAAGCATCCTTCAGGAAAGTGAACCTACATAAAGTATCCGGCCCACTCAGAGTATCTGGCCGAATATTGAAGACCTGTGCTATTCGTCTGACTGGTGTGTCCACTGATATCTTTAAATTCTTGCTTCAACAATCTGAGGTACCCACCTGCTTCAAGCAGGCTTCAAAAGAAGAATGTGGTAACCTGCCTCAATGACTGTCATCCAGTTGCACTTAGATGTATTGTGATGAAGTGCTTTTAAGAAGTTGGTGATGAACCACATCAACTGCTGCCTGGAGGAATGACTTGCATCTTATCCAATTTGCCTACAACAATCAACAGAAGATGCCTGTTTCATTGGCTCTCCATTCATCTCTGGAACATCTGGACAGTGAAGATGCGTATATCAGGATGCTCTTCATTAACTACAGCAACGTATTCAATGATATCACCCACTCAAAACTAATCAATAAGCTCCAAGACCTAGGTCTCAGTACCTTGTGCAAATGGATCCTCAATTTCCTCACTTGAAGACCTCAGTCAGTTCGGATTGGCAACAACATCTCCTCCACAGTCTAAATCAGCACAGTTGTACCACAAGACTGTGTTTAGCCCCCAGCTCTACTCACTTTATACTTATGACTGTGAGACTAAGTACAACTCCACTGCCATATTTAAGTTCTCTGATGTGAGCCAAATCAAAGATGATAACAAATCAGCATATAGGAGAGAGATTGAGAATCTGGCTGAATAGTGCTACCACAATGATCTGTTAATCAATGTCAGCAAAAACCAAAGAGTTGATTATTGAATACAGGAGGAAGAAACCCAAGGTCCATGAGCCAGTACCCCTCAAGGGATCAGAGTTGAAGAGAGTCAGCAACTTTAAATTCCTTCTTGTTATTATTTCAGTGGATCTGTACTCGGTCTAGCATGTAGTTAGTAGGCAGCCGTCGATCCCAGGGATCATGAATTTGTGCCTTTGGTGGACTGTGTCCTCTCCAAGATGTGAGCCTGGGCAGGAAGATTTGAAGAACCGGCTGTTGCCCATGCAGCAGGTTCCCCCTCTCCACATCACTGCTGAAGTCCAAGAGAAGGGCAAGTGCCGACACAGCTTGGCACCAGTATCTGCCAATACAAGGAAGGCACAGAAACACCTCTACTATCTGAGAGGTTTGGGCAGATTTGGCATGTGATCAAAATCTTTGACAAATTTATATACAATACTTATAAAATGTCTTCACCCCCCCCCCCACCGGAAGTTTTCATGTTTTATTGTTTTACAACATTAAATCACTGTCAGTTTAATTTGGTTTTTTTTTTTGACACTGATCAACAGAAAAAGAACCTTTTGTATCAAAGTGAAAACAGGTCTTTACAACATGATCTAAATTAATTACAGATATAAAACAAAATAATTGATTGCTTAAGAATTAACCCCCTTCAAGTCAGTATTTAGTAGATGTACCTTTGACAGTTACAGTCTTGAGACTGTGGATTGGTCTCTATCAGCTTTGCACATCCGGACACTGCAATTTTTCTCCATTCTTTTTTACAAAACTGCTCAAACTCTGTCAAATTGCATGGAGATTCTGAGTAAACAGCCTTTTCAAGTCCAGCCACAAATTCTTAATTGAATTGAGGTCTGGACTCTGACTTGGCCACTTCAAGACATTAATTTTGTTGCTTTTAAGCCGTTCCTATGTAGCTTTGGCTTTATGTTTGGGGTCATTGTCTTGCCGGAAAACAAATCTTTTCCAAGTCACAGTTCTCCTGCAGACTATATCAGGGTCCCTCCTGGAACTCCCTGTATTTCACTGCAGTTATTTTACCCTCTACCTTCACAAACCGTCCAGGGCCTGCTGCAGTGAAGCATCCCCACAGCATGATGCAGCCACCACCATGCTTCATGGTAGGGATAGTGTGTTTTTTGTCGGTGTGCTGTGTTTGGCATATGCCAAATGTAACATTTAGTCTGATGGCCAAGAACCTCAATTTTAACTTCATCAGACCATAGAATCTTCTTCCAACTGACTTCAGAGTCTCTCATATGCCTTCTAGCAAACTCTAGACAAGATTTCATGTGAGTTTTTTTCAACAGTGGCTTTCTTTTTGTCATTCTGCTGTGAAACTGTGACTGGTAAAACATCTGGACAACACAGTCTCCCATCTCAGCCACTGAGTTTGTACTTCCTCCAGAATTGTCATGGGTCTCTTGACGAGCTTCCCCACTAGTCTCCTCCTTGCACAGTCACTCAGTTTTTGAGGACAGCCTGCTCTAGGCTGATTTACAGCTGTTATATTCTTTTCATTTTTTGATGATTGACTTAACTGTATTCCGAGGGATATTCAGTGACTTCCAAATTCACTGACGTTTGCAGTTCAATAGCCTTTTCATGGAGTTGCTTGGTGTGTTCTTTTGTCTTCATAGTGTAGTTTTTGCCAGGATGCTGACTCTTCAGCAGTTGGACCTTCCAAATACAGGTGTATTTTTACTATAATCAATTGAAATGCCTTGACTGCACACAGGTCTCCAAAACCAAATCTCCATTTAACTAATTATGTGACTTCTAACACCAGTTGGCTGCACCAGTGATGATTTGGTGTAGTTCTACTTTCTCCCCCCACTTTCATACTGTGACTCCTCATCATTTTGTTTCCAACCCTAGTGAAGGGTCTTGGCCTGAAATGTCGATTGTACTCTTTTCCATAGATGCTACCTGGCCTACTGAGTTCCTTCAGCTTTTTGTGTGCATTGCTTGGATTTCCAGCATCTGCATATTTCCTCTTGTTTTCAATCAATAATTTTGAGTTTTATATTTCTAATTAATTTAGAACACATTGTAGAGATCTGTTTTTGACATAATAGTCTTTTTCTGTTGATTAGTGTCAAAAACCCAAATTAAATTCACTATGATTCAATGTTGTAAAACAATAAAAGATGATAACTTCCAAGGGGAGGGAAGTGAATATTTTTTATAGGCACTGTAGGTGCACACTGAAAAGAATACTGACTGGTTGCATAATGGCCTGGTATGGAAAGACCAATGCCCTTGAATGGAAAAAAAACACACTACAAAAAATAGTAAAAACATTGGTGTCCATCCCAGGTAAAGCCTCCCCCAACAGTGAGCACACTTACAAAGAGCGCTGTTGCAGGGATGCAGCATCCATCAAGGGCCCCCACCATCCTACCCACACACTCTTCTCACTGCTGTCATCAGGCAAAGGAAACTGCTTAGCGTTGAGCCAGAAAGTTCCACTTTGTTCTCATCCAACCACATGACCTTCTTCCACATTTTTACAATATCTTCAAAGTGACCTTTGCTAACTCTTTATGTGTTAGGATTTGCTTTTTTTTTTAGTGGTAAATTTGGTGTAAATTTAATAGTGCGCATCAGCCAGTTAACACCTTCCCTAATGTAAAGTATGATGGAGGTAGAATTGTGCTATGGGGGTACAGCGACAGGGACTGGAAATATGGGCAGGATTGATGGGAAGATGAATGCTGCTAAATACAGAGAGATCCTGGATAAAAATCTGTTGGCCTCTGCCAGAAGGGGTAAACTGGGGAGGAAGTTCATCTTTCACAGGACAATGATCCAAAGTTCACTACCAGAGCAACCATGGAATGGCTTCAAGTGAAGAAAATTGATGTCCTTGAATGGCTCAGAGTCCTGACCTTAACCCGATCAAACATTTCTGGCAAGACCTCAGCACTGCTGTCCACCACTGCTCCCCAACTAACGTGGCACAGCTTGAGCAATTTTGCAAGGAGGGATGGGCAAATCTTGCTCCATTACATTGTACAAAGTTAATAGAGGCTCATCCAAAAAGACTACTGCCTGTAATAGTTGAGAGAAGTGATCGACTAAGTACTGTGTAAAGGAGGATGAATACTTTTGAACTGCTGACATTTCAGTTGTTGAATTTTTATTTTTTTCATGTTTCACAATTTTTTTTTGTTTTTGGGGATCTGTGGAAAAAGGAACATGTGATTCACAAATTGATCAATTAAATTGATCAAAATCGCTGGTTGTAATACTCATTTATGTGAACAAGGGATTGGGAACTGAATATTTTTTCAAGGCACTGTATGTACTTTGATAATAAATTTACTTTGAAACTGAATGAAAACAAATATTAAGCTTTTTCCTGAAAATTCAGGTGAAGTACAATGGGTGAAGGATGCCATCTGTGTTGAAAAGAGCAGTTTAAAAAACAATGAATGGAAAAGTAGCAGTAAGGTAATTCAGAACTTTACTTTTCAGCTTCACTGCGTGTTCCTGGAGCAGAAAGTGATGAGGAAGGCAAGACTCCATCTCCATCTCCACGTCATGGTAGATCCAGGCCATCTTCTATTGTCAATGAATCTTCCACTGAGTCCGAAGATTCAGAAACCAGAGGCGAGGTAGAGTTTGTAGTTTAAATTTCTCTCATAAAGGAGCTGTCTAAGGATATTTGTCATGCTAAAGCAGATTAATAATGGCTTTAAAATGTTTCTTTCGATAGACCTCAAGTTAACTGTCTCATAGTTTTCTGCTTTATGCTCCCCTGTGTTTTGAATAATTTGACTTTTTTTTACTATTTGACTAGAGTTAAATTGACTATTTTTCAACTAATGGGGTCTTGTCTAAATCTATGAAAATTAGGGACTCACTAGCCATTTCTTTTAGGATGCTAGGATGAATGTTACCTGTAGCTCCATAAGTTTGCTTTATAACTGGTGATAAACACGAGATTCTGCAGATGCTGGAAATCCAGAATGACACACACAAAATGCTGGAGGAACTAGGCAGGTCAGGCAGTATCTAAGGAGAGGAATAAAGAGTCACTGTTTCAGACCAAGACCCTTTGGTCGGAAATGTTGACTATTTATCCTCTCCAAAGATGCCTGACCTGATGAGTTCCCGTAGCATTTTGTATATGTTAATATCTGGCGACTAATTTTCTTCACTTTCTTTCTTCTAATTCCTGGTATAAAGCTATTTTCATTCTATCAGATTCAATATTCAGTATTATTTAACGGCATTTTCAGTACACAAGTGTGAAGAACAAAATAATTGTTACTATGGATCTGATGCAGCTCAAAAACATAACACAATAAGATAAGAACACAATGATAATGAATAAACACACTAAATATGAATACATAAAGTAGCATATATGAATAGATGTCCATAAAGTGATGCTGAGCACAGGAGTGTCTGCATATAAGGACGTTCACAGGAAATGATAAAGTTGGGGGTTTGGATGGGTAAGTTAGCTGGTGGAAGCATTGATCAGCCTTGCTGCTTGGAGAAAGTAACTGTTTTTGAGTCTGGTGATCCTGGCATGGATGGGATGCCACCTAGCCCCCACCCTGATGGAAGTGGGACGAGCAGTCCATAACCAGGATGGGTGGATTCCTTCGTGATGTTACTGGCTCTTTTCCAGCACCTTTCTATATATATATATATATATGTGTGTCCTTGATGGCAGGTAGGTTGGTGCCAGTGATCCATTGGGTAGTTTTGACCACCAAATGTAGAACCTTTCTGTCTGCCGCAGTGCAGTTTCTATACCAAGCAGTGATGTAGCTTGTTAGGATGCTCTCTACTGGGTATCTGTAGAATGACTTGAGTATAGACATGTATCATCCAGCTCTCATCAGCCTCCTTAGGAAGTCCAGGCATTGGTGAGCTCTTCTGATTGTGTAGAATGTGTTCTAGGGCCATGAGAAGTTGTGCAGGATGTGCACTGCCAGGAGTTTGAAACTGCTTGCAGTTTCCACTGCTGTGCTGCTGATGTAAAGAGGGGTACAATTTGATTTTAATCAAAACTAGGCTAGTTGCTGTCATAAGAGTGGAATGTGTTTGACATTTGAGGACAGGCTGGGGTTTAGCTATGTTGACTAACATGTCTTCCATTTAGACTTTTAGCTTTGTACATGAAAGTGTAATTCTTGTGAGAAGGACAGCATGACAATGAAAGTAAAACAGGTTATCTTAGTGCAACACACATAAAATGCTGGAGGAACTCAGTGAATCAGGCAGCATCAATAATCACCTCCTATCATCGTACATCATTCCCTTTCATCCCCCTCCACCACACACCTATCTTTCCCCTCTCACCTGGACTTGCCTATTACCTGACACCTTAATCTCCTCCCCTCCTCCCACCTTCTTATTCTCGCTTCTGCCCTCTTCCTTTCCAGTCCTGATGAAAGGTCTCGGCTCAAAAAAATCATCTGTTAAATTCCTTCCATAGCTGCTGCCTGCCCTGCTGAGTTGCTCCAACATTTTGCGTGTTGCTCAAGACTTATAGTCTCTGCAGAAACTCATGTCTCAGATTATCTCATTGCCTAACAATTTTTAAATAAACTTAATTCCATCCTTTCCTTGTGGCAGATTTTTGACATTTACATGGCTACAGCAGACTACAATCCATTGCCAACAGAGAAAGAGTCCATTCACCTAAAAGAAGGACAATTTGTGGAAGTTCTTGACTCTGCACATCCGCTCAAGTGGTTGGTTAGGACAAAGCCTACAAAAAGCACACCAGCCAGACAGGGCTGGGTTTCTCCTGCCTATCTAGACAAAAGACTGAAGGTGAATTTTACAAATCTGGTTAAGTATTGTTTTATGTATAAATATCTGTAGAAATATTAAGTTGTTTCCTTTTGAAGAGAATTATGAACTCTATAGATTTCTATATTCATACAGTACGATGCATTTAATACTGACTGTATTGTCAGGGTACAACAAAAAATTTGCTTGCCACCTATTTACCAATCCTGGATTTAGAAAAGTTACTTTGAGTGCAATTAGACTTGAAGCTTCGATTTTAAAGGCATGCACTTTGCAGAAAGTAACCAGATAAAAATAGCCATGCATTTTACCTAATATAGTCTTCAGAAAAGTGAAGATAGATAGTCACTGCAAAAAAATGATGTTGCTGTTTTGAAAACCAGTTCTCAATGTATCACATAATCAGAAATTTGAAGACTTGCTAGCACACTAAACTTGTCAATTGTCGGGTATTAGCAGCACAGAAAGATTCATTGTTTAAGTATAGCTATTTTCTGATAGGTACAACTGAGCCATTCTTTAGATCTTAAGTGCTTCCAGTTTTGCCAAACCACCTTGTCCCAACTGCCTTTTCCTCCATCTGACCAGCAGATTAAAGTTCAAAGTAAATTTATTATCAAAGCACATATATGTCACCCTGAGATTCATTTTCTTGTCGGCATATTCTTAAGTTCAGTAACCATAATAGAATCAATGACAGACCGCACCAACTGGGTATACAACCAGTATGCAAAAGACAACAATTTTGCATATGGAAGGAATTGTATTTATTTATGTAAATACAAAAAGAAGAAAAAGAAATAGCAATAATAATAAAAAATGAGCAGTAACTATCAAGAATGTGAGACAGAGTCCTTGAAAGTGAGTCCATAGTTTGTGGTAA
Source organism: Hypanus sabinus (assembly GCF_030144855.1). Lineage (NCBI taxonomy): Eukaryota > Metazoa > Chordata > Chondrichthyes > Myliobatiformes > Dasyatidae > Hypanus > Hypanus sabinus. Next base: position 16,228,584 of record NC_082711.1, read on the forward strand.
CATTTCAGTGATGGATCAAGTGAAGTTGGATGAAGTTATCCCCTTTGGTTCAAGAGCCTGATATTTGAGGGGTAGTAACTGTTCCTGTACCTTGTGCGAGTTCTGAGATTCTTGAACCTTCTTCCTGATGACAGCAGTGAGAAGAGAACATGGCCTGGTTGGTGGGGTCCCGGATGATGCTTTCCTGCAAAAACACTCTGTGTAGGTGTGCTCAATGGTGGGAAGGGCTTAACCCACGTTGGACTGGACCATATGCACTACCTTGTCATAGGATTGTTTGATCAAGAGGATTGATCTTTCCACACTAGGCTGTGATGAAATCACTTGACGTTAGCTGCTTCTGCTGTAAAGGTAACAGGTCTGGCCAGAATTACACCAAATTTTGACACCTGTTTCAAAGTTCTTATGAACTCTGTCCATCTCATGTTTGAAAACCAAGCTGGAATATGTTCTATTCATCAAATATATTTAATAGTCAGAAAATAAAGACAGATACATGAGTAAAAACCTTTACGTTACATCTCTGTCTAACTATGCAATTTATAGTAATTTGTAATAAATAGTTTGTACAACAGGACAGTCAATATAGCATAGAAATACAGTTGTATCAGTGTGAATTAACCAATCTGATGGTCTGGTGGAAGAAGCTGTCCCGGAGCCTGTTGGTTCTGGCTTTTATGCTGCAGTACCATTTCCCAGATGGTAGCAGCTGAAGTAGTTTGTGGTTGAGATGACTCAGGTCCCCAGTGATTTCACAGGCCCTCTTCACGCAGCTGTTGTTTTAAATGTCCTGAATAGTAGAAAGTTCACATCTATGGGCTGGGCTGTCCGCACCATTCTCTGGGGAAAGAGAAACAGAATTAAAGAACTGGGAAAGTAAGAAAACAAGTTAGTTTTAAGTGGTGGGGAGAAATTGATTGGGGGAATATTTCTGACTGAGTGGGCTTGATGATGCACTGTTGATAAAGTTATATGATTGATAAGTTAATGAAGGAGGACAGAGAGAAAGGATACATGAAATAAAATTAAACAAGTGAAACGTACAGCTGTAAGAAAAGCCCAAAATTGCAGACTATCAACAGAACCAACGAAGTGTGATACAGAAAAAGAAAGATACCTGAAGTTGTTAACTTTAATATTGAGTACAGACAGAACAAGCCCAGAGACAAGATGAGGTGCTGTTCCTCAAGCGGACATTGGGCCATAGTCAAAGAGAGTTTAGAGGCAGAGTGATGCAGCTGGTAGATCTGATGCCCCATGCCTCATTGGTGTAATAACCCCGGCTCAGTCCTGACTTTTGATGCTGACTGTGTGGAGTTTCTATCTTCTCCCTGTGATTATGTGGTTTCCTCCCACATCCAAAGATATGTGTGCTTTTAGATTAGGTGGCCACTGTAAATTGCCCTCTTTGTAGTGATTTTTGGAAAGGAGTCATAGAGTTACTGTATACACTACAGCTCAGAAACAGGCTCAGTTCATCTGTGCCAATAAAGGTGTCTGCTTGTGAAATTTTCCTATATTTGACCCATATCCTTCTAAACCTGTCCTAGCCATGTAGCCTAAATGATTAAATAAAAATATAAGCTACTCTAATTTATCATTTTCTGATTTTATAAATCACAACACTGAATTGATTGGAAGTTGCATTGTAATTTCTAGATCTACAATTATTTGCACAATATATTTAATGTACAAAAATACAATTTTGCAAAGCTACCCTCATAGAGGAAATAAAATTATATCATTGCTAACAAATATTTAAATGTATACATAATAAATTATACAAATTACTTATAGGACCTTGTTTTACACAGGATATTGCAACTGAACACTTTGTGGTTCTGAACTGAAGCTACATTGAGTATTTATTGAAATCTCAGTATTTCTGCCACTGGGCAGTGTTTTTTTTCCACTGATAATGTAACCTAAACTAAATGAATGTTCAGTATATGTGTTTTCTGCTGATTAGATTTAATTCTTTAGTTCTCAGCTGAACTTCCTCTGGAAAGCACTGAATTCTCTGGAGAGATGGAAACAGAAGATGAGTACAGGAGAAAATTATAGTGAGTAAACTTGAATCCATTTCGACTCTACTGTTCTATTTTAATTATGTCCTAAAAATAAGAAACCTGGACACCAATACTTGATACTATTACCTTTCAAATTAATTTTCAGGTTGGCTATTTGTTTCATGCCCCCAACAGTACAAAATGTGGTGTATTTGTTTGAAAGGGAATTGGCTGCAGGAGTCTCATGCTTGCTATGCTTGGTGGTCACACATCACTGAATTAAATGGAGATTTTATTCCACTTTCAGTGCAATTTACTACAACCTGAAGTCCAACCTTTACATAGTTAAAATAGTAAAGGTAGAAATAACCACTTGTTGTCACTCACCAATTACTGAATTTGGCAAAGCCTCAATATTCATCAACACCCTCTCCAAGACCATCAGTTTTACAGTGAAGAATATCCCAAATACGTGACTTGGGGATGTAGACCAAAGAGTATAGTGGCCAACGGTGTCTGCAATTAGGATAGGAAGGCTTTAGGAATCAACCAAAACCTTTAGAGTGCCTTAGCAAAGCACAAACCTCTGTGTCGGTGTTTTCTTATCATGTTTGTTACGAAATCCCGAAACTGGATCACTTAACCAGCAAAGATAGAGAGGTCCGTTGAAGTCTGATGGTACTATTTTTTAAAAGTCTTTATTTATGAAGGGGCACAAAAGTATGATTAATACAAACATTCAGATAATATACATCGTCACTACTCAATCTAAAAGCGCAGGTCTAATAATAACCATCAATAAGAAACAGCTCGATCGTTTGCCTAGGGGATAATATATTGTCTGATGGAAGTATAAAAGTCACTCAATTCCTGCAGGCTTCAGCCTTTGTGGGGGGACACTGCTGGGTTTTCACTTGTTGGAGAGAGAGAGAGAGAGATTGGTGAGAAAAGAAACTTGCCTGGGTCTTTTATGAAGCAAATCCGTTGAATCAGGGGAACGGGCTTCCCCGTTGTTAGCTAAAAGCGGTTTTCCGTGATTCCAGGCACGGAATCCAACGCACGTAGCTTCCTTCAAATGGCTTCCCGCTACTACAGGATTGTTAGCGTTTCTTCTGGTGTGTCTGAAGGGGTTGTTCCCCCAGACCCTCTTTTATACTTCCTCATGGGGTCTCAGATGTCAATCAGGTTGGGATGATGCAATCTCTCTCTCAACCAGCCCACTTTGCCCGAGGGCTTGCACGTAGCATAGTCCCCAATCCACAAACGTGGTCTCCAGGAGACAATGGTCAATGTCGCATTATTTTGCATCGCGGTGGAACGAGGTATTCTGCACGTCTCTCTCTCCCATTTCCTGGGCCTCCTGAACGGACTCAATAGTGATCTTGCGATTCTCACAAAGGAGGGGGCTACCCCGCACCCTTTGGCCCCTCAGAGCTGTGGTACATTCATAACATGTTTAACATCCTGACAATAATGGTTACCTGAATTACAACAGAACCTGACTGAAGGAGTTACCAATGATGACAGTAGTACTAATGCAATGTATATTTGCAGCCATTACCTAAGCTACCCATACCACAAAAATAATCTATTACTGGACAGTAGTATAACTTATAGCATCTGCAGCTCAACATCAGGAAGACAAAAGAGATGGTGATGGTCTTTAGGAAGACTAAGCCTGCATTGCACCCTGTTGCTATTGATAGTGAGGACATGGAAGTGGTGAGGACCTACAAGTACCTGGGGGTGCACCTGGATGACAGACTTGAGTGGAGCACCAACACGGAAGCTGTACAAGAAGGCCAGAGTCATCTCTACTTCCTGAGGAGACCGAGGTCTTTTGGAATATGCAGGCATCTCCTTCACATGTTCTGCCCATCTGTTGTCGCCAGTACAATCTTCTATGCGGTGGTGTGCTGGGGCAATGTCATCAACACAGTTGATGCCAACAGGCTCAATAAACTGATTAGAAAAGTTAGCTCTGTTATAGGAGTCAAACTGGACACACTGGAGTCTGTGGTAGGACAAGGGATCCTATAGAAAATTCTGGCAGTTCTGGACAATGTTTCTCACCCTTTGCATGCTAACTTGGCTGAAAAGAGCAGCACTTTTAGTAATAGACTAAGAGAACTGTGCTCCTCTAAAGAGTGCTATATGAAGTCATTCTTACCCTGGGCCATTAGGCTCTATAATGAGTCGACCTATAGCTGGGGAAATGATGACTGTTTGAGGTAGCTTGCTAAAAAAAATTTCTTACTTCTCTCCTAATTTGTATATCACTTGTAATGCTACTTTGACACTAATTTGGGATCAATAAAGTATCAATCTTTCTATAATTTAGTAACAAAATGAGTGGCATCAGTAATTAATGCAACACTTTGTTGCATTATTTGTTAATTTGGAAAAAGTCTTCAAAATATTAATCAAAGAATAAAAGGAAATGTGCAGTATTATTCAGATCTTCCTCTTACTGAATGTTGTGATTGATGTGATTACAGCCTCCTTGTACAAGATCTGATCCAAACTGAAAAAGAGTTCACAAGAGATTTGCAGTTCTTTGCTGAGCATTACATCAAACATACAGAAACAGCACCCGACGTACCACCTTCAGTAGTGAACGGCAAACAAACAATTTTCCGAAACATTAATGAAATTACTGATTTCCACACCAGGTTTGTAATATGAGATTGTAGAATAACCGAATGCAGATTCCTGTATGCTTACATTATAAAATTACTTTGAATATGATGTGCTTTGTGAAATGTTTATTTCACAGAGACAGGTGCCAGAAAATTGTAACTTTTGCCCCCACTAACCATTAAAATATGATGAAAGACACCTATCAGTTTCTAAATGAGCTAAGAAGGTAAATGTGACTTGGCAGTCTAGTGTGCTTTACATGCCACTTTCCACATGGTCTGATCAGAAGAAATTAGATGCCTGGCTTGTTTTGCCATCCTGAGGAAATACTTCTTGTAACCATCATTGGGTTCTGGACTGTACATCAGAATCATTACCGGCATGTGACGTGAAATTTGTTAACTTAGCAGCAGCAGTTCAATCCACTGACCATTGGTCTAACTGGTCTAAGGATGGTTGTCAAGTTCTGAATCTGTTGTGCATTTTAGTATCACAGTAACCTGTCACAGTCATCCATAGCTTTCCTCTCAGGATTCACATCAGTTGTGACTTTTCTTCATCCTTACTTTCAGTAAGATAAACAGTAAGCTCCAAATCTACCTCTGCAAGGTGAAAATATAGTACTTCATTTACTTAGCATACACATGTGCATTCCATATTCTTCCTTACACCATTTCCTAGAAACGAAGGATCTTGGCCCGAAATGTCGACTGTACTTCTTCCTATAGATGCTGCCTGGCCTGCTGTGTTCCACCAGCATTTTGTGTGTGTTTCTTGAATTTCCAGCATCTGCTGATTTCCTTGTGTTTGTGAAGCAAGGACTTAAATGATTCCCAGATGGTCGAAATTTATCAGTGTGACAATGCTGGAATTCATTATTAAAGTGGCAATTAATATTGTCTATAAAGGTGAACCAGTAGATGTAGTGTATTTGGATTTTCAGAAGGCGCTCTATAAGGTACCATGTAGCAAGAGCCCTCTCATTTGGTTGTAATACACTGACATAGATAAGGGAGTGACTAACTAACACAAATCAGTGTTAGGTTAAATGGACTAGTTAGTAATCGGTAACAAGTGGAGCGCCATGGGGATTAGCGCTGCAGCTTCATCTACTTGGCAGAGTGGCCTAGGTAATAGAGGGCAACACATCCCTACAAAATACTGGAGGAACTCAGCAGGTCAGGCAACATCTAGGAAATGTATAGATAGTCAACATTTCAGGCCAAGACCCTTCTTCGGGACCAAGTAATAGAGACACTGGTTCACAGATCCAGTGACTTGGTTCAGTCTAGACATGCAGATTTTTTCCTATGACAGTATAGATTTTTCATAGGTGCTCCAGCATCCTCCTATGTCCTGAAGACATAGTGGCTGGTAAGTTAGCAAGCTATTGTAAATTGTCCTGTGTGTATGTGAGGGGATAAGAGTAATGTGTGGAGAATAAAATGGGACCATGGAGGATAAGTATGAATGGGTGCCAGATTAAAAAAACAAATATAGTATTACTTGGTGTGTGGCCCGGTGGTTAAGGCATTGGTCTAGTGATCTGAAGGTCGCTAGTTTGAGCCTCAGCTAAGGCAGTGTGCAAATCCATGGTCTCTCGAGACTGACAGATACCTATTAGTATTACAAGCACCTAAGGTTTTAGTTATTATGCTAAATAGAGCCCTAACAGCTCCAAAGGGAGCTGTTCACTCCTTAAATTGTGGTGAAGCTGAAGTCCCAAGTTCAAGAGTGAGACCTGCCGAGGATTTTAAATAAAGCTTGACAAGTCTACTATGTTTTCCTATTTTCTTAGCACGTTCCTGAAAAACCTCATGAAATGCCAGACAGAAGACGATATTGCGTTATGTTTCATCAATAACAGCGATGGATTTGATAAATACTTACAATATCTGGTTGGAAGTGTACAGGCTGAATCTCTTATCACTAATCCAGCCATCCAGGACTTTTACAATGTAAGTAGTACATTAAAGAACATTAAGCCAAACTCGTGAGATATCAACTTTGTTAAAGCATTTAGGCCTATAGTTCCATTAAATAATTCATTTTGTATCATAGAGAAACAGAAATTTTAATTTTTAACTTTTAATTCATGTTTATCCATCCATAAAAATCTCCTCAGTTAAATAATGGCATTGTTTCTGCTTCCTAAATAGATTTCTAGATAACAACACGAGAAATATAAGCATGAGCAGGTCACTTATCCTCGAGTCTGCAGCAGCTTTCAATGTGTCTGAGCAGTAGTTGGAGAATAGCTTCTGAATTTTTAAAAAGCCACAGTTTTGGAATCAGTAATGCTGTTTTGTTCCAATGTTTTTATGGGAAATCAAAAAAGTCTTTACTGAAGTTTTCAGCCATATGTTATGAGAGACAGACATAGGGTCAGCAGAGTCCTAACCATGATCTGGAGAATGAGAAAATGGGCCACAGGGTTCCTTTTGAGGAAGAGGGAGCCAAAGAAAGTGGAATAAGAAATCCAATCCACAGAGGACAATTAGGGATGAATGCTTTGTGTATCTAACTGAGGAGCAATGCCCCAGGAGATATGTTTGCAGAAAAAGAGGGTCATACACATTCATAGCATGTTGTGAGTTCATCTGGCACAGGGAAGAGTGAAAATTGCTGCCATAGTGTCTTTGAAAGCCCTTGTCCAAAGTTCTTCCATACCATAGATGTAGAGAGAAATCAACAAATTGGGAGATGACAGGGAATTTAGTTGTTCTTCTACCTTCAAATGTCATTTAATCAATCTTGGCAATTAGATGCATTGAAGGATGAATACATTAGTCACAGTAACAGTTCAGAAAATAGAAATTTTTTGCAGTCATAAATTTACGACATAAGCCTTCAGAATAATTCCACCACTTGCAAAGAACAAGTCAGGAGTGTGATACAATATTTTCCACATGCCTGATGAGCATAGATTTAACTCACTCAAGAAGCTTAAGTCCAATCAGAAAAATGAACCTACTTGAGTGGTATATGTAGCATTCACTACCCCGACCATCATTAAACTGCAGATGCATGTTTCCATTTCAAAATGACTAAGAAAAAGCAAATAGCTCTCTCAAACCTATAACACTTCCCATTGAGGAGACCAAGGGAAGCAGGTCCCTTGGAACATTACCTGTGGATGTGCATCTAAGTCTCAAGTCATCCTGACTTGTATTTCCATTTTCTCATCATCGTGGATCTATATTTTGGAATCCCCTATACAGTAGTACCAGGAGAATACGTTCACCAAAAAGGCTGGAACAGAGTAACTCTCCTTCAGCACATTCTCACGGGGAATTAAAAATCGAGAAAAATTACTGGTATTAGCAGTAATCCCTTAAGTAATTGAATTTGCCATTTTCCTTGAGTGCAGTATGTATTCTGTTCTATAGCGCTTGTATACCTGATCACTGGTAGTCAAATATGATTATATTGTTACGTATTTTGTGGAAAACAGGAAATTTGCTTGCAAATTGAATGCTAATATTATTGTTTGCAGAAATATACAGAAGAAGTAGCTTCTACACAGGACCAATCAGAAACCCCAATTCTGCCGATACATACTTACTTGGATAAACCTCCTAATAGACTTTTGAAGTATCAAACTGTTCTGAAGGTGAGCCATGTTCTTAAGTAGTTTGGAATTCTAATGGATACCAAAAAGTGTCAATAGCCTGCCACTCATAAAACAGAAGCATTAACTGTAAGTGAATGGCTTATAATAAGCATTGAGACTTTTGGATTCACTGTATTTTGTTTGTGTGGGAGATCTTACAGATTGTCAGGTATGAGGTTGTAGACATAACTGAATCATGGCTGAAGCATGGTTATAGCTGAGAGCTGAATGACCAAGGTTACACATTGTATCAGAGGTAGAGGAAAGTAGGCAGAGAGGATGGCAAACCTCTGCTGATAAAGAATCACATCAAATCAGGTTGATTGGGAAAATCAGGTTGATAATGGATCTCAAGAGAGTGAATGCCTACAGGATAGATTTTTAAGCAGCTTATCATTGAGCCTACTACAAGATCAGCTATGGATTGGGTGTTCTGTAATGAATAAGAGGCGATTAGGGAGCTTAGGATAAAGAAACCCTTAGGAGACAGTGGTTGACTTCAGCTTGATATTTGATAGGGAGAAATATCTGACATGGCAGTATTTCACTGGAATAAAGGGAATTACAGTGGAATGAGAGAGGATTTGGCCAAAGTTAACTGGAAGGAGTTGCTGGCAGGGATGACTACAAAGCAGTAATGGCTTGAGTTTCTGGGGAAAGTGAGGAAGGTGCAGAATATGTGTATTACAAAAACAAATACTCAAATAGCAAAATAGTACAACTGTGGCTGACAAGGGAAGTCAAAACTAACGTAAAAGCAAAAGAGAGGGCATACAACAAAACAAAAATTAGTGGTAAGACAGACGTTTAGGAAACAGATTATTCATTTCATTCAAATAGACATAAAACATATTCAATGATAGATTTTTTCCTATTATCAACAAATATTCAAGATAGAGTGAAAAATATGGAATATAAAGCAAGAATATTGTCAGATCATTCTCCTATGATAATGATAGATAAAGAGGAATCAATTTATAGATGGAGATTTAATTCAATATTACTAAAACGTCAAGATTTTTGTGATTTTATGAAAAAGTGGATTCAGTTCTTTTTAGATACAAATTCACATTCAGTTGATAAATTTATATTGTGGGAAGCAATGAAGGCATATTTGAGAGGTCAGATAATAAGTTATACTTCTAAAATTAAGAAGGAATATATGATAGAAATAGATCAATTGGAAAAAGAAATTACAAAATTAGAAAAAGAATCTCAAAGAAATATGACAGAAGAAAAACGAAGACAGCTTATTAATAAGAAGTTACAATATAATACACTTCAGACATATTGAACAGAAAAAGCAATTATGAGAACTAAACAGAGATATTATGAACTAGGTGAAAGATCACATAAGGTCCTTGCATGGCAGTTAAAAACAGACCAGACTTCTAAAACAATAAATGCAATTTGAACAAGAGAAAATAAAATTACTTATAAACCTTTAGAAATTAATGAAATTTTCAAGAATTTTTATTCTGAGTTGTACAAATCAGAGTCACAAAATGATAATGTCAAGATAGAAAGGTTTTTATCACAAATAACTCTTCCAAAATTAAATGCGGAAGAACAGAAGGGATTAGATATGCCTTTTACATTGAAAGAAGTCGAAGAAGCTCTAGGATCATTTCAAAGTAATAAGTCTCCAGGAGAAGATGGTTTTCCACCTGAATTTTATAAAAAGTTTAAAGATCTATTAATTCCTCCTTTTATGAGTTAATACATCAAGCAGAAAGAACGCATAAACTTCCAGGATCTTTTTCGACAGCTATTTTAATAGTATTGCCAAAAAAAGATAGAGATCTTTTAAAGCCAGCATCATATAGACCTATTTCTTTATTAAATACTGATTATAAAATAATAGCAAAAATCTTATCTAACAGATTATCTAAATACTTACCAAAATTAATACATATGGATCAAACAGGATTTATTAAAAATAGACAATCGGCAGATAATGTAACTCGGTTATTTAGTATAATTCATTTGGTGCAAAAGAGGGAGGAAATGAGTGTGGCAGTTGCTTTAGATGCAGAAAAAGCATTTGATAGATTGGAATGGGATTTTTTTATTTAAGGTATTAGAAAAATATGGATTAGGAGTATCTTTTATAAAAATTGATTAAAACCTTAAATACTAATCCCAAAGCTAAAGTAGTGACAAATGGTCAAATTTCAACACCATTTCAGTTAACAAGGTCAAAGAGGCAAGGTTGTCCATTATCACCTGTTTTATTTGTGTTGGCGATAGAACCATTAGCTGAATTAATTAGAATGCACCCAGATATTAAGGGTTTCAGAGTTAATCGGGAAGAATACAAGATTAACTTATTTGCTGATGATGTTCTGCTTTATTTAACAAACCCATTGCACTCGTTGCGTAAATTATCCTATAGATTAGAAGAATATGGGAAAATATCAGGTTATAAAATAAATTGGGATAAAAGTGAAAATTTACCTCTTACTGAAGGAGATTATAGTCAGTGTGGATTAATAACTCAATTTAGATGGCCGGCAAATGGTATAAAATATTTAGGTATAAGAGTTGATAATGATATAAAGAACTTACATAAATTAAATTATTTACCATTATTGAAAAAAATTCAAGAAGATCTTGATAAATGGATGATATTACCAATAACATTAGTAGGTAGAGTAAATACCATAAAAAATGAATATATTCCCTAGACTACAATACTTATTTCAATCACTCCCAATACAACTTCCCCAGAAGTTTTTTCAAGAGTTAAATAAATATGTGAGGAAGTTTCTTTGGAAAGGTAAGATGTCAAGAATATCATTGGAAAAATTGACATGGAAATTTGATCTAGGAGGGTTACAACTTCCAAATTTCAAGAATTATTATAAAGCAAATCAACTTAGATTTATTGCATCTTTTTTTGAGAAAGAAAGACCGACATGGATTAGAATAGAACTAGATAAAATAGGAGAAAATACACCAGAAGATTTTATATATAAATGGGAATCTAAATGGATACGGGAAAAGAAAGAATCTCCTATATTAAAACATTTGATTGACTTATGGAATAAGATAAATGTTGATGATGAGACAAAGAAATCTTTATTAGCAAAGAGATCTTTAATTCAAAATAGACTTATTCCTTTTACAATGAATAATCAACTTTTATATAATTGGTTTCAAAAAGGGATTAGATATATAGGAGATTGTTTTGAAGGAGGTATATTAATGTCATTTGATCAATTAAAGAATAAATATAAAGTATCAAACAACACTCTTTTTTGTTACTTCCAATTAAGGGCTTACTTAAGAGAAAAATTAGGTCAAGTAATGTTATTGCCAAAATCTAATGAAATAGAAACTTTAATTCAAAAAGGAAAAACTAAAAAATTTATTTCTTGTATGTATAGCTTGATTCAAAAACAGACAATTAAACAAGTATTCCATAAGTCAAGACAAAAATGGGAAAGTGACTTGAATATTAAAATTGAAGAAACAAATTGGTCCAGACTATGTCTTGATAGGATGACAAATACAATAAATGTCCAGTTAAGATTAGTGCAATATAATTTTTTACATCAATTATATGTTACACCACAAAAAATAAATTAATTAAATCCAGATTTATCCTATCAGTGTTTCCGATGTAACCAAGAAATCGGTACTTTTTTACATTTTACTTGGTCTTGTTCTAAAATTCAACCTTTTTGGACAAATTTAAGAGTTTTATTGGAACAAATTATTGGAACACAACTTCCACATAATCCAATATTATTTTTATTAGGTGATATTGAAGGGATAAAATCAAAACCCAAATTGAATAAATATCAGAAAGAATTTATAAAGATTGCACTGGCAGTAGCCAAAAAGGCTATTGCAGTTACTTGGAAATCGGGTGCATACTTAAGTATAGATCGTTGGAACAATCAAATTTCCAGCTGTATTCCACTTGAAAAAATTACTTATAATTTAAGAGATAAATATGAAACATTTTTGAAAATTTGGCGCCCTTATTTACATTAAATATATAGGTGCTCCGAAGATAAAATAATTAGTTAGTTGGGGAAATAAATAAATATATATACTAAAGTTATTACGAACTCCATGGAGCATGTGGGGATCTTCTGATATCCAGGCACTCTTTCTTTCTTTCTTTTTCTTTCTATAGGGATGTTAGGGGGGATGTAAGGGTATATTTTTTTTCTATTTTTTTCTTTCTGTAATGATTTGAAAACTCAATAAAAAAAGTTTTTTAAAAAAAGACGTTTAGCAAGCTTTTAAAAACCTACAAAGAGCAACTAAAAGAATTATTAGGAGGGAAAAGATGCAGTATGAAAGCAAAAAATATCAAAGTGGATAGTAAATGTTTTTTCAAGTATATAAAAGTAAAAGAGAGATTAGAGTAGATATAGTACCGCGAGAAAATGAAGCCAGAGAAATAATAATGAGAGACAAGGAAATGGTAGATGAACTAAATGAGTATTTTGTATTCGTCTTCACTGTGGAAGCAGTGTGCTAGATGTTGAAGGGTGTGAGGGAAAAGAAGTGAGTCAGGCTACAATTACAAAGGAGAAGATGCTCAAAAAACTGATAGACCAAAAGGTGCATAGGTCACCTGGACCAGATGAACTGCACCCTGAGGTTCTGAAAGAGGTAGCGATAGGGATTATGGAGGCATTAGTAATGATCTTTCAAGAATCACTGAACTTTGGCATGGCTTCAGAGGACTGGAAAATGGCAAATGTCACTCCACTCTTTAAGAAAGGAGGGAGGTAGCAGAAAGGAAATTATAGACCAGTTAGCCTGACCTCAGTGGTTGGGAGAGTGTTGGAATCAATTGTTAAGGATGAGGTTATGGAGTACTTGGTGACACAGGACAAGACTGGACAAAGTCAGCATGATTTCCTTTAGGGAAAATTTTGCCTGACAAACCTGTTAGAATTTTTTGAGGAGATTACACATAGGATAGATAAAGGGGATACAGCGGGATTTGAATGTCTGTTTGGATTTTCAGAAGGCCTTTGACAAAGTGTGACACATGAGGCTGCTTACCAACTTAAGAGCCAAGGTATTACAGGAAAGTTGTTAGCATGGTTAGAGCATTGGCTGATTGGTGGAAGGCAGCGAGTGGGAATAAAAGGTTCCTTTTCTGGTTGGCTGCCACTGACTAGTGGTCTTCCGCTGGGGTCAGTGTTTGGACTGCTTCTGTTTATGCTGTATATCAATGATTTAGATGATGGAATTGATAGCTTTGTTGCTAAGTTTGCAGATGATACGAAGATTGATGGAAGAGCAAGTAGTGTTGAGGAAATAGGAAATCTTCAGAAGGACTTAAATTAGAATAGGCAAGAAAGTGGCAAATGAAATACAATGTTGGAAAATGCGTGGTTGTGCACTTTGGTTGTGATGCTGAAGCTTTATAAGGCACTGGTGAGGCTTTACTTTGAGTACTGTAAACAGTTTTGGGTTCCATGTTTAAGAAAGGATGTGCTGGCATTGGAGAGGGTTCAGTGGAGGTTCACAAGGATTATTCTGGGAATGAAAAAGTTATACAAGGAACATTTGATGGCTCTGACTTTGTACTTGCTGGAATTTAGAAGGATGAAGGGGGATCTCATGAAACCTTTCAAATGTTGAAAGGTTTAGACAGAATAGGTATGGATAGGATGTTTCCCATGGTGAGGGAGTCTAGGATAAGAGGCCACATCCTCGGGATAGAGGGGCATCCATTTTAAAACAGAAATGTGGAGACATTTCTTTAGCCAGATGGTGGTGAATTTGTGGAATTTGTTACCACAGGCAACTGTGGAGGCCAGGTCATTGAGTGTATTTAAGGTGGAGATTAATAGATTCTCGATTGGCCATGGCATGAAAGGTTACGGGGAGAAGGCTTGAGAGTGGGCCAAAGAGGGGGGAAATAGTGTCTACTCAGCCATGATTGAGTGGCAAAGCAGACTTGATGGGCCAAATGGCCTAATTCTGTTCCTATGTCTTGTGGTCTTGTCTTGAAATCTACTGGGCAAGGACTTGCTGAACTTTGAGGTAAGTATGTTTTTCTTTTAACAATCCAGTGCTATCAGGTCCTGACCTGATTGTAGATGGTGTTACGTGCATGGCAACTAGTACAACTAACTTTAAGGTGTGGGAGTGAGAAGGTAGAGGCAAAACCAATTTCACACATGAAGCAACTGTGGATAACTAACAGCCAGCTAGATTATGTCTGTTGTCTAACTAACTGGCAAAATCAATAAGAGTTTTGAATATTTTTAAACATTCCTCACATTAAAAGCTATTAAAATATTTCTTGCAATAAATTGCTTTTCCTATGCTAAGTCTGGCAGCAGCAGGCAAGTTTCTCATGCTGTGTAATAAAGATTTATTGTAAGAAAATCAGGGTGTATCAGAGTCGGGGTTCAGTTATGAAACAGCAAGCAAAGAGTGGCCTACAAGTCCGCAACTTCATGACTGGCACTAAAATTCCAAATTTCACAGCACTTATGCTAAGTACACTTGAAGCTGATATTTGTTCTTGATACTTGGCTGCAGGGATGTATCCAGTTAGCATAAATCAATGCTTTTATTTTTCTCTTCAGATTACAAACATTACACCCAGGAAAAGAAATACAGATTGGATGATCGTTTTAAAGAATACGCCATTCAGAGTTCAGCCATGACTGGAAGTTCTTGCTACCTGGCTTTTAAATTCCTTGTCCCATACTCACCCTGTTCACTGTAAATTTAAAGAACAACATCTTTAATTTTTAAAGGCATAATGTAGCCTTCCAGACAATAGATTCAGTAATTTTAGATAATGAATCTCTGACTCCATTTATCCTCCTCCAGAACTAGATGTACCATTATTATCTAAATGTCCTATTATTTCTAGAAATCCCATATTGTCTCTTCTTTACATTGCATCTTTCCATCCTATCACAGGCATTCACTTCTCACCTATCTCTCCTTCCCACTTCCCCTGTATCTAAAAATTATTTTTCCAATATATTTTCAATTCTGACAAAAGTACATTAACTTTCTGTTCAGATGTTGTCTGAATAGATGGATGTTGTATCTGTTTTATTTCTGTTTCCAGCATCTTTGGTATTTTACTATTCTATCTAGAATCCACTCTCTACGGAATTTGAATGTATTGTTAAACAGTATTTGACTGATAGCTTTTTAATGATGACCCCCCCCCCCTTCACCATAACATTTGTAGTAACCTGGTTGGAGTCCAAATGCTAATTGTCTTGCCCTCTGAAGCATCAGAGAACAATTTGTGAATTATGAATTATGTGTTTCTGATTTGTTTAATAGATTTTTAAACTTGTGCAGTGATTTTCCATTTACATCTCATTCTCAGGAGCTAATTTGCAACAAAGCAAGAAGCAATAAAAACTGTGCTTTGTTAGAAGAAGCATATGCCATAGTGTCTGCACTTCCAAAGCAAGCTGATAATAACTTGCATGTTTCCATGATTGAAAACTATCCAGGGACTTTGGAATCTCTTGGTGACCCAATCAGACAGGTATTTTAAAATATCTTTTTTCGTTAACAATAAAATCATATTTTAATGGAATAAAACACTGTAGGAAGTTCAGCATTTACCGCTGAACCTGACTGCCGTTGGGAAAGCTGATGCAGTCAACCTTCCTAAGCTCATGCAGCTGGTGTAGTGCATTCTACAATTCTGTATAAATGACAGTGAAGGACAGGTTTGCTACTGATACCATGCAAAAATTCATCAATCTGGGATGATAGGACAGTTGTATGAAGAATATCAAGTTAACAAGGTTTGTATTCACCAGAATTTAGGAAACTGAGACAAGATCCAATTGAAATGGATCAATCAGGGCTTTAAAAAGATGCTTCCCTTGGCTTTGGAGAACAAGGATCACAGTCTCAGATTTTTAGAAAAAGAGGTTGAGAACTAAAAATAAGATTTAATAAATTTAACCATTTAATGAATTTATCTGTTCGCATATTGAACAGATTCATAGGAAGAGAGGAAGGTGATATGTTGCATGGCTGTGCTTCACATGGCAGTTCTTTACAACAGCAAGGAACGTTTATTTTTTAGTTTCTCGCTGTGCAAGAATGTTTTCTGTCTGTCTACTTTGATTTTTAAATTTACCCAATTTATCATTAAACAAACTGAAGAATTTAGCCTATCTAGCAAAATATCCCTGAAATCTTTTCCTACCTTCTGGATTTAACTGAGAAGGTGGTAGTGTGCATAAATATTCCATATGGTTCTTATAATTATTTTTGGCTTGGTCTCTACAGCCAAAATGAAGGATTTCCTTATTTGTAATTGGCATGTCCCCTTTGACACTCATCAATCTGGTAAAGATGAAGAAACAGGTGATGTATCATCATATAGAAATGTGAAGCCTTGCAAGAGAACTTTGGGATAATAGAGTCCCTTACACATCGGCTGATTTCTTTCTTGTTGTTGGTACTTTGTGACAATTATTTGATGTGGGAATTGGCACCTAATTCAGTCTGATCTGATGTAGATTTGAATATCTATATGCAGCATTTTAGAATATTTTTACATTATTCCCACAAAAATAAAGTTGTTCTTAATTGTGTTTTCCTTAGGGGCACTTCATCGTATGGGAGGGAGCTCCTGGTGCAAAACTATCATGGAAAGGTCACAAACGTATTGTTTTTCTCTTTAAAAATCACTTATTGATCTGTAAAACAAGAAGAGACAGCAGGACAGATACACAATGTTATGTCTTTAAAAACCTGATGAAGGTTGGTATTACATATTTTCTTTCTAACTCAGAATTGTATCGTTTTCTTTCAAATGCTAAACACATGTTCCCAGGGATGTCCATAGCTTTGTTGGATGTTGTGTGACCAAAACCTGCTAGTGCATGCAAATAAATATGAGCAGGTTCACTAACTGTATGTTGATGGTAAAATTACATCCTAAACAGACTTCCTAATTTCCATGGAAAAATAATTCCTAGTTTAGCCTGCTGTACAATGCTCAGGTACCATGCTTGAATCAGAAATCTGGGCAGCCCTGAACTAAACTTCAGTGTGAGACTGAATCTTTCACCTGTAACAGTATGATTGTTTTTAATGTTAGCCTTTCCATCAGTGTTATAAGCCTCTGCCAGAAACCTCAGCAAACTAATCAGGCTAGTATAGCAAAAAAGATCTGTCATTGAGTCTGAATCTTTAGTGCTTTGTTTTCATTGTTCTTATAAAAGGATCAATTAAGAATTATCTTTTATATGTAATTGATTTTAATAGATTTTAATGTGACAAGACAGTTTAACAGATAAAGATTTAACAATGTACTTTTATTCTTTCAACTAAGTTTGGAGGGTTAGAGCATAGAGCAGACCCTTCAATGTTGTGCTGAACCAGTAAAATTAGTCATCAAATGGCCAACTAAACTAAACCTCTTCTTCCTACAGGTTGTCCATATCATTCTATTTTCCTGACAGTCATGTGCTAAATGTCTCTTTAAAAGATCCCTAATGTATCTGCCTCTACCACCACCCCAGGCAACACATTCCAGGCATCTGCCATTCTCAGTATAAAAAAATCTTGCCTTGCATATCTCCTTTAAAATTTACCCCTTCTAAACTTAACTGCATACCCTCTGGTATTAGGCATTTCAACCCTATGAAAAAGATACTGTTTGTCAGCTCTACCTAGCCTGTCATAATCTTCTAAACCTCTATCAGATCTCACCTCAGCCTCTGCCACTCCAGACAAAACAACCCAAGTTTGTACAACCTCTCGTTATAGCATATGCCCTCTAATATAGGCAACATCCTGTTAAACTTCTTCTGCACCCTCTCCAGAACCTTGCCATCCTTCCTATAATGGGGCAACCAGAACTGTATGCAATACCCCAGATGTGGCCTAACTAGAGTTCTGAACTCATAACTTCTGAACTCATTTCCTCACCTAATAAAGACAAGCATACAATATGCCTTCTTAACCACTGTCAATCTGTGTAGCCACTTTCAGGGAGATATGAACTTGGAATCCAAGATCTCTGTGATCATCATCACAGTTAAAGGGCCTTGCTCCACACAAAGCCATATTGATTCTCCCTAATTGCAAATGCTCATAAATCCTATCCCTAAGAATTCTTTCCTGTAACCTCCTTACCACTGACATGAGACTCACCAGTCTGTAGTTTCCAGGATTATCCCTGGTTCCCTTCTTAAATAATGAAACAGCATTAGCTACTCACCTGTCCTTGAGGACCTCGCCTGTGGTTAGAGAGGACATGGAGATATTGGTTAAGGGTTGAAAATGTACAAGTAGGGTAACCTCTTTGGAAGAACAGACATAACAAAATTTTGTAGGCTTACAGTTTTGTGTACATATGCTGGCTCACTTCAGGGGTAGAATTGGGGCCCAAATGTCAAATTGTGCATAACTTACAGACACAATTCTATTTCTTTCCCACAAATGCGGTCTGAACTACTGAGTATTTCTAGCTTTTTTCTGTTTTCATTTTATGTTTATTAATGTAGATATGCCAAAAGTATTTAATTTTTAGAGCCTGCTCAGAAGTTTATAAACTCTCTTAATTAGTATAAATTCACAGGACAATTAATTTGATTTTGAAGCCAATGATTATTTTTAAACTGGCCGAAATTTGAATTGTGCTGAACATGTGATCTTTTGTGCGGTCATTGCCAACTTGTAATATGGTGCAAAAAGCACAGTGCAACAGAGCAAAAACTAGGCCAAAGCATTTCTGCTTCTGTTTCAGAACATTCAGATGGTCAATTTATTATTTTTTCAATAAATAAAATTATTTATACACTCAGGAGATCAAGCATCTTTTGTGAAGTGATAAAGAGTTAACATTTCAAGGCCTCTCATCAGAATTTTTTTGTATCGTATTACTGTTGGAGCTATGTAGTTTATTAAAACAAGTGGTCTGGGTTTTCCTTTGAATAAAATATTTACTGTTCATCTTTGTAAAACCTTTGTGATCTTTTGATGATGTTCCATATTTCACCATTCTTGAAGGTGAACATACAACATAAGAATCACCTTTTAAAAAAAAATATTATCCAGAATTTACACTCCTTTACTTCCCCTAGCTCACTAATATTGATGTAAATGACTTTGTGGAGGGTGATGAAAGATCCTTTGAAATTTGGCATGAGCGAGAAGATTCTGTACGTAAATACACTCTCCAGGCACGGACTGTGAATATTAAGATATCATGGTTGAAAGACATTTGTGGCATCCAGCAGCGCTTCAGTATACCTGCATGGAGTAAGTACATAACAAAATCCAAGCTATAAAAATTGTGCTTCTAATTTACAAATGTGTCTCAGTGATTTGGAAATAAGGATTATACACCAAATAATTAAACATTTTAACCATAATGAAGTAGTGAAGTTATTGAACATATTTGTATAGTTGTTAATATTTTCAAGCTGCATAAAGTATAAATATTATCCTTTCTATAATTTGTCCTACAATTTTTTGTGTAACTCACTGCCAGCTCTAAAGAATGGATTTGATTAGAGTAAGTAATCCAAAGTTTCTTCTTCATGCAGGTGTTTGTTTAACTTTAATTATCATTCTACCATACATGATATCCAAACAAAACAGTGTTCTTCCGGGGCCACAGTTCCAAACACAATACTGATGGTCATACACAGCCTAAGGCATATACAGCACATATAAGATTGCAAGTAAACGTATAATCACACAAAAATATATGTAGCCCAAGTCCCTGAATGACGTCCAATAAATTGGTGGTGCATGAGTGTTATTGCCATGTACAAGCAGCTCTCAGCAGTCCACAGACAAACGTTCAATTGGATGCATGCAATCTTGCTTATCTCCCACTGAACAAACACTGGATGACAACAGTGATGGGAAAGGGCCAACACGCATCCCGGCATGGACGCCATGCTACACCATCTTTGGCATCACCTCCCTTGGACTGCTGCAATAGGCAAGCAAACGAAACATTTTATACATTGTAATCTGCCACAATCTCAATTTCAGATAAATCCCACATTTGTGACAAATATTATTTTTATTTCTGAGTGAGACATCCTTTTGACTTGATCTTAATTTAAGGTTTTTTTTTTGCTCCTGTAACCATAAGAAACTTTTATGACTTTCTGACAGTCAGAAGTAGAAATATATGTCCTTTCAACCTACTACATTAGATTCTTTCATGGGCCATATACAATGTCATGTTTAACCCACTAACACAAACAGTCACAACCTATAATGAATATGATTTGAATCCTTTACTGTACATTCTATAAAATATTTTATTGCTGTTTTCAAGAGCCAGCGAGTTACACAGCATGGAATCAGGCTGATCAAGGTGCCCCATCCAAGCTACTTGACAGCATTTGGCCCATAATTTGCTAAACCTTTCAATCATGTATTTGTCCAGCTGTCTTATAAAAATTGTTATTGTAGCTACCTCAACCCCTTCCTCTGGGTGCTCATTCTACAAACATACGTTCTCTTTCCATCTTAAAATATTGTCCCCTAGTTTTGATTCTCTAACCCTGGTATAAAAGACTGAGTTTGTGTACTCAATTAATGCCAAATATTTTATACAAATCCATAAGTCTTCTGTACTCTAGGGAATAAAATCTTTGCCTATCTAACCTCTGCCTATAATTCAGTCCTTCAATTCATAGCAGCATCCTTCTAAATCTTTTCTGCAAACTTTCCACTTGAATAACATTTTTTTTGTAGCAATGCAACCAAACTGGACTCAATACTCCAAGTGTAGCCTCACCAGTACCCCGTATAGTCATACCAATATCCTCAGTGTCTTGAATTATGAAGACCAGCATGCTAAAAACCTTTTTCCATAACACTATAAGACAAAGGAACAGAGTTAGGCCATTTAGTCCATTGGGTCTGCTTCAACATTTGATCATAGCTGATAAATATTTTTCCTCCATTCTCCTGATTTCTGCCCGTACCCTTTGATGCCCTTACTAATCAAGAACCTATCAACCTCTGTTTTAAATATATCCAATGTGTCGGCCTCCATAGGTGTCTGTGATAATGAATTCCACAGACTTACCATTCCCTGACTAAAGAAATAGCTTCTCATCCCTGTTCTAATGGAATGTCTTTTTATTCTGAGGCTGTGCCTTCTGGTCCTAGGCTCTCCCACTACTTGAAACAACATTATCCACTGTATCCTGTAATTTGTCTGCCTCCCTTCTTAAAGAGTGGAGTGACGTTTGCAATTTTCCAGTCCTCGTACATTCTCTTCAACTACCTCTTGCAGAACCCTGGGGTGTAGTTCATCTTGTCTAGGTAACTTATCCATCTTCAGACCTTCCAGTTTCCAAGTACCTTCTCTTTAGTATTAGTGACTACATTCACGTCTGCCCCTGACTCTCTCAAAATTCTGGCATGTTGCTGATGTCTTCCACAGTGAAGACTGACGCAACGTACTTATTCAGTTCATCCACCATTTCTTTGTTTCCTATTACTACTTCTCCAGCAGCTTTTTCCAGTTGTTCAGTGTCCACTTAGCCTCAATTTTACTCTTTGTATATCTGAAAAAACTTATGGCATCCTCATATTGTCAGGTAGCTTACCTTCATATTTCATCTTTTCTCCCCATTTGGCTTTACTTGTTGTGTTCTGATGGATTTTAAAAACTTCCCACCACTATAGTTTCCTGCTAGTTTTTGAAATATTGTATGTTTTAATGCTTCTCTTTAACTTCCCTTGTGAGCCATGATTGAATTAAGTGGGTGTTTGTGTTTTTTAGATCCCCCAGAATTTGTGGAGAAACTGGCAGATTGCACTGCTGAAATGGGACAAACAGTGAAATTAGCATGTCTGGTTATTGGAAATCCCAGACCAGTTATCACATGGTACAAAGGTAATATCACAGTTTACTGATAGACTATGTGACTATAATATGCATCCTGGCAAAAATACAGATATTATTATCCTTTGCCATCTTTTCAGAGAAGATTGTAAGAGTTCATCGTTTATGTGATGATAAAAGCTATGTGGACAGGAAAACCACACATTTGACTTCTGATCTCTACTAAGCTGGCTATCAGAGTTGCTGTAATCAGCCTCAGAGTCCTGAAAGGGAAAAATAAACATTGAAAGTAGAATGATACAGCATTGGAACAGGCCACATCTGTGCCAATGATAATGCCAATTTAAACTTTACATCTCCTTGTCTATATACAGTGCTGTGCAAAGATCTTCACTATATATATGGCTAGAGTGCCTAAGACATTTGCACAGTACTGCAGTAATTTTATGCATTGCACTGAACTTTGCTGCAATTTAAAAAAAACTAATTTCATGGCAAATGTGAGTGATGATAAACCTGAATCTGATACAGGAGTCTATTGTAGACTGAGAGTGGGAAGGGGGTAGGGAGAATGGAATCATAGTTGGGAAAAGGGGGAGAGGGGAGAGTGTGGGAAGAACTAGGAAGGTATTGTGTAATGATCAATAAACCAGTTGTTTGGAATCAAATTACCTTGCCTGGTGTCTCAGGGCTGGGTGTGTCTGCACCCTCGCCACCCACCCCGTAGTACTCTACACCCTTCCCACAGTTCTCCACCCTCATCATTCCCAGCATTCTTTGCTCCTACCAGATTTACAAAGTCACTCTCCGCTCCATGTTGACAAATACAGTACTGTGAAAAGTCTTAGGCACCCTAGTTATATATAATGTGCCTACAACTTTTGCATATTACCGTACTTCCATTCTTTATCTGTTCATGTGTCTGTCTAAATGCCTTTAAACACTGCTATCATGCATACTTCTACCATCTTCTAGGCAGAACATTCCAGGTACCTATCACTTTCTGTATAAACAAACCTGCCTTAGAAATCTCTTTAAATCTCATCCCTCACACCTTAAAGCCATGCCCTTTAGATACATAATGAAATTTAAGTTGTGCATGTTTCATCCTTTGCAAATATAAATGGAACTTTTTAGTGCAATTTGCAATCTTTGTGAAACACTCGTAGCATAAGTGGGAGTGAATTTTTCTTAAACATTTTATGCTGTTTTCCAAGGTTCAACAAGCATTGCATTTCATCATGAGTACAGGAATCTCTTATTACAATTGTACAGGACCTTGAAACAACAACTGTTGTGTTCAGTTTTGGTCTCCATAACTGAGGTAGGAAATTCTTGCTTTGGAGAGATGGCAAAGGTTCACCAGACTGACTCCTGGACTGTATAAAGATTGAGTTTATTTTAACTACAGTTTAGTAGTATTGTATTTGGCCCTTATCCCTATTTTTTTTTCCTTAGCATGTACCTTTCTAAATAACTTTTAAAAGTTGTAATTGTTTCCAGTGCTACCACTTGCTCTGGTAGCTCAATCCATGTATTTATCACACTAAGTGTGGACAAACTTGTCCCTCAGGTCCCCTTTAACTCTTTCCCCTCACTATAAAGCCATGCCCTCTAGTTTTAGACTCCCCTACCCTTGGAAAAAGATTGTAATCATCCACTTTACCCATCTCCACCATGATTTTATAAACCTCTATAACGTTACCCCTCAGCCTCCTATGCCCCAGAGAAAGCAGCTCCAGCCTATCATCTCTCCTTATAACTCAAGCTCTCCAATCCCAGCAACATCTTGATGAGTCTTTACTGCACCCCTTCCAACTTAATGACATCATTCTTGTAGCTAAGCGATCAGAACTTATCACAATATTCCAAGTGCTTTTTCACTAACATCTTGTACAACAGTGACATGACACCCCAGCTGTTGTACTCCGTACACTGAGCAGTGAAAACAAGTGTGACAAATATTTTCTCCCTGTCCACATGTGTTGCCAGTTTCACAGAACTATGTACCTGTACCCCCTCATTCTTGTTTCTACAACATTCACCATGGGCCTGCAATTTACTGTTTAAGTCACATTCCCTGTTCTTCTGTTTCACCTCCACTAGCTGTTTTCATGTCTTCCAATCTAGTGTAATGCATTTACGTTCACAGTATGATCTCCTCTGTATTAAGGGAACCTAATGTGGATTGGATGATTGCATTCCCTACAAAATGATTTCTCCATCCCACTCCCTCTCCAAACCTATATATCAATGTGTTAATTTGGAGTGCTTTTGCATTGCCCTTTGTGGGGATGAGGTACAACATTCCATTTAGGGCCTGATGCAGCTTTCAGATCTCACTTCCATGATGTGTATCCGAAGTGGGCATTTTTGCGGTAGATTGACTTGTGAATGGTAATACTAACTTAGCTTTTCTCTATCCTCTGACTGCTTGATCCACTGGGCTTTTCCAGCATTGTCCCTCTCTATCTATTTATCTATCTATCTGCCTTTATCTATTTATCTATAATCCAGATAGTACTGAAAACAGCATAGAATTAGGGAAAACCTGGCCTCATTCTAAAACAGATTGTCATCTCCATCCATCCACTTGTTGTCTGCTTCTTGCCACTATCTTTCAGCAAAGCATTTGATAAGGTACCCCATGCGAGACTTATTAAGAAAGTAAGGAATTATGGGATCCAAGAGACATTGCTTTGTGGATCCAGAATTGGCTTGCCCACAGAAGGCAATGAGTGGTTGTAGACGGGTCATATTCTGCATGGAGGCCGGTGACCAGTAGTGTGCCTCAGGGATCTGTTCTGGGACCCCTTCTCTTTGTGATTTTTATAAATGACCTGGATGGGGAAGTGGAGCGATGGGTTAGGTTTGCTGATGACACAGAGGGTTGGGGTGTTGTGGATAGTGTGGAGTGCTGTCAGAGTTTACAGCAATCTGGAAGTCTACAAGAAGTTCAAGAACTTCTTTATAATTTCAAATAAATTTTTTCTAAACTCCAACAGATATAGGTTCATTCTGTTTGATTTTCTTCATTAATTGATTCCTTTATACAATAGGATACAAGTAGAATGCAAAACTAGGCTGAGAAGTGGCAGATGGAGTTCAACCTAGATAAGTGTGAGGCGGTTCATATTGGTAGGTCAAATATGATGGCAGAACATAGCTTTAATAGTAAGACTCTTGGCAGTGTGGAGGATCAGAGGGATCTTGGCGTCCGAGTCCATAGGACACTCAAAGCTGCTGCGCAGGTTAACTGTGTGCTTAAGAAGACATACGGTGTATTGGCCTTCTTCAACCGTGAGGTTGAGTTCAAGAGTTGAGGGATAATGTTACAGCTATATAGGACTCCACTTGGAGTACTATGCTCAATTCTGGCCACCTCACTACAGGATGAATGTAGAAACTATAGAAAGGGGGCAGAGGAGATTTACAAGGATGTTGCCTGGATTGAGGAGCATGCCTTATGAGAATAGATTGAGTGAACTTGGCCTTTTCTCCTTGCCGCGACGAAGGGTGAGAGATGACCTGGTAGAAGTGTATAAGATGATGAGAGGCTTTGGTCATGTGGATAGTCAGTGGCTCTTTCCCAGGGCTGAAATGGCTAACATGAGGGGGCATAGTTTTAAGGTGCTTGGAAGTAGGTACAGAGGAGATGTCAGGGGTAAGTTTTTTTTAATGCAGAGAGTGGTGAGTGTGTGGAATGGGCTGCTGGTGATGATAGTGGAGGCAGTTACAGTAGGGTCTTTTAAGAAACTCTTGGATAGGTACATGGAGCTTAGAAAAATAGAAGGCTATGGGTAATCCTAGGAAATTTCTATATTAAGTATATGTTCGACACAACATTGTGGGCCGAAGGGCCTGCATTGTGCTGTAGGGTTTCTCTGTTTCTTATAATTCCTCATTTCCAGTTTTGATGAAGTCTTGCAACTGAATTGTTAACTCTGCTTCTCTTTCTACAGATGCTGCTTGAGTTGCTGAGTGTATTCAGCATTAATTTTTGTTTTTCTTTATTATGACTTCTAGCTCCTAGAAGTAATGGTAGGCCTTCAGATTCGAAGAAGACATGCTGTTGTGCAGTTCATCTGTGAACACGGAGGTGGCTCTGCAGTCCCAATCTGGAAGCACAGAGTCTAGCACTGGAAGTCCGCTGTTGTAATAATTGTGGCTGCTGTTCTGTGACGCCGCTGAAGGTTTTCCATCAGTTTTTGGCAGCGCCTGTCTTCAAAACTGGTGTAGGCTTCATAGCACAGGGCTCGCCTGCAGGTTCTGTCAGCAGCCGCAGCTTCTAGTTCCTTTGGCTGAATGTCACAGTAGCGTAGGGTTTCCTTCACAGCGTCTTTGTGGCGCTTGCGTGGGTGACCTTGAGGTCTCTTTCCAGTCTCCAGTTCACCGTAGAGCAGCTGACGAGGCATACAGTGGTCGTCCATTCTGATGACGTGTCCCACCCACTGTATCTAGGCTCTGATGATCAGGGACTTAATGCTAGTGGACTCCGCACGATCTAAGACCTCCAAGTTGGAGACATGGACTTGCCAAGGATGGAGCGGAGGATGCGCATGTGAAATTTCTCCAGTTGTTTGATGTGTTGTCGGTATAGAGTCTAGGTTTCATATCCATATAGGGGAGAAGGGATGACCACAGCTCTGTAGGCTTCCAGCTTTGTGGAGATGCAAACGTTGTGTTGATTGAGCACTCTGGTACACAGCCTCCCCGGACCCTGGCTGGCCTTGCTGATACTCAAGTCAATTTCTTTGCCCAAAGACCCAAACCTTGAGATGATGCTTCCCAAGTATTTGAAGCTGTTTACATTTGTCAGCTGGGTGTCATCAACAGTGATTTTTGGTTCTATGGGGTTGGTGTTTGGTATGGGCTGGTGAAGTACTTCAGTCTTGTTCAGGCTGATAGTCAGGCCAAAGGGCATAGCAGCATCTGAGAATTTATTCAACGTCAACTGTAGATCACTGTCTTTGTGCACCAGGAGCACACGGTCATCAGCAAAGAGGGTTTCTTAAATGACTGTATGGAGGCACTTCCGTGCGTTCAAGTGGCAAAGGTCAAAGAGAGAGCTGTCCATCCAAAAGATGTTCCCTCCCTCCTTTAGACCTTGGGCAGCATGTGACAACACGCAAGTGAAGAACAGATTAAACAGAAATGAGGCAAGGACGCAGCCCTGCTTCACCCCATTGGAAATGGCAAATGCAGCTGACGTATCACCACTACAAGGGACCTGTCCTATCATTCTGTCGTGGAGCAGCTGAATCATCTTCATGAATTTCCTTGGGCATCCGTAACGGCTCAGGATGATCCAGAGAGCCTCCCTGTTTACAGTGTCAAATGCCTTTGTCAGGTCAGTGAAGTCAGAGTAAAGAGGCTTGTTCTACTCGATGCACTTCTCCTGGACTTGCCTCACAGCAAATACCATGTCTACTGTACTCCATTCTGGCCGAAAGCCACACTGCGCCTCCGGGAGGTTCCTTTCCGAGACAGTGACAAGTCTGCTCAGGAGAATGTGGACAAAAGTCTTGCCTGCAATGGACAGCAGTGAGATAACCGTGTAGTTTCTGCAGTCTGATTTGCTTCCCTTGTTTTTGTAGAGAGCCACAATGAGGGCATTGTGGAAGTCGTCAGGCATCTCTGTGATCCAAATGTCTTCCAGGATGTCTTGGAATGCCTGTAAGGCAGTTGGGCCTAATGCTTTGTAGATCTCAGCAGGAATGCCATCCTGCCCCGTTGCTTTATTTGAGTTCATCTGCGAAATTGCTTTCTTGATCTCATCAGTAGAGGGTGGCAGGTCTAGGTCATCCAGGACTGGGTGCTGAGGGATCTGCTGTAAGACAACAGGATCAACTGTGGACAGCCTATTGAGGAGGTTGGAAGTGTTCAGCCCAGCGGTTTTTCAGTCCTTCCTGGTCTTTGATCAGGCTTGACCCATCAGATGACAGCAAGGGGGAGCATCTTGATTTAGAAGGACCATAAACTGACTTTATGGTCACAGGCAGCAAGTACTGTACTGCACAAAAGTCTTAGGCACATGTAAAAAGATCCTGTAAAGTGAAGATGCTTGCTACAATAATGAAATGAGGTGTCTAAATATTGAAGCATTTATCATAAGGTTCAGTAAGCAGTAAAAAACTAAATCAAATCAATATTTGGTGTGACCACCCTTTGCCTTTAAAACTGCACTAATTATCTCACTGTGGTACAGTTTCATAAGAAAATTGGCTGGTAGATTGTTCCAAGCATCTTGAAGAATTTGCTACAGTTCTTCTGCAGACTTTGGCTATCTCGCTTGCTTCTGTCTCTCCTGGTAATCTCAGACAGCCTTGGTGATACTCAGATCAGTGGTCTGCAGAGACTATACCATCTGAAACCATACAAAAAAAGCTAGGGTGCCTAAAGCTTTTGCACAGTACTAAATACGGAAGTGATGCCATTAGCAACTTCCCTCCAGATTACAGACCAGCCTAATTTGGAATTACAGTGCCAGTTTTTCATAATTACTGAATAAATCCTGGAACATCCCTATTTAAGAACATCTTGGTAGTTCCTAACAGGGTTTGAAAAGGCTACCCTTTTCAAGAGTATTAATGAGCTGTGATTACATATTGGTTTTGGAAGTAATGTTCCAGTCTCATGTAGCATGTATAGAAAAAGATCATTTTAGTTTTTGATCAAACCAGATGTTTAAATTAATGTGATTTACCTTTTCTTGTTTGATGATGGATATCTGTTGATATGATAATCTCACAAACATTCATTAATTCCTCTGGACATATTCATGTTGTTCCACTAGATGGCAAACCTGTGGAGGTTGACCCGCATCATATTATTATTGAGGATGAGGACGGTTCCTGCACTTTGATCTTAGATACTCTAAATGCTGCTGATTCTGGGCAGTATATGTGTTATGCAGCCAGTGCTGCTGGGAATGCCAGTACACTCGGAAAGATTCTTGTACAAGGTATTTGATTACAATTTTTGGGTATCTATTTTGTATTAATGATAGATTTCTTTTATTAAATGTAAATATGTTAAGTTCCTTTTTTCTGGTATAAATTATAGCATTCTGTTTTATTTTAAAAGTATGTATCTTTTGTCAGTGCAGAGCTTAAGCTGAGTTCTAAGTTATAGTTTTCACATAACTGAACTTCCCTGAACTAGGCATAACTATACCAATTCTGTGAATTCAGATGATGCATCAGATATGAAGAGGGTGCCTGACCATTAAAAATGGCATATGTGGGATATCAACCTTTTGAAAGAACATTTAACATCTGACACCATTTTCATGTACTCTTTTTAACAAATGGATTTATTCCAAGCATAGTTAATAGTACTGTAATGATATTTTTTTAAACCTGTAGAAATTGGAAACTGAAATGCAAACGAAAATACTAGAAAAACTTATCAGGCCAGGCAACATTTGTGGAAGCAGTTATTTTTAGGCCAAAGATCATTTGTTAGACATTAAGACAAAAAGAGCCTTTTGACCTGAAACTTTAACTCCGTCTCTCTTGCCAGTGCTGCTTGATGTATTGAGTTTTTCAGCATTTTCGGTTTTTGTTAGAGTTGACAGTAAGACAGACGTGTTTTGAGGAACTTTATCTATATACTGTACAGGCCAAAAAACAATCATTAAGGGAGTCATTGGAGAATCCCTCCAATAAAGTACTAATTTCAGCTGAATGTGAAGTTGGAAAGAGGAGCAGATCCACATCAGGATCTAGAGGAATTTACAATTATTCATCTATCACCTGCCCTGAGCATGCCCATTTGGTAGTAGAAATGTTTTCTATACACGTTAGTTTATAATCCCTAAATTTTCAATAGCTAAGATGTAGTTTAGTTACTTCGAGTCATAGAGCATTACCACATAGAAACAGGCACTTTGGCCCATTTAGTCCATGCTGACCTGTTTTGCTGTCTAGTCCTATCTAGCCATAACCGGACAATAGCCCACAATACCTATCTAAACTTCTTGTAAATGTTGCAATTGAACCGGCATCTACCACGCTCATTCCACGCTCACCCTCTAGAATCCGGGGTTCCTAACCTGGGGTCTATAGACCTCTTCCTTAATGGTATTAGTCCATGACATAAAAAAAGTTGGGAAACCCTGCACTAAGAGAAAAAGTTCCCTCTCAGGTTCCCCTTTCATCCTAAATCTCTAGTTCTAGTCCCACCCAACCTCAGTGGAAAAACAGGAGAAAACCTGTGATGATGAAATCCAAGTAACACACACAAAATGCTGGAGGAATTCAGCAGGCCAGGCAGCTTCTATGGAAAAGAGTACAATCACCTTTACAGTCCTGCTGATGGGTCTCGGCCTGAAGCATCCACTGTACTTGTTTTCCATAGATGCCTGGCCTGTTCCATGGAAAAAGCTTAACTTGCATTTATTCTACCTATTCCCTTCATATATACTCCATCAAACCTTTCTTCATTTTCCTATGCTTCAGGAAATAAAGTCCAAACCTATTCAACCTGTCTCTGTAACTCAGGCCCTGAAGCCCCGACAACATCCTTGTAAAAATAATATTCTGAATGATATTTTAATAAATCCATTTTAGGAACCTTTACCATATCAGTTAAAAATGCTGTTTTAAATTTCAGTGCCCCCAAGGATTGTAAGCCATCTTAAAAACATTCCATTTGTTGAGAATGCAGATACACAGTTTGTATGCACTATTGAAGCGGCACCAGCCCCTCAAATAAGGTAAGGTTCTTACTTAAAAGGCTTCAGTTTTTCCTTCCCTTGATTTAAAATTCTTCATTCCTCTACTGAGGTTTTGTGTTATGACAATAGCTTCATAGACAATGGTTAGAAACAAAGACCATCCCTTGAAGTTATCCTTCTTTCCCTGATCCTCCATAAAATTCACTTATTTTGGTCAAATATTTATGATCTCTAAGGTTTTTTTAAATGTTTCTGTGATATGCCCTTATCAAAATAAAAAATTTGCTAAATAATATCTTTACTGCAATCACAAACAGTGTTAATGGCCTCTTGTCTGAAATGTTTATATACTTGCATGCCTCTTATCTGCATGCCTCACCCTCCCCAACGCCTTCCACAGATTCCCTTCTCCAAGTTACCACTGCTAATTTCTGGTCCTTGTGCTAAACCAGTTAGTCATTTCTCTCTTTAATTTGTCTTTCTTTTCTTTCCCCACCCTTCCCCAGATTTCCATGATTCCATGAATCTGGGGTTTCCTGCTCTCAATGTGTAAACTTATTTGATTTTTTTATACTTTCTGAATGGAACAGAATCCAGGCTAATTAAATATTGGCAAGTTGATCTTAAAGTTGTCAAGGTTGATTTATTTTTTCACTCAACATGATTTTGAAATATTAAAACTAATGTTTTCAGAGTTATTTTACATTCTGTCACCATTTGTGATTAATTATTCTGTTCTTTTTGAAGATGGACTACTGGTGGCTTACCACTGACAAATAAGACAAAGTACCAGACTTTCTTTGACCCACAATTTGGAGTTGCAATGCTGATCGTCAAAAACACAGAGAAGAATGACCTTGGATTCTATGAATGTGAAGTGAGTATGGCATAAAGTTATAATTCAACAAAATTAGTACTTAATAGCAAAACTAAGTTCTTCAGTCTAGCAAAATTTAATAAGGAGTTGTATGTTGATCTATTTTCATATTCCATACATGTAAAGCGCGCTTCCCAGTCTCATTCACTGTTTCAGAATATGAATGAGATTTATTATCACTCTCAATCGAGAGAAAATCTGCAGAAGCTGGAAATTCAAGCAACACACACGAAATGCTGGAGGAACTCAGCAGCTCA
This sequence comes from Hypanus sabinus, assembly GCF_030144855.1. Taxonomy (NCBI): domain Eukaryota; kingdom Metazoa; phylum Chordata; class Chondrichthyes; order Myliobatiformes; family Dasyatidae; genus Hypanus; species Hypanus sabinus. The sequence continues at coordinate 16,260,467 of NC_082711.1, forward strand.
GACAGCATCTGTAGAAAAAAAAATACAGTCGACTTTTCAGGCCAAGACCTTTTTTTCCATAAATGCTCGCTGGCCTGCTGAATTCCTCCAGCATTTTGTATGTGATGCTTTATTATCACTCTCTTAGGTTACATGAAATTTGTTGTTTTACAGCAGAAGTACAGTACAAGGACACAAAGTTACTATAAATTACAAAAATAAAGAGTGCAAAAATAAGGAATGATAAAAGAGAAACAAACAAAATAATAGATAAACAAACAAACAATAAATATCGGGAACATGAATTATAGAGTCCTTGAAAGTGCATCCGTATGTTGTGGAATCATTTCAGTAGCGTTGGGACAAATGAAGTTATCCCTCCTGGTTCAGGAGCCTGATGGTTGATAGAAAATAACTGTTCCTGAACCTGGTGGTGTGAGACCTGAGGCTCCTGTACCTCCTGCCCGATGGCAATAGCGAGAAAGTGCATGGCCCATGTGGTGGAGGCCCTTGATGATGCAATGCTGCTTTCCTGCAACAGCATTCCTTGTAGTAGCAAGAAGAGGGCATGCCCCAGATGGTGAGAATCTGGGTGTTGGGTGCCACTTTCTTGAGGCACCACCTCTTGAAGATGGTGGGAAAAGTTGTACATCTGATTCAGCAACAGTGACTGAATAAACTTAAACAACATTTTTATGCACACAGAGACAGAACTCTCTATTACCACATCTGAAGGTGCTACCAATTAGCTGTTTTAATCATAAAGCCTATTAATATTGGAGTTCTAACCAAGACAAGGTTCTTCAATTGAAACATGTACAAAATGCTGGAGGAACTCAGCAGGTCAAGCGGTATCTATAGAAATGAATAAACAATCAATGTATCAGACCAAGACACTTCAGTACTGGATAAGAAGAAGGATGGCAGATTAAAATGGTGGTGGGAGGGAGGGAAGGAAAGGAGAACTAGCTAGAAGGTGATAGGAAGGAGAACTAGCTAGAAGCCAGGTGGGTGGGAAAGGTAAAGGGCTGGAGAAGAAGGAATCTGATATCAGAGGAAAGTGGACCATGGGAGAAAGGGAAGAAGGAGGGGCACCAGCGGGAGGTGATAGGCAGGTGAGGAGAAGAGGTAAAAGATCAGGGTGGGGAATAGAAGAGGGAAGAGGAGGGAAAAATTACCAAGAAGAGAAATTGATGTTCAAGCCATCAGATTGGAGGCTACCCTAGACAGAATATGAGGTGTTCCTCCTTCCCCCTAAGAGTGGCCTCATCATGGCAAAAGAGGATGCTGTGGACTGATGTGTCAGAACTGAAATGGCGATAGGAATTGAAATGGTTGGCCACCGAGAAATACTGCTTTTGGTGGATGGAGTAGAGGTACTCAACAAAGTGGTCCCCCAATTTACGGCAGGTCTCACCAATGTAGAGGAAGTCACATCAGGAGCACTGGATACAATAGACGCCTTAAGAGATTTACAGGTGAAGTGGTGCCTCACGTGGAAAGACTGTTTGTGGCCTTGAATGAAAGTAAAGGAGGAGGTGAATGGGCAGGTGTAGCATTTCTGTCGCTTTCAGGGAGATTAGTAGGGAGGGATGAATGAACCAGGGAATCATAACCATATAACAATTATAGCACGGAAACAGGCCATCTCGGCCTTTCCAGTCCTTGCTGAACGCTTACGTTCACCTGGTCCCACTGACCCACACTCAGCCCATAACCCTCCATTCCTTTCCTGTCCATATACCTATCCAATTTTACTTTAAATAACAATACCGAACCTGCCTCTACCACTTCTACTGGAAGCTCGTTCCACACAGCTACCACTCTCTGAGTAAAGAAATTCCCCCTCGTGTTACCCTTAAACTTTTGCCCCCTAACTGTCAACTCATGTCCTCTTGTTTGAATCTCCCCTACTCCCAATGGAAAAAGCCTATCCATGTCAACTCTATCTATCCCCCTCATAATTTTAAATACCTCTATCAAGTCCCCCCTCAACCTTCTATGCTCCAAAGAATAAAGACCTAACTTGTTCAATCTTTCCCTGTAACTTAGGTGCTGAAACCCAGGTAACATTCTCTGTACTCTCTCTATTTTGTTGACATCTTTCCTATAATTCAGTGACCAGAACTGCACACAATACTCCAAATTCGACCTTACCAATGTCTTGTACAATTTTAACATTACATCCCAACTCCTATACTCAATGCTCTGATTTATAAATGCCAACATACCAAAAGCTTTCTTCACCACCCTATCCACATGAGATTCCACTTTCAGGGAACTATGCATCATTATTCCTAGATCACTGTGTTCTACTGCATTCTTCAATGCCCTACCATTTATCATGCCCTATCACGGAGGGAGTGATCTCCGCAAAAAGTGGAGTATCATCGGGAGGTAAAGGTGTGTTTGGTAGTAGGATCCCATTGAAGATGGCAGAAGTTGAGAATGGTGTATAGGATATGTTGGCTCATGAGGTGGTAGGTGCGGATGAACTCAGCATCAATGGTGGAGGAAGGGAACTCCCTTTTTCTTTGAAAAAGGAGTACGCCTCTGTTTGGAATAGAAAGCCTCATTCTGGGAACAGATGCAATAGAGATGAAGGAACTGATAAAAAAGATACAGCATTTTTACAGGAGCCAGGGTGGGAGGAGGTATAGTCAATATAGCCATGGAAATAGGTAGGTTTATAAAATATGTCGGCAGACAGTTTGTCTCTAGAGATGGATACAAATCAAGAAAGAGGAGAGAGGTGTCAGAAATGTACCAAGTGATTTTAAGAGCAGGGTGAAAGTTGGAGGGGAAAGTTGATGAAATTGACAAGATCAGCATGGGTGTCTGAAGCAGCACCAAAGCAGTTCTCAGTGTAGTGTACGAAGACTTGGGGAGCATTAACTGGGAAGGCTTGGAACATGAACTCTTGTAAGTAGCCATTGAAAAGGCAGATATAGCTGGGGCCCATGCAGATTCCCATGATAACCTCTCGAGCTTGGAGAAAGTGGAAGGAACCAAAGGAGAAATTGTGAGTGTGAGGACCAGTTCTGTCAGACAGAAAAGGATGATGGTGAAGAGGAACTAGTTGGGCCTTTTGTTAAGAAAGAAGTGGAGAGAGGTGGAGAGAGGCCTTCTTGGTTGGGGGACAGAAGTGTAGGAACTGAACATCCATGATGAAAATGAGGCAGTCAGGGCAGGGAATTAGGGGTTCTTCAGTTATCTTTATGGCTTGCAATTACAAACTGATATTGAACACTAGTGCTTCAGTAATCTTCTTAAGTGTCTTGTATTCGGTATCAGAAACAGGTTTAATATCACTGACATACACCGTGAAATTTGTTGTTTTGCATCAATAGTGCAATGTACATCAAAAATGCTGTAAGTTATAATAAATATGTATTTTGAAGAAAATTTAAAAGAAAGCAAGATAGATAGTGTTCATGGCTTGGTTCATTGTTCATTCAGAAGTCTGATAGCAGAGGGGAAGAAGCAGTTTCTAAAACATTGTGTGTGTCTTCAGGATCCTGTACCTCTTCTCTGATGGTAATAGTAAGGAGAGAGCATGTCCTGAGTGATGTGGATCCTTAATGGTGGATGCTGCTTTTATGAGGCATCACCTTTTGAAGGTGTCTTGAATGTTGGGGTGGCTAACGCCCATGATGGAGCCGGCTGAGTTTGCAACCCTCAGCAGCTTTATCCAGCATAGTGCAATGGCTCCTCCATACCAGATGATGATGCAACCAGTTGGAATGCTCTTCATGATACATCTGTAGAAACGTATTAGAGTCTTTGGTGACATACCAAATCTCCTCAAACACCTAAGGAAATATAGCTGCTGATATACCTTCTTTATAATTGCATCAATACGTTGGAGCCAAGGATAGATCTTCACAGTCAATGACACTCAAGAACTTGAAACTGCTCACCTTTTCTGCTGCTAACCTGTCACTGAGAGGGTCATATAGGACCTTAAAAGTTTCCAGCAGTTTCTAATCTTGAAATATTAACAAGTCATGTTAGTTACCTTTGCTGGTTTTCAAGTACAGAAGCATGAACTTTATTTCTGGACAAAAAGAAGATTGAAGAGATTCCACTAATTCATTGATAACTTTCCTGACTAATTCCAATCGATGTCTCAGAGTAACTAAAATGGATTCATCAAGTTGTACTGCATAGAAATAGATGCTTTGCTTCAACTCAAACATACCACTTGTGATGTTTATTGAAGCTAATTCTATTTGCCCCCATTAGGCCCATTGTGCTGTACTCCTTTAACATCCAAGTATCTGTCTGCATATTTTAAACACTGTAACTGTACCTGCCTCTACTAGTTCTTCTGGTAACTTGTTTCATATTACAATCCTCTGTAAAAAGTTTCCCCACAGGACTCCTTCAAATTTCTTATCTTAAACCTATGCCTTCTGTTTTAGACTCCAAACGCTGGAAAAATATCTCTGAATAACTACTCTTTCAATCCCTCCATAATTTTATAAACCTCTAAGGTCATCCCTCATATGTTTCAGTGAGAATAAACCCAGCCTATTTCTTCTCTCCTTATGTAAGGCTTTCCAGTGCATGCAATATCCTGATGAATCACCTCTGCATCCTCTCTGGTGTATCACATCCTTCCTATAATGTGGTGAGCTGAATTATTGCAAACCTTAAAATATTTTCCTTATTTCCAGCACATTAATGTATTCATGCTTTTTTGTGTGTGAGTAGTAATGGGTCTGTTTCTACAAATACCAGAAGTGGAAATTATTCTTAGAAAAGCAGAAATCTGAAAGATCAGGATCGAATTCCCTGAAAGCAGTCTGCTGCCACCAGGTGCCACTCAGTCTGTTGTACTCTGGGTCATTTACACAACTTCTGGCTCCACCTAGGGTGCCATGGTAGCATAGCGGTTAGTGCAACGTTGTTACAGCTTGAACTGTTTTGGAGCTTGGAGTTCAATTTCAGCACCATTCTGTAAGGAGTCGCCATATGTTCTCCCCGTGGAATGCGTGGGTTCTGAGTGCTTGGTTTCCTCCACACAGTCCAGACATACTGGGTAGATTGATTGGTCATGTAAATTGTCTTGTAATTAGGTTAGGTTTGTCGGGGGTTGCTTGGGTGGTATGGCTGGAAGGACCTTATCCATGGTGTATCATTAAAGTAAAAAATAATTCAGCATAATAAAGATAAAACAATTTCATGTATGTTTAGAATTCTTGCACTAATTCACTTGGATATATTTCTTAAAGGAAAATTGGAAGAAAAGGGTAGTACAATGTAATTTCTCGTGCCTAAGAGGAAGTCTTATTCTACATTTAAACTTGTAAATCTGAATTGTTGACTTTTAATTTCCCAGATTACAAACAAACTGGGTACAGCCAGAGACGTTGCAGAGTTGTACCTTCAGGCCCCTGTCCTAATCCCAGAAAAGAGAAAAGATCAAGTTGTCATGATTGAAGGTAAGTTATGTAATTGCTTTGGCTACTGCGGATATAATTCTGGGAGTGAATCTTAAAACAAATGTTCAGAAGCTGTTGCATTTGTCAGGAAGTGAGGTCAATCAGTTGTGGTTGGATTGTTGAGTTTTTAGACCTTCTAAGGTTGAATAATATATGAAATTGAACATTTCTAAAGACACTACCTTGTTATATAACTCTTATTTAAAGGAGATGTAAATTGACAAGGTATAGAGAAAGACAACACATTTGCTGATAGGGCTGGATTATGGACAAACTGGATAAACTGGACCAGGGAGGTAAAATAAGCAGCAGGCTGAGCCTCTTCATTGTGGTTGGAGGCAGTATACAGAAAATAGAGTGGTACTCCAAGAAAATAGCTACTGCCACTGTTTCAAGATCACCCCTTATAATGATGATCAGGGAAGCAAAGAGGGAATCTGTGAGAACCAATAAGTACGTTACTGTCTCAACAGAAGAACTCATGAACTTAGACAACCGAATACCTGTGTGCACACCTACTATGTTTTCCTGGCTGTCCATGAAGAGTCAAAGAATAGAAAATATAAAACACAATTAAAAAGAGTTTCTGCTGCTGACCACATATTCCTCGTAGCCCCATTTTAAATCTCTACATATCTGTGGCATGCCTCACATCCACGATAGTTGGTCTGCAGAGCTGCCACCACCAGCACACATGAAGTGTCTGTGTTTATATTCATTCCTTACCAATTCCAATGTTACATTCCAGTGTCATTGGCTGTAGGTCATATGTCTGACATTTAGCATCTTCTTATTGGTTCTGCTCCAGGCCAGCGTCTATTTATTTCACTCTTCCCAGCAACTGACAATCAGTAATTTATGGCCCTTTGTTCTCAGTCAGCAAGCAGGTTGAATCATGCAGAATAGATTCAGACCCTAACAGTCAAAAACCTTCATATTATATGAAACCAAAGAACACCTCACAAATAATTTTGGAAATGGTCCTTTGTCTAGCAGATTACCTGAGGTATTATTGTGTCGACTTTAAAACACAGATCAAGCCAACTGTCTAACTCACAAAATGGAGAATACAATCTTTTCATAAAATGGCAGCCTTGATTTCCTCCCTCATGGCAAGAACAAAGACAATTTTTTTTATTCCTCTGTCCTTGATTCATTCAAATACACTGATTTGCAGACTAATTCTTTTTGGCCAGCTACCATTTTAAACCATAAAGTTTCTACTTGTACTCTCTGAGGCAAGCACTTCACTCATATCTGTTCATTTTGAACCTTCACCTCTCTTCCTCCCCTCTACACGAATCACCCATTTCCTTCCTTAATTTTTCCACAACCTATCATTTCATAATTCCATCAAGCAGTCTTGTTCTCCACTCTCCTCTACTACTTCTCATCTTCAAATGTTCCTTCCATATTCCCTCTCTTCTGCAACTTGTCTCTTAAGTTTCACTTACTGGTTAACCCTCTTCCTACTCTAAGAGAGCAGAGGTAGTAACAATGCAAATATAGGTATGGAGGTAGAGAATATTCACTGTTCAATCAAATGTTGTTGTGAATACTACTCATTAAGACAAATGGGGTGCTCTCCAAAATGTAGCTGCCATGTGTCTTATGAGTGTTTCAAATATTTTGGCAAGTCAAGAGGTAAGCCAAGTAGCATGAATATTTTCTGGTAGTCATAGCATTCACTTGAATGATTTTGTTGAATTAGAAGTCAATGTTGATATCCAAAATGAGATTGTGAGTCTATGTGAATTCAAGAGTTTTGAAGTTTTTTGAGAGATTGTTAAGAAATGTTTTTGAATTGCATAGTAAGTGGATTCGGTTCAGGTCTTGCTACTTGTGATCAATGACTGGTTTATTATCTGAGGAATTATGAATACTGTGTATATAGCACTTATGTATATATACATAAAAGTACCTCATCATGTTTCACAGATGCATGATCAGTAACTGATACTGTTACATTATAATTAGAAGCTGTGATGAAATACTCTCTGGGGTCGATTTTAAGGAGCATCTTAAAGGAGAATTGAAGTGCTGAGGTTTGGAGAGGAACCGTGTATCTAGGTTGTTTAACATGTTTGCCAAGGTGAAGGCAATAGATACACCACCCACACTCTTTTAAATCAGAGATAGCCATAGAGTAATGCATCATGGAAACAAGCCCTTTGGCTCAACTCATCCATGCCAACCAAGATGCCTATTTAAGCTAATCCCATTTAACCAAATTTGGTCCATGTCACTCTAAACCTTTTCTATCCTATTATCTATTGAAGTGTCTTTTGAATATTGCTTTTGTACCCAACTTGACCACTTCTTCTGACAGCTCATTCCATGTACTCAATACCCTCTGCATGAAGTAGCCCCTCAGCTCCCTTTTAAACCTCTCCCTCATATCTTAAACCTATGCCCTCTAGTTTTTGATTCCTGTTCCCTGGGGGGGTGGAAGTGTATGCATTCATCCTAAGTATGCTCTTCATGATTTTATACGCCTCCATATGATACTCACTTATTCTCTTGGGCCCTAAGGAATGAAGTACTAGGCTGTGTAGTCTCTCCCTATAACTCACTAAGATGGACTCTTAGCCTCACAATCTACCTTGCACCTTACTGCCCGCCTGCACTGCACGTTCTCTGTAACTGCAGCACTTTATTCTGCATTGTTATTATTTCCCCTTGTACTGCTTCTATGCACTGTAATGAAGTGAATTGTATGAATGAAAGTTCTTTTTTCACTGTATCTTAGTACGTGTGACAAAAGTAAACGGAAGGTTCTCGGCCCGAAATGTCAACAGTGCTTCTCCTTATAGATGCTGCCTGGCCTGCTGAGTTCCACCAACATTTTGTGTGTGTTGTTTGTATTTCCAGCATCTGCAGATTTCCTCATGTTTGGGATTTATTTCAGTCATATTATTATCCTTGAAAGTTATAATCACTAAAACATACTAAGGATTTAAAGCAAAAAAAGTACTTGAGGAAAGATAAGAAAATAGAGGAAAGATAGTGGGGGTTTTTTGGTATGTAATATCCTTTTAGCGCAGATGTTTGAGCTGGTTACAACATGTAAATCTTCTTGCATTGTGACTGGTCATTATTTAATGTGTTTTCTAAAATTAAGAAACATTGCCAGCAACACCTTTGCATCATTAGAACTTCTTCATGTGGGTGGATTATTGTGTGTCTTTGTTAATGCAGTGTTTTAGGCCATGAAGTTGAAGTCTGTGCTTTATCTTTTGCCTTGATTTTCAAAGTATTCATCAATGTTGAAGTTTTGGCTATTTACAAATGAATTATTCAATTTGCTACTAATTTTCATCAGTTGATTATTTTTATATTATTTGATATTTAAGCTTAGTAAAGATTGGAAAAATAAAATTGTTTGTAAAATTGTCATATTGTTGCTTGAAACTCGGGTAGCCTTGTGTGATTTCGATAAAGTTACTTACCCAAATAATATGCAAAGTCTGGAAGCAAATACTGAGAATTTATTTTGAATTGTTTCTTTTGAATCTCCTATTCTGAAATGAACACTGCTGTCCCTCAAAACAATATAGAAAATACTTTGTACAGGAAAGGTAGGTGAAAAAATTCAAATGAAAATCAAACCAGAGAAAAAAAAATCATAGCAGGTTTGTCAGCAATTATGAAGAAACTGCTTACCTTGAAATTCAATTATTTGACACTTAATAGGATTAGGTAGTTTAAAAACTGATATTTTCTTAAATGAAACACAGTAACAACTCTTTCCCTATTAGATTCTTCTCTAGCCCTTTATCTTTTCCACATATCACCTCCCAGTTTCTCACTTAATCCCACCCCTCCCCCAACCCACCTGGCTTCACCTATCATCTTCAAGCTTGTACTCGTTCCCCTTCTTATTTTGGCTTTCTCCCCCTTCCTTTCAAGTCCTGATGAACGATCTTGGCTCAAAAGTTTGCGGATGCTATAAAGATAAGTGGAGGGGTAGGTAGTGCTGAGGAAGCAATGCAATTGCAGCAAGACTTAGGCAATTGGAAGAATGGGCAAAAAGTAGCAGATGGACTACGATGTTGGGAAATGTATGATAATACACTTTAGAAAAAAGGAACAATAGTGCAGCCTATTATCTAAATGGGGAGAAGTTTCAAATATCAGTGGTGCAGAGGGACTTAGAAGTCCTCATGCAAGACTCCTAGAAGGTTAATTTACAGGTTGAGTCTGTGGTAAAGAAGGCAAATGCAATGTTGGCATTAATTTCAAGGGGAATATAATAGAAAGCAAGGAGATCGTGCTGAGCCTTTATAAGACACTAGTCAGGCAGCATTTGGAGTATTGTCAACAGTTTTGGACCCCCATATCACAGAAAAAATGAGTTGTCATTGGAGAGAGTGCAGAGGAGGTTCATGAGGATGATTCCAGGAATGAAGGGTTAACATTAGGAGCATTTGACAGCTTTGGGGTGTCGTAGGATTTTAGAACAATGCAGGGGGATCTCATTGAAATCCTCAGAATGTTGAAAGAATTAGATAGGGTGGATGTGGAGAGGATGTTTCCTATATTGGGATTATCCAGGACTAGAGGGCACAGTTTCAAAATTGGGTGGTGACCTTTTAGAACAGAGGTAAGGAGGATTTTTTTTTAGCCAGAGAGTAGTGAATCAGTGGAATGCTTTGCTACAGGCTACAGTGGAGGCCAAGTCCATGGGTATATTTAAGGCAGAAGTTGATAGTTTCCTGATCGATTAGGACATCAAAGGATATGCCGAGAAGACAGGTGTATGGGGTTGAGTGGGATCCGGGATCAGCCATGATGGAATGGTGGAGCAGACTCAATGGACTGAATGGCCTAATTCTTCTCCTATGTTCAATGTTGTGGCACACTGAATGACATCGTTCACCATCAGACACAAGGGATTTGGCAGATGCTGGAAATCTTATGCAATACACACAAATGCTGAAGGAATTCAGCAAGTCACATAATATCTATTGACGGGAATAAACAATGATGTTTTGAGCTGAGACCCCGCATCTGGCCTGAAGCATTTTCATGGAAATTTGGAGCAAGTAGACCCTGTAAACTATCATAGATCAATTCTGGAATGATATGATCTCCCAGACTTCCCAGCAAAATGTCAGGCTGAGATGCCTGCCAAATCAAGGAATTACTGATATCCATCCTACAAGAAGCCCCCTACCTTCTGTATTACTCAAACAATATAGCGAGGAGGCAGATGTATGGAATTGAGTGGGATCCAGGATCAGCCGTGATTGAATGGCCTAATTCTGCTCCTATGTCTCATGGTCTAATAATAACTGCTCTCTCACAACCTCAAAATTACCTCTATTCATTACCCCTTATTAGATTTCTCACTTCACAGCCTCCTTCCATTTAAACCTCTTTCTTTTTATCTTTAATTGCCCTATGCCAACTGCCCTGCAAACATTAGGGCTCTCCATTTCTTCACCACTATTACCACCACAATCATGTACTCCCAATCCACCATCCCAAACACGATCCACAGTGCAGGCTAGATTTCAGGCAGTTGGAATTTCTGACCACAGTTCAAATGATGTATCAGGTAGGGCTGGTCATTGAAATGATTCTTGGTTTACCATTGCAATGTCCATTTGTTGCATTTGTGAGGAGGTACTAGAATTTCTAGGAAATGTTTTTCGAAAAGGAACTCCTTCAAAATGTTAAGCTAATTAATTCTGTATAAAAATCATTTTAGCTTTTAATGCAGATTTTCAACACTGGTTAATATCCTTTTTATTTGTATTCTGACATCCACAGTGATTTATTTGTGTAATTATATAAATTTAATGCTGTAATCCTAATAGCTCCAGAAATATCTTTACACATACTTAAACTTTTGTAACTTCATTAAAAGTATGCTGATTCTGGTATCACAATGATCACAGTGTCTTCAGGCATTAAACATTTATAGGGAAATAAAGGGAAGTGGAGCAGAGATGCATGACAAGAGGTGATTTTCAACTTTTTGGTAGGGTGGTGGGTTGTACCAATGAAAACAGACCCCTGAATGTGACCTGGGATCCCTTGATAAATTTTCTCTCTAATTATCAGTCATTTTGTTAAGAAGCAATCAGTGAACAAAAATAAACGCCTCGCAACGTAGCCGTTTAAGATATACTTTACAAAGAAACAATAGCAACAGGCTTACCTTAGATTGGACCTCTGTTTAGTTAGAATCATAGAGTCATAAAAAAGTACAGCACAGAAACTGAACCTATGGTCCATCTAGTCCATGCCAAAAACATTTAAACAGCCTACTCCTATCGACCTGCACCAGGACCATAGCCCTCCATACCCCTACCATCCATGTAGCTATCCAAACTTTGCTTAAATGTTGAAATCAAGCTCACATGTTCCACTTGTGCTGGCTGCTCGTTCCAAACCTTTGAAAACAACATTCAATTGTGTTCATATCATATTTTTCATGAAAATTGTTTAGTCAGTAAGTCATTTCTGGTTTCCTCTTTTGTCTTTAAATTATTTGGAATTGGTTAAATTTAGATTGCTGATAGTTTTATCCTTTATACTTCTATTTATTTATACTAACAAATTAGAAATGCATTAACAGAGCTTAGTTTAAACTGAAGTACAGGGTACCATTGTCCAGATTATGTGAGCTGTGAATTAACATGTATTTGTTTGTGATTAAAACCATGTCATTCCTTAGAACAAACAAAAATTGGCATCTTTTTAATAAGTCAATTCAAATGTGCTATTTTGGAATTAGGTATGAAACCAAATGTGTCAGTCCTAAATGGTTTAAAATATTCAATGATACATCATATATCATTCCATTTTATTTTCTGACATGGTTTTGTGTGGTTTGATTCATTTCTTTTTTTCTATTCAATGTTGTCACTTTAACAGTTTCAGTTGCATTTAAGCCCAATGCCATTGCAGAAATAATCTCTTAATTCTTGCTTTATGAATGGCACCATCCTTTATACATTATTTTTATTCATTGTGATCAAATGCTACAGTGGTATTTGTAAAAATAAACGCTTATGTTCAGTTGAGAAAGGGAACATGATAAAAGAACAAATTTCAGGAATGGCCAAAACTTTGCTTCTGAGCGTTTTGATGTCTGATCTTCTGAGGTCAGAACTAACAGCTTGTAATGTCACAGGTTGCACAGCATTTGACTAACAAACCAAATGTTAATTTAGTGTAAACTTTACAGATTGTAGAATACAAAAGCAAACCATACAAAACTACTTGTACACAAAACAATGACACGAACAGCAATGAGATAAACAATTGGTGAATCTCTTTCTAGTTGTGGTGCTAAATGTTATAAAATTAAGCCTCTGCTCTTTAGTGAATAATGGCAAATGATAGTTTACACCCACCAGATGGAGCTACAGTGCAATTTTTTTTTCAGAAATCCTGGTCTGCTTTCAGTTTGTACTGAAGCATCAGCCCATTCTGGGAAGGGGGGAGAACCATGTCAGGAAAATGTATCAAGTTCTGAAGCAATATGTAACATTGCAATTCTTTTAACTTTCTGAATTCCATTTAGATAATGGAAATGTGAAATAAAAACAAAGTGCTGGAATTATTCAATGAGTTGGGAATCTAAGAAAAGAGAAACAGTTAATGTTCCAGAATAATTTCAATTCATCTGAATGAACACTCCCTCAAGATGGACCTAGAGTTTGAAAAATAACAAGCAGTGTATCATTGTCTGAAAGTATTGATTTTTAATTGTTTAACACTGTCAATACATAAACTAGTGGGGTGAAGGTGAGAACAGCAGAGACTCTCCTGGCTTTTGCTGGGTGGCAAACAGATGAGAAGAGTGTGGAGAATGGAATAGATATGGTTGAAGATCTTGTTATCTTTTGTAGAGGGCAATTCTCAGCTGAGGTATAAGCCAGTATATCAGAAGTAGCTGTGTGGCAGACTCCATCATATGGACAGATAAGAACAGATGGGCAGAAATAGATATTCAGAATTATTAAAGGGGGTGAAATTGGTCAAGTCTGTGGCTGTTCAAAAGTTTCCAGTTTGTGAGAATAGTAATAGCAAACATCATTAATCTCAATATACTTGATAAGGAAGGGGCATGAAATGTGCCACAAAATGTTGGCAAAAATAGGATCTGTATAGGTTTCTGCGGAATAGTATTTTTTAATTGGAAGTAACTAGTTATATTCATTGTAGAGTTTATTTAATTGATAAAATTCGTGAGAAAGACCAGAAACATTGAACAATCATTTGAAAATGTAATGCAAGTAAGCGTATGTAAGAGAATGTAGTACAAATTGAGTATGCCTTAACCACAATTCCAAAATCCTCTGAAATACAAATTTTTTTGAGTGCTGACATAATGGAAAATTCCTCAAGGTGCTGGGAAGGTTCCCAGGCAATGCACAGGTCTCTGCACATCTCAGACTGCTCTGAGAAGTGACCTCACATATGTAATTAGTGCAAGTTAGTAAAATATAGAAAAACTCCATATAAAGTGATAAATGAAAATCTTGATCATGTATTGAAAAGATGGATTTGTCAGTGATGGAGTGAACATATGCCTCTTAATGATGTGCTAATCTTGAAACAAGCAAAGATCTATCACAACGAACTGAAAATTGAAGGAACTTGTAATATTCAGCAAGCTGGTTGCAGAAATTTAAGAAGCTGCACAGCATTAAATTTTTAAAGATTTGTGGTGATAAAATGTATACTGGTCACAAAGCAGCAGAAAAATTCATCGATGAGTTTGTAAAAATCGTCGGTGATGAAAATATAACGGGCTGAGTGGCTGCATCAGAACGTGATAAATATAAGACAAAGATTACTTACCAGTAGCACATAAATTCAGAGTCGAGAATGATGGCGATTCCAAGCTATCTCATTATATATTGTAAAATCAAAAAAAAATCCAAAACACTTCCATTTCAGATGAGGGGTACTCAACTTGTATTGAAATTAGTTAAATTGGACACATACACCAGAAAGGCTTACTTGCTGATGGGGAGAAAAACGAAAACAATCATAGAATTGAAATAAACACCAGTACTCCTGGCTTGGCCACTTTAGAAAAATTGCTGAACAATATGATACACGCAAGACATTTTAAAATGATATATATCATTAGGTCGTTGGATGTATTTAAGGCAGAGGTTGATAGGTTCTTGATTGGAAATAGCATCAAAGGTTACGAGGAAAAGGCCAGGAAATGGGGTTGAGAGGGGGAGAAAAGGATCAGCCATGATTGAATGGTGGTGCAGGCTTGATGGCCAAATGGCTTAATTCTGCTCCTATGTCTTATGGTCTTGTATAATATTGAAGATGGTGTTACATAATATTGAAGCATTATACAGCCAAACCCTTCAAAGTTAAGAATCATGCATCTAGTTCAGCTGTGATACCAATGCAGTTGAGACTGGGTATGATAAGCATTTGTACCGGCCTTTGTGTCCATAAAGAAAAACTGTGCTATTAAATGCTCTGTTTGCAAATGTCTAATAGAGATTAACTGTAAATATAGAACCATTGGCATCAAAATATGAATTGGTAGTTCTCAACATTCTGAATGCTACACATGTCAATTTTCTAAATGATGTGCATGTCAAATGCACTCATGTGATGCCATATTGATAAAGACACTGGTAAAGTTGTGAATATCTAACAGAATTGTACCACCATTTCCACCCTTGAAAGGATTGCTCCCAAGCGTTCCACAAAGCCTCTGCTGAGCTAATTCTGGGGCCCTCCATATCCTCTCACAGTGAATACAGATTCCAAGTGTACAGAGAATTTCATTCTGTATGTCTGTCAGTCGTCTACTTCAGCTTCCCCCAGTAAAGTCCTCGTTGGAATCATTGTGGTGAACTACATATACCTGTCTGGACACGCCCCCTGCTGACTGCTCCTGTGGCTCCTCCCACAGACCCCTGCATAAAGGCGATCAAGGCCTGAGCCCGGGCTCTCAGTCTCCAGAATGTAGTATGGTGGTCACTCACTGCTTGTTCCTTCTTCCAGTCAATAAAAGCTGATATCTCGCCTTTACGTCTCAGAGTGAGTTATTGATGGTGCATCAATCATCGAGTAACCTTGACCTCCAGTGATGTGCTGCATTTGATTGAGCCTAACAACTTGCATCACTCTATACTATCCTCCAAATGATAAATAGTTTTATGATTTGACCATGTCTGTGGTAGTATCTGAGCACATGGCATATGTATGAAATTGAATGACAGGGAAAGGAATGTGGAGTTGTATGGCACAGAAATGATACATTCAGCCTACCACTTGGAGTTTGGTGCTGAGACGTATTAACTCCTACCTAAGAAATGACTTGGATCTGCTCCACAGCAATGGGCCCACAGCAGGTGCCATCTCATTGGCTCTTCACTCAACCTGGAACTTCTGGACAGCAAAGATTCATACATCAGGATGCTCTGTGTCAATTACAGCTCGGCATTCAATACCAACATCCCCTTAAAAACTAATCAATAAGCTTCAAGACCTTGGCCTCAGTACCTCCGGTGCAATTGGATCATTGATTTCCTCACTTATGTATACCTAACAGAATTGTACAACAAATCAGATTATGGAGCTACTTATAAAGGTGGTATGACATCAGCAGTGCCATATTTGAGCTCAAGGATTAAGTTAATGTCCTCTCTTAATTCTTAATGCTGAACTTTCTGTCTAATAGATGTAATCTTTCAATCTCCCTGTGTCTTATGCCTCCTAGTTCTTTAAGCTGTCAAAAATCCACAGTGAGTTGTACGCTAATAGCTGAAGAACTGCTGATTTCAAGGTCTCTGCATGAACCAGCAGCACCCAGAGAAGGATGTGGTAGTAAACATTAAAGGTTATCGTACAACATATTTGGTTTGACACATGGCAAGATAAGTTCCTGGAAGAGGAGAGAGGGAAATAGGAGTCATCAGAAAGCCATATCCACTCAGGAGTGTACATGAATCTGTTCTATCTGAACCTCAGCAAGGAATAATGTGCAAGATATCTGCATTCCAAGAGGATATTTTCAGTGAAATCTGGTATCTGCTTGAGCTACAGCAATATCTTCAGAGTAGTGCAAGGATTGTTTTGCCAGTGAATGAAGCAATAAAAAATCTGTACGCCTATCTCCTAACTGGAGATCACGGTATGCTGTGCAAGGTGGAGATCACTAAAGTCGTTTAAGAGAAGTGGTTACATTTCGATCTCTTCTTGACAAAGATCTCAAAATGGAAGGGATAACTTAGATAGCTGAACATTCTAAAGAAATTTGAATGTGATGCTGGTACTACAACTCCTATTCCCATTTCACTAATTATTCTACATTGTGTCTGACTTTTGCAGTACCTTCTTAGCCTTGTGCAGAAATTCAAATGACACCACAAGTAAATATTTCAAATTAAATTTACAGATGAATCATGATATTCCATTGAGAGGTATGAAAGCTTCAAGTTCCTAGGTGTGCCATGTTGATGTCCTGTCCAAGAAACCTTACTTAGATCTCAAGACCTAAAGAAATTTGGCATGTCTGCATCAAGTCTTAACAATTTTTATTGATGCACCATAGAAAGCCTTCTCTTTGGATGCATAACAGCTTGGTTTGACTACTGCTCTGCATGTGACCACAATAACTGCTGAGAATTGTGGACACAGGCCAGCACATCACAGGAACAGCCTCCCCTCTAAGGACTCTGTCTGTACTTATTGCTGCCTCTATAAAGCAGCCTGCATAATCAAGGATCCCATCCACCCTGAACATTCTCATTTCTCCCTTCTCAAATCAGGCAGAAAATCCAAAAGGCTGAAAACATGTACAATCAGGCTCAAGGACAGCTTCTATACCACTGTTATCAAAACTCTTGAATGGACATCTTGTAAGATAAGATAGACTCTTGGCTTGAAAATAATATCTCATTATGATCTTGTACTTCTTTGGTACTGTTTATTCTGCATTGTTTGTACTTTTTTCTATCTCAGTGCACTGTAATAATTTGATCTGTATAAACAGAATGCGTAACAAGTGTTTTACTGTACATATGATAACAATGAACCAATACCAATACAAGATAGTCAACGTTCAACTAATCATCCTTGCAAATTGCTCATTACATGGCTATTGTGCATCTAGTGTCCCTACACATGATATTCCAATGGCCATGCGAAGGCTACTGATCTTCTGTAAAGGATAACCTCAGATAACTGTGGACTTGTTATCCCCATCTGTTGACCACATCATCTCAATACTGGTAAATCCATTCAGGACTAATTGACAGGGAGACAACAGAGCATTATTATTAGAAGGGCAAGAACTGTCTTCCTTGGAGTGGACAGCCAGTTGGTGCTCAATGGAATCTTTTCCTTTCCTAGAGTCATAGAACACTACAGCAAGAAATAAAGCCTTTGCCTTATCTACTCTATGCCAAAACCATTAATCTGCCCAGTCCCATCGACCTGCTCCTGGACCATAGCCCTCCAAACCCCTCTCATCCATGTACCTATCCAGATTTCTCTTAAATGTTGAAATCAACCCCGTATCCATTTAATATCTAGGGCAGTGCCTCAGCAATCCTGCTAGAGAACAGCTTGCAGGGTATCAACTTAGTTTCCTGCTGCTTGTGTTTCAATGGAAATCATGACATCAATTATCATGCTTTCACAAGATTGTGTGAACTTCTGTCCACCCTTTTCACCCTTAAAAGGATTGCTCCCAAGCTTTACACTCATTTGGAGAGGTATAATATGATTAGGAATTGTCAGTATGGCTTTGTCAAGGGCAGGTCATGCCTTATGAGCCTGATTAAATTTTTTGAGGATGTGACTAAACACATTGATGAGGGAAGAACAGTAGATGTAGTGTATATGGATTTCAGCAAAGTATTTGATAAGATGCCCCATGCAAGGCTTATGAGAAAGTAAGGAGGCATGGGATCCAAGGGGACATTGCTT
This sequence comes from Hypanus sabinus, assembly GCF_030144855.1. Lineage (NCBI taxonomy): Eukaryota > Metazoa > Chordata > Chondrichthyes > Myliobatiformes > Dasyatidae > Hypanus > Hypanus sabinus. Next base: position 16,278,826 of record NC_082711.1, read on the forward strand.
TGTGGATCCAGAACTGGCTTGCCCACAGAAGGCAAAGGGTGGTTGTAGATGGGTCATATTCTGCATGGAGGTTGGTCTCTAGTGGGGTGCCTCAGGGGGATCTGTTCTGGGACCCTTACACTTCATGATTTTTATAAATGACCTGGATGAGGAAGTGGAGGGATTGTTTAGTAAGTTTGTGATGACACAAAGGTTGGAGGTTTTGTGGATAGTGTGGAGGGCTGTCAGAGGTTACAATGGGACATTAATAGGATGCAAAACTGGGCTGAGAAGTGGCAGATGGAGTTCAACCCAGATAAGTGCGAAATGGTTCAAATATGATGGCAGAACATAGTATTAATGGTAAGACTCTTGGCAGTGTGGAGGATCAGTGGGATCTTGGAGTCCGAGTCCATTAGACATTCAAAACAGCTGCGCAGGTTGACTCTGTAGTTAAGAAGACATATGATGTATTGGCCTTCATCAATCGTGGAATTGAATTTAGGAGCTGAGAGGTAATGTTGCAACTATATAGGACCCTGGTCAGACCCCACTTGGAGTGGAAACCATAGAAAGGGTGCAGAGGAGATTTACAAGGATGTTGCCTGGATTGGGGAGCATGCCTTATGAGAATAGGTTGAGTGAACTCGGCCTTTTCTCCTTGAAGCAACTGAGGATGAGAGATAACTTGATAGAGGTGTATAAGATGATGAGAGGCATTGATCATGTGGATAATCAGAGGCTTTTTCCCAGGGCTGAAATGGCTGCCACAAGAGAGCACTGTGCTTGAGAGTAGGTACAAAGAAGATGTCAGGGGTAAGTTCTTACGCAGAGAGTTGTGTGTGCGTGGAATGGGCTGTTGGCAACGGTGGTGGAGGTGGATATGATAGGGTCTTTTAAGAGACTTTTGGATAAGTACATGGAGCTTAGAAAAATAGAGGGCCATAGGTAATCCTAGTTATTTCTAAGGTAGGGACATGTTCGGCGCAACTTTTTTGGGCTGAAGTGCCTGTATTGTGCTGTAGGTTTTCTATGTTTCTAAAGCCTCTGCTGAGCTAAATCCATATCTTCTCACAGTGAATACAGATTCTAAGTGTACAGAGAATTTCATTCTGTATGTCCATCAGTTGTCTACTTCAGCTTCCCCCAGTAAAGTCCTTGTTGGAATCATCAAGTAACCTTGACCTCCAGTGATCCTGCTGCAGTTGATTGTGCCTAACAACTTGCATCACTCTATACTATTCTCCAAATGATAAATAGTTTTATGATTTGACCATGTCTGTGGTAGTATCTGAGTACATGGCATATGTATGGAATTGAATGACAGGGAAAGGAATGTGGAGTTGTATGGCACAGAAATGATACATTCAGTCTACCACTTCCATGTCAATATTTTTGCCACTAAATCTATTTTTACACATTAGGACTGTGTCCTGCTTGTATCTTGCCTGTTAAAGTTTCTGTCTATATGCTTCTTGAATATAGTATTTGTATATGATTCCACTTCTAAGTGCCTAAGAAGAATGTGATAATCTGCCTCGATGACTATTGTCTAGTTGCACTTACATTCACGGTGATGAAATATTTTTAGAGGTTGGTGATGAAACATATTAACTCCTACCTGAGAAATATTTGGATCTGCTCCACAACGGTCCCACAGCAGATGCCATCTCATTGGCTCTTCACTCAACCTGGAACTTCTGGACAGCAAAGATTCATACATCAGGATGCTCTGTATCAATTACAGCTCGACATTCAATACCAACATCCCCTTAAAAACTAATCATTAAACTTCAAGACTTTGGCTTCAGTACCTCCTGTGCAATCGGATCATCAATTTCCTCACTTGCAGACCCCAGTCAATTCGGACTGGCAACAACATCCTCACAATCTCCCGATCCGCATAGGTGTACATGAGCCATGTGCTTATCCCCCTACTCTGCTCACTTTACACTTATGCCTGTGTGCCTAAGCACAGCTCCAATACCATATTCGAGTTGGCTGATGACACCACTGTCATAGGCCGATTCAAAGGTGGTGACAAATCTGCTATAGGAGGGAGATTGAAAATCTGGCTGAGTGCTGCCCTAAGAACAACTTCTCACTCAATGTCAGCAAGCTCAAGGAGCTGATTATTTAGGAGGAGGCAACCAGAGGTTCATGAGCCAATCCTCGTCAGAGGTGGAGAGGGTCAGCAACTTTAAGTTCCTCAGTCATATCATTTTGGAGGAACTGTCCTGGGCCCAGTATATAAGTGCAATTGCGAAGAAAGCGCACCAGCACCTATACTTCCTTAGAAGTTTGCGAAGAGTTGGCATGACATCTAAAACTTCTTTTGATGTATAGTGGAGAGTATATTGACTGGCTACATCACAACCTGCTATGGAAACACTAAATCTCCACCACCAATATCCAGCATCTGCAGATTTTCTCGTGTTTGTGGAAACACCAATGCCCTTGAACAGCAAATCCTACAAAAAGTAGTGGATATAGCTCTGTCCATCATGGGTAAAGCCGTCACCACCATTGAGAATATCTACATGAAGTGTTGTCGGAAGAAAGCAGACATCCAGGTCATGTTCTCTTCTCGCTGTTGCTATCAGGAAGAAGGAACGGGAGTCTCAAGACTTATACCACCAGGTTCAAGAACAGTTATTATCCCTAACTATCAGGCTATTGAACCCAAGGATTTATACTCAAGGATACTTCGTCTCATGTTCTCAATATTTATTGCTTATTTATTTATTTTTATTATTTCTTTCTTTTTGTATTTGCAGAATTTGTTGTCTTTTGCACACTAGTTGAACACCCAAGTTGGTGCTGTCATTCATTGATTCTATTATGGTTATTATTCTATTATGGATTTATTGAGTATGCCTGCAAGAAAATAAATCAGGGTTGTATATGGTGACATATATGTACTTTGATATTTGAACTCCCTACTCTAGCAGTCCATTCCAGATATAATGACTGTCTGTGTAAAAAGCCTCCTTCTCAGATCCCCTTTAAACTCTTATCTCTCACTTTATACCTATGCCCTCATCTATGATTCTCCTATGATGGAAAAATGGATTTTCTATCCAATATATGCCTTTTAACCTTGTATACTTGTCAGGTACTTCATTATTTGTAGTTAGTACACCAGAAGAGCATATGCATTAAGAGGGAAGTAGTAATTAAGGAGGAGGATTTGGTTTGAAGATATCATCGTCTCTCATGGTTGCAGCCAAGTATTGAACAGCATTTATTCAGTAATGTCCAGTAATTTCTCCCCCATGAGTTTTAACAAATGTAAATATACGGGTCCTGCTACCTCTTAGTTCACTCCTACCGCATTTAGTTTATGCCACCTTCTGTGAGGGAGAAGGATTTATAATGGGCAATGTGTTTAGGTGATTATGGCTATCCCAAAGTTCAAAGTAAATTAATTATCAAAGTACATACAATATATGTCACTGTGTGCTACTCTGATTCATTTTCTTGCAGAATTCACAGTAGAACAAAGAAGTACATAGAATTTATGAAAAACCACACACAAAAATTGACCATCAGTGTTCAAAAGACAAACTGCAAATACAAATAATCATATTAAATAAATTATACTGAGAGCATGAGTTGTAAAGTCCTTGAAGGTGTGTCTCCAGGTTGTGGATTCAGTTCAGTGAAGTTATCCATGCTGATTTAGGAGCCAGGTGTAAGGTAATAATTGTTCCTGAACCTGGTGGTGTGGGACTTAAGGCTCCTGTTGTTTCATGCAAGCCTGAAGATGCAGTGCTGAGGTGTCCATCAGAGCTCAGTATGTCATGCTGCAGTGCTGCATATTTTTAATCATCCTTGATCGGTAAAGAATGTCCGGAGACAGGTAATAGAAGTAATAGTGTATCTTCTAGGAAGTCCATTTTTGAAAGTGTTCACTGACCTTGACCATTTGTGAAGTCATTGAACCTCAAAAGGAACAGCAAGTGCCAAGTACAGATTCCTAGCATTGATGTCCTGACATTCTTCAATCCTTCCTTAATATACACGATTCCAGTATCTGCTCCAACTTTAATACATTTCTATTAAATAGGGTAGGCTATCCTTAACTGTAGCTTGGCATTAGTATCGGGCTCCTGTTGATGCATGCAGCCTTTAATACTTGACTATAAATTCATCCTTAGGAGGATGAACAACAAAATATTATACCAGCTGCAAGTAATTCCACAATTTGTTTCCAAAAGCTCAACTGACAATTCAAAAGAATCAATATTTCATGCTAAAGCTGACTTAACAAATTAGAAAATTTTTGAAAAATACAACTGCAATTTAAGTAAAACCAAGCAAATAAGAAAAGCCCAATGTACAAAATTAATTAATTACCTTGGCTATAAAGTGACATTTAAAATTACTTGCTCGTTGAAGAAACTGCCCCATCACATCACTTGATTAAAAGGTAATCCACCATATGTAAGAAGACAACACGAGTGAATCTGCAGATACTGGAAATAAATAAAAACACAAAATACTGGCAGAACTCAGCAGGCCAGACAGCATCTGTGGAAGGAGGTAGTGGCGTTACCTCCTCCCATAGATGCTGTCTGGCCTGCTGAGTTCTGCCAGTATTTTGTGTTCTTATATGTAAGAAGACGTTCTTTGAACTGATTTTGAATGTTGATTGCTCAGTCAGCACAAGAACACCACCAGCCTGCTTCCCCCTCCCCCCACCCATACTCACCCAGCAAACTCTACTCTGAATTCAAAGATTTGTTTAATTTAGAACAACTTTAACATATTGGTTAACAGATTAAACTATAAATAAAGATCTTAGAAACACTCAAACAGACCACTCAGATGGGTCAATCCTGTGTCTACTGTAAGAGAAACATTTCTAGCAGATAACCCTTCATGAGGACTAGTAAAGAAAGAACACAAGACAGTTCTCTAAGACACGGAGAAGATTGGGAAAGGAAATATTTCTGATAGAGTGAGGTCAGAATGATGAGCTATTAGTGAAAGCATTCAGACAAAAAAAATAATGAATGTTGCTAAAAAGAGGAAGAAAAAGGGATGTGAAAACTGTCAAATATGGATCAAAGCTTGTAGGGAAAGCCCAATAGAAATAATTAAAGAGCCATAAGGGGGAAAAAGACTCAGAGCAGAATTGTTTCCTTCTGTGGTTGTAAATTACAGTAGGAAATCACTTTCATAAACTTATCCCTATACTTTTATCAAACTGCGGATTTAACTGAAATTCCAATTTTTTTTTTGCATGCAGTCTGCACAAGTGATAACTTCCAAAGAAAAATTTAAAGAGATAAACTATTTATAAAAGTTCAACTTATAAAATTCTATAAATTGATTTTTTTGGTCATCTCTTTTTTCTAGTTGACTCTGTTTAGTATGTAGGATTGGAGCTAGATGATGATCGCTGAAATAAATACCAGAGAAAAGTGAATTTGTGGAATCCCAGCCCTTGAAACATGTAGTAATAATTATAGGAGTTATATAGTTTTGTTCCACAGAGAGTGCAGGATTGGGTTTCATTATTTCAACCTGTCCATTTCTGACTCCACACTTTTCATCCTGTTTCTTGTAGTCACTGAACAAGAGACTAAAGTTCCCAAGAAAACCATCATCATGTAAGTGCTTAGTTTATTCTTAACTGCTTTGTATAAGCTTGTCCATCTCACCCAGTGCTTAATTACATTGTGTCATACCGACACATAGTCAGTGTTTTCCTGTGCATGTTAGCATTTGACAATAATTATAGACTGGTTTATGAACAGTTTCCATAAATCTCATAAAGGCGATGTTTGTCACAGGAGTTCTTTTTTAACCATTAAGTTGGTGTTTTAGATGAATTTGTCTTGTACGGTTAGCTGTATTTGGCAGGTGATTTCAAAATGCATCTTCTTTTGCTTTCAAAATCACATTTGGAACAAATTCTCAGTGCAGAATGCAACTATAACCTGTTTGATTTTGTTTTAATAAGTATTTTAATACTTTGACCTCTAAATTTTAGTACAAATATCTCATTGGTTGTGTATTTCATTTGTCTGCCCCATTAAAAAGGAAACACATACACATTTTAAAATTATCTGCCATAAATATTGTTTTACATAATTTAAATATATTAGAACTGGTATATTAACTTACTGATTAATTAATATGGCCATATTTTTTCAAGAATCAGTTGTCATTTAGAAAATGTATAATACTTAAGGAACAACCTGAAATTCTTCAATATAGTTAATGGCATGGTTCAATCAAATGCATCATATGTAAAAGTAGAATCCCATGTGTCAACAACTGACCTGTAACTGAATTAAACATCTGTATTTATTGAAAAGAAAAGTTCACATACTTATGTTATTATGACATGAATATAGATTAATTCACAAGACTATCTGAAATTCCTTCAATGTAACTCTATCCTAACCAAAACACTTTTGCAGTGAGAAATACATGTACAGTTGTCACACGTTGAACAAATTAGTAGTCTTGAGGTTGTTTGGGATCTATACTTTTTAAACGTTCTTCCTGTTTCTTATGTTAATTGCATTTATTGAAGTATATTGAATATGTGACTTACAGTCAAGCTTGAATATAGTGTATGTTCCAATCATACGTAATAGTTAATTCAGAATATGTAGATTAAAAATAAACAGTTTTTGTAAGTACCTTACATCTACTGGCCACTGTCTAGAGCTACTGTACATTAAGAAAAAACAGATTTCATTTGAAAACCATACACTTTTTTGTATGGTAGCTGAGGCTATTGCATTATGATAAGTAGGCAATAGTGGCACTGATCAGAGCCCTTCACTGTCAAGACAGGAGTAAAATAGGTTTACATCATTGCACCCACCCTATTTGCCCTCTTTATTGTTGCCATCTTTCACCTCATTAGCCAAGACCTGCCACAGGGAATCTCAGTTGTGTACAGAATGTTAAGTAGTGTATACTCTTAAAAATGGAAATATCTGCTTAAAACTTAAGCAGTTTATGAACAACCAGAAATAAAATTTACCAGAATAAATAGCAGTATTTACTGATCTAATGTCTGTCTAATTTCAGCTGAAACCTGCATGGGTGACATTGATAATAAAAGTGTCGATCTGAAAACAAAACAATTCTTAAATAGTTTCCTCATTAACATTGCATGAGTGCAAAAGAGTAAGTTTAACTACATTGCATCCAATTGATAATTATATTGCCTTGCTCACCAACTAATCAGAAATTTACCTGCTTCAGAGTTGCTGATGCTTTGGTAGTGTGGACAATGGTATCCTTCTGATGTTTAAATAATTACGTACTCTTTTCATGATTAGCGAGGAGACCATAACAACAGTAGTCAAGAGCCCAAAAGTTAAACGTCGCAGTACAAGTGTATCTCCTGCAAGACCACCAAGACTACAAGAAACAGAATCAGAAATATTATTCTCAACTAAACCCAAGCCACCTCCTCCCAAGCTTCAGACAGAACCCAGGGAAGCCCCGATGAAAATGCCACCTGTTCCATCAGTTATGATAACCGAGCCAGAAGAACAAGGTGCAGCTTCAAGACATATTTTAGTAGAAACTAAGGTAGAAGAACAAAAGCCTCGATGGATTGAAGTGGAAGAAGTAGTTGAATTCAAAGTTAAGAAAAGTGCAAAATCACAAAGGAAAAGATCAGTCTCGCCTTCTACTCGCACCTTATCTGAGCAAAGACAACCGAGTCATAGATCTTCAAGTCCAAGACCTAAACGACCTCTTCGGACTGACCCTAACATAAACAACTCAAATAATAACCTGGTGGAGCAAGTGCAATCCTCCCTTTCAGAAGAAAACCTGACAAATGTGGATGTTCTTACATCTGTATGTGGACCTGAGGTTGTCACGGAACTTGAACAAGCCGCATCAGAAGATACCAATCCCGACTATACCTTTGACCACTTTGATGCTGCTCATGAAACATCAGCTCATGCAATCACTGAATATGATACTCAGCTGAATAAAGCTGAAGAAAAGTACAAATCAACTTTATTGGAAGTGGAAACTCCACTCCTTGCGCATGTGGGTGAAACAGTAATGCTAAGCTTTGAGTCACCTGGACCCATGGATTGTGAGCAACTATCCCTTAAAAAAGATTCTGATAGTAAAACAGCATCTCCTTTGACAATTGTAGATCTTCCGATGGATATTACTGATGATAAATTGGCGGAATTCAGAACCGATAGTGAAGAGGAAATAGATGCAGAAAATGAATATGTCATTATTGATGAGCCACCTGAATCAAGCAATGATGACCTAATAAATAGAGACACCAAAATTTTGACTCATCATGGCAAACTTTTAACTTTAGAAGACCTTGAAGACTACATTCCTGCTCAAGGGGAAACGTACAAATGTGAGGATATAGTTGACCAAAATTACCCATCAGCTGGTAGTTCCAGTGAACCATGTGAAATTTCTGTACTGCAGGCAGAAATAACCGAACCAACAATTGGCAAACCGGTTTTACTTAATGTTGGGAGGCCAGTTGTTCCTAAGATAAAGCCCAGTTATTTGCATCAGTTTGGAGATCAGCGGTCTGGTGGGACGTTCATGTCAACATCCCGGGTAACAGAAATGCATTCAATAGGGCCGTCAAATTTGTCAATACACGTCAGTGGATCGACAGTAACGGAGAAGAAACCACCATTTGAATTAAAAACATCTTTTTGTACTGAGCTGCAATGTTCTGTGGACAGTGGACAACCGAGCTTTAAAACTGAAGTTTCTACAAGAACTCTTAACTATGGAGAAACTGTCACATTACACGTCAATAAGAAAGACCCACTAGATGAATCCAACAAACGTAAACCTGATAAGCCTAACAATTAATTCTATGATGGTGGAACCTAGTTTATGATTAAATATTTCAACAAAAAATTATTTAGTCTTAAGGGAGAACATTTAGAAAAAAAACTCATCCAGTAGAATCAATGCACCCTAATCCTTAACCCTAACCATTCCACGTAAGAAGTTCCACAAAACTATCAGGATTATGTTATACTTAAATGTTATTCATTATTCACTTCATATCATCATAGATATTAGGTTTTATGGAGTATCATGAAAAATCATTCAAATGTTCTCTCTTTAGTAGGGTTTTGTGATCATAAAGAAAGTCAGTTTCACTCACTTTCAATAAACATATTGTTATCCTTGTGGTTTCCTGGTACTCTGCCAACTAATGTGATTTGGACTCCACAGAAAAAGATCTTAACAGTTAAAGGATTATGAACAATAGTGTGGATTTTCAAAGGAAAACCCTAAATGTTCTAGATGTCAAATCTATCATGGGGTTGTTTTATTGTGAAAGTCTAGATTTAATTTTTGTGGACTTAACAGATAATGACATTTTGATATCTTTTGTGGATTAATTGGTGAATTTGCTGAGGAAAAGGCTGCTGGTCTGAAGTTTGTACTTCTGCAGCAATTTCATCACTGTTCTATTGTAAAGACACAGAATTATGTGACTTACTGAAGAATTTTAAGGTGTTGTATGATGTAATCAAATTTATTCTAAAATTGTTGAAGCTGAGAGCCAGACATGCACACATTTCCTGATATTATTTGCTATTGAACTTACTGATAATAGAAAACATTTTACCTCCTTACTTTTCAGAAAAGTGAAATTAAAAGGGGGAAGTGTTCATCAGAGTATAGACCTAAAAGTCTGTGATAATTAAAGAGGAATGCATGGTTTAGTTTAACATTAAATAACCTGATACTTGTCCTTGGGCAACTGACTTTGAGTCTTTAGGGTGATCAGAACTTTAGGCTGTTTTACAAAATTAAAGGTTTAACAGATTGCAGAAATCATATTTCCAAGAGTAAATTGTCTTCTAAGCATTGCAGTTTTTTGCTCCAATTACTTTGGAGATTAGGTGTGCATAGCAATCTTGCAATTATGCATTGATTCATTTAGATATCAATATGTTACATCCACAATACATTTGAAATAAATAGTATGTTTTTTTCCAGAAACATGCATATATTTAGCAGAAGGAAATTGGATTCTGTTGATGTTCCACTGTATTTTTCTTGATTCAGTGTATATTATTTTGTGATAAAACTTCAATGTTAATGAAAAATTGAACATGATTATAAACAACAATATGTTTATAAATTTGGAGGAGAGCTTCAAACCTGCTGAAACCATCTTTTCAGTGTATTTGCTTGAACTGATCAATTAACTTGTTGTGTTAAGAAAATTACTTATTATAGTCTCCTAAATTTAAATTGATTCTAATCATTGGAAAATTGATTAGTTTCAGTATATCAAATAAAAACCTAAGCGAGTTTTTGTTACATTAACTTCTATTTTAAGATGCCATACTTAAGGTTATTTACATACATCATTTTTTTATTTGAAGTCAAAAATAATAATCAAATCCAATAAAACTCTTAAAACTTCTGCAGCCATGTAGATTTCTTAAAGTTGAAGTTTGAACTGATTTTATAGTTTCTTCCATCAACTCAATTTAAGGGCAAGATATGTAGGACTTTTCAATGTGTGTGTGTTTTATCCATGCTGTGAACTATTTAAATGTTGTGTGACGTATATTAACACAATTCTGTATCTTTGGATCACCTAAAGATCTGTGTAACTTTAATGAACAATAATATCAACTTTAAAAATATGAACTTAAATGGAAAGCTGCAGCATTCAGAATGTCAAATGAATTTTTGCATGCTTGAATTGAAGTTACATAAAAAAGTATTTCAAATAAACAGTTCTACAGCCATGAAAGTGGTGCGTTTTTGAAAAGGAAAGTTGTGCAATATATATATTAACTTTGACATGTGTACCTTCAAATACATTTTGAGTAAAGTATCTTGTATAGTCTATGTTTTAACAAGAGCATAAAATGTTTGATGCATCCTTGTATGTTTTGTCAGGGGGTAATTTTTTAGGTATGTATAGGATATTAAAAAAATCAAGGTGTGTTACATTTGAATCCCTAATAAAGTCTAATTTCTGCAGTAAGTTTGTCATCTTTTAGCTTTCAATGTTTATCATTGGTAGAAAATGACAAATGTGCTGCACATGTTGGTTAAATGTTTAAAATGGAGTTAAATTGAATTAGGTTTTCAGATTATCTGAGTCTCCCCTGAACATTAGTGAGTTTTTCAGATCCTTATTAATTATGTAGGAACCCTGCATTGCAAGAAATAATCAAGACTCTCTCTTCATTTGAGAACTATGCTCAACATGAGGATAGAATAGCACATGGAAGATAGTAATTCAAACTTCAGAGTAAATTTATTATCAAAGTATATATGTGTACAAGAACTGCACACCATATTCCAGGAGCATGTCCCAGATCTAGTATTCAATGCCTCTCTGATGAAGTATGCTGTATACCTTCACCATAGTGTCCATCTGTGCCATCACACTCGGGGACTCTGAACTTGTACCCCGAGGTTTCAATGTTCTACAATCCACTTCAAGGTACTGTTTTTACTGTATTTACTGTTTAGGTCCTACACTAGATACACTTCTAAATGCATCATATCATAAGATCACAAGACATAGGAGCAGAATTAGGCCATGCAGCCCATAGGATCTGCTCTGCCATTCCATCATGGCTGATCTTGGATCCCACTCAACCCCATGCACCTGCCTTCTCACCATATCCTTTGATGCTCTAACTGGTTAGGAAACTCTCAACTTTCGCTTTAAATATATCAAGGACTTGGCCTCTTTTGCAGTCTGTGGCAGAGCATTCCACAGATTCACTACTCTCTGGCTTAAAAAATTCCTCCTTCCCTCAGTGTTGAGGCTGTGCCTTCTGGTTCTGGATACATTCACCAGAGGAAGCCTCCTCTCAACATCAACCTTATCTAGTCTTTTCAACATTTGGTAGGTTTCAACGAGATCCATCCCCCACACCCTGCATTCTAATAAATTCCAGTGAGTACAGGATCAAAGTTGCCAAACGCTCCTCATATGTTAACCCCTTCATTTGCAGAATCATCCTCATGAATCTCCTCTGGACTCTCTCCAATTACAACACATCCTTTCTTTCTTTAAACATTTTTATTTATTAAATTTTTAAGAGAATTGCATAAAATGAATAGAATATTAGAATAGTGAAAAATAAATATTAACCCTCCCCCTCCCCTTAACCCTTCCCCCCCTTAGATCCCTATCTGAAAAAAGAAAAGAAGAAAAAAAGAAAGAAAGATTGCCTGGATATTGGAGGATCCCCACATGCTCCATGGAGTTCAAAATAACTTTAGTTTTTATTTTCCCCAAACAAGATAGTTTTATCTTCAAAGGACCTATATATTTAATCCTATCTTTTGTAGATAGGGGTGCCAAATCTTCAAAAATATGTCATATTCATTTCTTAAATTATAAGTAATTTTTTCAAGTGGAATGCAGCTATATATTTCATTATTCCAATGGTCCATAGTTAAATATGAATCTGATTTCCAAGTAACTGCAATAGCTTTTCTGGCTACTGCCAATGCAATTTTTATAATTTTTTTCTGATTTTTATTCAATTTAGGTTTTGGAATTATCCCTTCAATATCACCTAATAAAAATAATATTGGGCTGTGTGGGAGTTGTATTCCAATAATTTGTTCCAGTAAAAGTCTTAAATTTATCCAAAAAGGTTGAATTTTAAAACAAGACTAAGTAGAATGTAAAAAGGTATCAATTTCTTGATTACATAGAAAACATTGGCCAGATAAATTTGAATTTAATCTATTTATTATCTGTTGTGTTATATATAGTTGATGTAAAAAATTGTATTGTATTCTAAGTCGGACATTTATTGTATTTATCATACTATCAAGACATAGTCTTGACCAATTTTTTTCATCAATTTTAATATTCAAATCAGTTTCCCATTTTTGTCTTGACTTATGAATTCCTGGTTTAATTGTCTGTTTTTGAATCAAATTAGCATAATTCATCTGGCACAAAAGAGAGAGGAAATGAGTGTGGCAGTTGCTTTGGATGCAGAAAAAGCATTTGATAGATTGGAATGGGATTTTTTATTTAAGATATTGGAAAAATATGAGTTAGGAAAATCTTTTATAAAATGGATTAAAACCTTAAATACTAGTCCCCAAGCTAAAGTAGTGACAAATGGTCAAATTTCAACATCATTCCACTTAACAAGGTCAACTAGACAAGGCTGCCCATTATCACCTGCCCTATTTGTATTGGCGATAGAACCATTAGCTGAAATAACTAGAACGGATTCAGATATTGTGGATTTTAGAGTTAACCAAGAAGAATATAAGGTTAATTTATTTGCTGATTATGTTCAGATTTATTTAACAAACCCATTACAATTGTTGCATAAATTATCTTTTAGATTGGAAGAATATGGGAAAATATCAGGGTATAAAGTAAACTGGGATAAAAGTGAAATTTTACCCCTTACCAAAGGAGATTATAGTCAATGTCGACTAATAACTCAATTTAGATGGCCAACAAATGGTATAAACTATTTAGGTATAAGAATCGATAGTGATACAACACATCCTTACTGAAATATGGAACCAAAACCAAGTCCCTCTGCACCTCTGATGTTTGAATTTTCTCCCCATTTGGATAATAGTCTGCAGTATTATTCCTTCTATCAAAATGCATTATCATACATTTCCCTACATTGTATTCCATCCGCCACTTTTTGCCCATTCTTCTAATTTCTCTAAGTCCTGATGCAGTCACGTTACTTCCTCAGCACTACCTACCCCTTGACCTATCTTCGTATCATCCACAGACTTTACCACACAGCCCTCAGTTCCATTATTCAAATCATTGTCAAACAATGTGAAAAGTAGTGGTCCCAAAACTGACACCTGAAGAATGCCACTAGTCACTGGCAGCCAACCAGCAAAGGCCCCTTTATTCCCATTCACCGCCTTCTGCCTGTCAGCCATTCCTCTATCCATGCCAGTATCTTTCCTGTTAAGCACTTTATCAAACACCTTCTGAAAATCCCAAGTAAATGACATCCACTGCCTCTCCTTTGTCCACTCTGCTGGTTACTTCCTCGAAAACTTAACAGATTTGTCAGGCCTTTACAGAAACCATGCTGACTTTGACTCATTTTATCATTAGCCTCCAAGTACCCCAAGACCTTATCCATAATAATGGACTCCAACACTTTCCCAACCACTGGGTAGGCTAACTGGCCCATAATTTCCTTTCTTTTGCCTTCCTCCCTTCTTGAACAGTGGAGTGACATTTTCAATTGTCCAGTCCTCCAGGACCAATCCAGAATCAAGTGATTCTTGAAAGATCATGACCAATGTATCTATTATCTCTTCAGCAACCTCTCTCAGGACTCTGGGGAGTAGTTGATCTGGTCCAGGTTACTTAATCACCTTAAGACCTTTGAGTTTGCCAGCACGTTTTTCTTCATAATAGCAATGGCATTCACTCCTGCTCCCTGACACTCACAGACATCTGGCACACTGTTAGTGCCTTCCACAGTGAAGACTGATGCCAAGTACTCATTACGTTCATCTGCCATTTCTTTATCCCTCATTACTACCTCACCAGCATCATTTTCCAGTGGTCCAATATCAACTGTCATCTCTCTTTTATTCTTTATATGACTGAAAGAAACTTTTAGTATCCTGCTTTATATTATTGGCTAGTTTGTCCTCCTACTTTACCTTTTCCCTTCTTCTAGCTTTCTTAGTTGCATTTTGTTGGATTTTAAAAGCCTCCTAATCATACAACTTCCCACTCAATTTTGTTACCTTGTATGCTCTTTCCTTGGCTTTTATGCAGTCCTTAACTTTTCTTGTCAACTACAGTTGCCTATCCCTGCCATTTGTGAATAACTTCTTCTGTGGGACATATCTATCCTACGTCTTGTGAATTTTTCCCAGAGATTTCAACCATCTCTGCTCTGCCATCATCCCTGTGTCAGTATCCTCCTCCAATCCATTTAAGAAGCTCCTCTCTCATGCCTCTCTAAATTCCCTTTATTCCATTTTACATGTGACTTATGCTTCTCCCTCTCAAATTGCTACATGAATTCAATCATAATATGATCACTACCTCCTTGGGGTTCCTTTACATTAAGTTCCTTAGTAAGATCAGGGTATTTTCACAAGACCCAATCTAAGATAGCCTTTCCCCAAGTAGGCTCAAGCACAAGCTGCTCTAAAAAGCCAACTCAAAGGCATTCAACAAATTGCAACTCTTGCAATCCAACAACAACTTGATTTTCCCAATCCCCTTGCATATTGAAGTTCCGCATTACAATTATGTTATTATCCTTATTACATGCCTTTTCCAGCTCCCTTTGCAATCTCAACCCCACATCTTGGCTACTATTTGGAGCCCTATATGTAATTTCCATAATGTTCTTTTTTATCCTTGCAGTTTCTTAATTCCACACACTAAGATTGAACATTCTCTGACCCTATGTTGCCTCTTTCTAAAGATGTAATTTCATCTCTTACCAACAGAACCACACCAGTGCCTGTGCCTTCCTGCCTGTCCTCTCAATACAAAGTATATCCTTTGATGTTAAGTCCTCAACTATGGCCTTTTTTCAGCAACTACTCAATGTCATACCGACCAATCTCTAATCCACCTAATTCATACTTGTCTGAGTTATCATGCCACCAACATTTCATCCAATTCATTAATATAATTAACAATCAACAAGGGGCCCAGCACCAATTGTTGCAGCACATCACTAGTCACAGGTCTCTGATGTGAAAAACCACCCTTCGCTAGTAACTTGTCTATCTCACCCTGGATCCTATGTGATCTCATCTTCTGGACAGTCTCTCATGTGTGATCTTGTTGACAGCCTTGGTAATGTCTTACCACCCTGCCCTTGTCAATTGCCTTTCACACCTCTACAAGGCTCAATTAAATCTATGTGATGCTATTTCTCATGCACAAAATCATAATCAGTGCTTAATCAATCTCAAGCTTTCCCAGTGCAGCTAGTTGCTGCTCAGAATCCTGTACTTTCACCAGTCTGTACTTGCTCAGCTTTGCAGCTCTTTTTAAATAATGACACAACCTTAGGCATTACCCAGTCTTTCAGTACCTCACCCATGATTAAGGAAGATCCAAAAATCTCTACTAGGCCCCCAACAACTTCTTCCTGTGTTTCTCACAATATTCAGAGATTCACTTTGTTAAGCCATGGGATTCATGTGCTCCTGAAGATAACCAAGATCTCCGCTTTCACAATATATATATGTTTCTGTACGTCACTTTATCTATCTCTTGCCGCTCCACATGTTTCAGCCACTGACCCTTAAAAGGAACAAATCTATCCTGATTTATTCTTTTGCTTTTAGTATACTTATGGAATCTCCTAGGATTTATCTTTACATTTTGTGCCAAGGGCATCTCATGTCTCCTTTTTACCCTCCTGAGTTCCTCCTTAAGTGTCCTACTACATTTCTTATTTTCCTCAAGGGATTCATTTGCTCCCAGTTGCCTGTACCTGACATATCAATCAGAATCAGATTTATTACCTCATGTGATGTGAAATTTGTTTGCTTGCAGCAGCAGTACATTGCAAAGACTTAAAATTGATAAAGATTACAAAATATAAACATTGCATAAGAGGAGTAACATAGTATTCCTTTGTTTTAAGGTTAACAATGGTCATTCAGAAATCTACTGGCACCATTTTTTTCAAACATTAGTTAATTATTTTGCTAAATGTCTCTGGATCTGTCAGTTCCTAAACTTTGTAGTTCTTCTCTTTCTTTTGATGACAAAGTTAAAATTTATATTTTGAAATTATAAATTGATTTTTGCTTTTGACTTTTTAGGGGAAGAAGTAGCCATTCTATTTAATAATTATCAGAGTAAACATACCATATGGAACATCTGCATCTTTTGAATATCTTACTTTTCAGTTGAAATCCTCCTGTTGTACTTCATTCTTAACTATATACAGGCCACCAAAATATTGTGCAACCTTTTTTGATGACTTCACTGAACTGTTGATAGGCTCATCTGTATCAGTAGCACCTGAACTTCTATCTACAAAGTCATGTAATGACCTTGTGTTATTTTTTACTGACAAAATTCAGAAGATTAGACATACTGTCAGTGACTCTGCATTGGGTCAGAAGTCAGTGTCATCCTTTCACTCACTTTGAACTAATTTAGTTAAGATGACCCAATTCAAACCTATTGATTATAAAACTTCAGAAGAAATTGTGCTACACCTGAAATCCCCTTCCTGTTCCCTTGACATTTTTTAAAAATGTTTTTAATTGCATAGCACCAGACGTACTGTAAATAGTCGACACTTCTCTTCTATCAGGCTTGCGTCCCAAAAGCCCTGAAAACCGCAGTCATTAAGCCACTTTTAAAAAAAGAACAACTTAGATGCCTCAGTAGTTAATAACTACAGGCCTGTATCAAACTTACCATGTTTAATTAAAATCATTGAAAATGTTGTTTATCAGCAACTTAGTAGCTTTTTGGCACTAAGCAAATGTATGGATGTTTTCCAGTCTGGATTTTGACAATACCATAGCACTGAGGCTGCTCTGGTCAAGATTTTAAATGACATCCGCTTAAACCATGATGATAAAATTTCAGTTTTGGTTTTATTGGATCTTAGTGCTGCATATTACTGGTCAGACTGGAAAGCTGAGTGGGACTTTCTGGTACAGTCCTAAAGCGATTTAAATCATATTTACAGGACATGGACTATTTTGTATTGATTGGTAGCTACATATCTGACCGAACAAAAATGACATGCAAAGTGCCTCAAAGGTCCATACTAAGGCCTCTTCTGTAAACCATGTACATGCTCCCTCTAGCTCAAATCATGGTAAGCAACAAAATATCTTGCCTTAATTATGCAGATGATTTATATAACAGTGTCATCACCTAACTATGGTCCCATACAATCATTAAAAAACTGTATTGAACAAACCACTGATTGTATAAGCCAGAATTTCCTCCAGTTAAACAAAGAGAAAACTGTAATACAATTATTATTTTGGTGCCAAAAAAGAATGATTAAAAGTCAGTGCTTACTTACAATCCCTGTTGTTACAGGCCACAAACCAAGCCAGAAACATTGGTATTGCAATGGACTCTGACTTAAATTTTACCTGCCACATTAAGACAATTACAGAGTCAGCTTACCATCTTAAAAATTTAGCAAGAGTTAAAGGGCTTATGTCTCAGTTTATTTTTAGTAGGCTTGACTACTGTAATGGCGTTTCACAGAGACCTGTGAAAACTCCCTAAGACAGCTGCAGCTCATTTCACTCCAGTTCTCAGGTCGCTACACTGGCTTCCTGTCCATCAGAGGATTGACTTGAAAATATTACTCCTTATATTAACTTTAATATATAAAATATTAATTTTTATATCTTTTTCTATGTAAAGCACTTCAAACTGCCTTCTGTTTGAAAAGTGCTAAACAACTAAACTTGTTTGCTAGTAAAAATTTGCATTTATGGTCTTATATAAAAGGAAGTTTTTCATTCAATTTGTAACATAACTATGAGGGAAGAATTATATGCAATATTGAACAAATACAATACAAAATCATTTGCCATGTTATAATGTCTCTGCATCATAAAATGGGGGAATTGAGAAATAAAATTTGACAGGGACTGATCTAATTCTTAATTCTATGTGAAGTTACTGCATTGATGTGTCTACATAGTACCATGGCTAAGAGAAATGCAGAGATTTAATTTCACAAATCCTCTGTACCACATGACATGTTCTTTTCAAAGAATCAATCCACAGTGGTCCCTCTACATTTTGAATAGAAATGAGAATGATTTGATCCCTCTTTGTTTTGTATGGAAACAAGATCCCTCTTCAGAAAACGGATGAGAAAAGTCCTAAAGAAGGGTCTTGGCCTGAAAACAGACTGTTTATTCATTTCCATAGATGTTGCCTGACCTGCTGACCTGCTGACCTGCTGTAAACTTTCTCACATTTTTTGGTGATAAAGTCAGTTCTTTTTCAAACAAAATGGACAGTTACCAATTAGCAAATTCAATTTCAACAATTCAGTATTTTTAATGTAAAAGTTCTTGCTTTTGAATGGAATTATTGTTATCATTTTCAGGAAATGTTGCTGACGTTGCATCTGAAGGTGTTGAAGCTAGAGCAGGAGGAGTACCTGAAGTACAAGTATCAAGTTCAGACTATATAATCCAAAGAAGCAGAGCTAAAAAAGTGTGAGTACTAACCGTGCTAATTGCCCCATATCCATTATAAGGTTTCCATCAGTAAAGGACATCATGACGCATACAAAAAATCTTTAAAATTATTAGTGAATTAGAAATCAATTTCATACTGCATGTGGACACAGATTTCCGTTTCTTTGATTTTTTTCCATTCTTTCGTCAAATGAGAATTAGTTCGTCACACATGGTGAGTAATTACCATCAGCAGTGCTTAGCTAAATCATACCATGATATTGAAGTAGCAACAAATAAACGGCACCGTATCTCATAATAGCAGGCGTCAAATTGTATAGTCATCCAGAATTAAGAACAGGAAGATGCAGGGTCTCCTGAGCTATGAACAATCTGACACACAGAAATCTGACTTTATGCAAATTCTTCCATACATTTTTAAAGCATTTTTCAAGTTAGTTTAATAGAAGCAAAATGTAGTGGAATACAGTATGTATTCTGTTAATTTAACTATGGTTACTGTTAGAGTGATTATTGAATTAAGTGAAAGAATTATTGCAAGTAAAACAAGGAACAGTACAGCACAGGAACAGGCCCTTCAGCTTACAATGTTATGTTAAACCAATTAAATCAGTAATCAAATGGCTAACTAAACTAATCCCTTCTGCCTATACAATCTCCATATCCTTCCATTTTCCTTGCATTTATGTGCCTATTTAAACATATTTTAAAAGTCTCTAATGTATCTGTCTCTACCAGCACCCCAGGCAGCACATTCTAGGCATCCACCACTCTCTGAGTGAAAAAAAATTATCCCTCACATCTCCTTGGAAATTACCCCTCTCACCTTAAATACATGCCCTCTGGTATTAGATATTTCTACACTTGGAAAAGGATTTTGTCTGTCTAATCTCTCTATACCTCTCAAAATCTTATAAACTGATCAGATCTGCCCTCAGCCTCTGATGCTCTGGAGAAAACAATCCAAATTTGTCCTGGCTCTCATTATAATAACTCATATTCTCTAATCCAGGCAACATCCTGGTAAATGTCTTCTGCAACCTCTCCGAAGTATATGTATAGTGATATAACATGGGTTACTACAAAAAATGGACATTTTTGACTTAGGGAGAAATTGCTTTCCGGGCAGTTCCCAGGAACTGAAACCTTATTAAAGCACCATGGAACCCATTTACAAGGAGCACTGCCACAACAAAGCAGCATCCATCATCAAGAACTCCAGCACCCAGATCATGCTCTCTTCTTGCCGTTACCATCAGACAGGAGGTACAGGTGCCACAGATCCCCCACAACTAGGTCCAGGAACAATTCCCTACAACCATTAAGCTCCTGAACTAGTATGCATAAGTTCACTCACCTCACCACACCGCTGAACTGACTTCTCAACCTACAGACTCATTTTAAAGGATTCTACAGCTCACGTTCTCAATATTGTTTATTTGATTTTTTTATTTGCACAATGTCTTTTTTTTACAAATTGGTTGTCATTTGTTGTTTATAATTTTCCAAAAATTAATTTTATTTTTATATTTTCCTGTAAATATCTGCAAAAAATGAATCTCAGGGTAGTATATGTCAAGTTAAGTTTATTGGCATTTAACTATATGCATGTATATAACATATATGACCATATATTGAATATAGAAATGATACAGTGTTTCTCCAAACCAGGGTGTAATATACTTACTTTTATAATAATTTTACTTTGACATTGAATTCTTTCAGATGGAGCCTGATCCATATTTACCTTTTCAAATTCCTTTTTTACCCCCCTTGTATAGCCAGTGTGTTTCCAGTGTCATATCTCAATTTCTATTCACTACCAATTTCATAACCAACAAATAGGAAAGTTATCATACACCAAAAAGGGACTTGCATGTAATAACCTGTAAAACTCTTGTTAGGCCTACTGCTTCTTAGACAATAGTGTTCTTTTCTGGTTCCTTCATCATAAGGAAGGATTTGGTAGCATTAGAAATGGTGAAGAGGAGATAAGCCAGGATGCTGCCTGGATTAAAGAACATGTCTTATGAGGAAAGGTAGAGTGAGCTAGGGATTTTTTCCTTGGAATGACAGAGGATGAGAGGCATTGCCAGCCAGTAGCTTTTTCCCAGGGTGCCAGTGGCCAATACCAGAGGACATCCATTTAAGATGAGTGAAAGAAAGTTTAGGTATGTCAGTGATTGTTATTTTTTCCACAGAAATGGTGGGTGCCTGGAACACACCACTGGGGTTTGTGGTGGAGATTGATAAAATAGAGGCACTTAAGACTTTAAATAGGTACATGGATGTAAAAAAAAATAGGAGGGTTGCGGACTATGTAGGAAGGAAGGCTTAGATTGACCATTGAGTATTTTTAAATACAGTAGGTCATGCAACATTGTGGGCTGAAGAACATGTGATGTGTTGTACTATTCTATGCTCTGTGCTCTAGCAATATATGCAGACAGTTAAACGAAGGGGACTCACTTGAGGAGGTTTTCATGAGGTATGCCTTAGACCAGGGGTCGGCAACCCGCGGCTCCGGAGCCGCATGCGACTTTTTCATCTCTGTGCTGCGGCTCCATATGGCTTTGGAAAATAAATGATGAGTATTTAAGTAAAATGTATTTTATGTTAGTTTGTTAGTTTTTGAAATGTAATTCTAAGTTTGAAGATTATGGTGATCTTGTACAATCTAAATAAAACGTGTTTTTTGTCGCTATTAATATACGTCACCACGGCCAATGCCTGACACCCGCCAGTGCGCAATTTCTTTAATTTTTCGATCCAAGGTAGGCTAACTATGGAGAATTCTAAAAAAAGAGAAGTGACTGAAGAAAACAGAACGTTTAATGATACGTGGGCAGATTCATTTGCTTTCACTGCTGACGAGACTGGTTTACCGGTATGCTTAATATGCAATGAGAAACTAGCAAACAACAGAAAGTCAAAAGTCGCAAGCCATTTCCAGAATAAACACGCAGCCTTTGCTCAAAAATATCCGGATGGAGATGAGAGAAAAAAAGCCGTTTCGGAACTGATGCGGAAGGTTGGTCTGAGCAAAAATCATTTCAAGAAGTGGATGATGACTGGAAAATCAACGACATATGCTAGTTTTGTTGCCGCTCAGGAAATAGTCAGGCACGGGAAGCAGTTTACAGATGGTGAATATATAAAAGAATCTTTCATTAAGATTTCAGAACATCTATTCACGGACTTTAAAAACAAGAGTGAAATTGTGCAGAAAATCAGGGATATGCCCCTCTCTGCAAAGACTGTCAAAGACAGAACCATAAAAATGGCAAAAGACATCAGAAGACAGTAAATTAAAGACATCAATTCAGCTGTGGCCTACTCGATTGCCTGTAACGAGTCTAAAGACAAAGGTGATATTGAACAAATGTACCTATGTAAACTCTGCCGGGCCACAGGAAGAAATGATTGAGTTGATACCTCTAAAAGGCCAAACACGGGGGGGGGGAGGGCATCTGTGAGGCTGTCTTGAATTGTTTAAGAGCCAAAGTAATAAAGACCACCCACCTGGTGTCAGTAGCTACTGATGGGGCACCAAGTATGACAGGAGCGCACAAGGGATTTGTGGATTTACTGCAGAAGTCGCTGGACAGAAAGCTGCTGACTTTTCACTGCATCTTGCACCAAGAGGCACTGTGCGCTCAAACATTTCCTCCAGAATGCACAGAAGTAATGGATGTTGTCATTCAGATTGTCAATAAAATAATGGCAAAAAGTTTAAATCACCGTCAATTCCGTTTGTTACTGGTCGAGCTGGAAAGCGCATATTCTGATCTCCTGCTGCACAACAAAGTTCGGTGGCTGTCCAGAGGGGAGGTGCTGAAACGCTTTGTCGCGTGTCTGGAAGAAGTGAAAACTTTCCTGGGGAGCAAAGGTCTCACCTTTCCTGAGCTGGAACAGCCAGAGTGCCTGTAAAAGCTACACTTCATGGTAGACATGACAGCGCACCTGAACACGCTGAACACAGCTCTTCAGGGGAAAGGACGCACAGCCCTGCACATGTTGGAGGATGTTTTGGCATTCCAGCGCAAGTTGACAGTGCTTGCCAGAGATTTACAGAAAGGCACATTGTCTCTCTTCCCCAATTTAAGAGAGTTCAAGCAAGCTCACGACATGATAAATTCGGAGTATTTACATTCTGCAATCATCGCAATGCAAACATCGTTTGGGAAACGCTTCTGTGAGTTCAGAGAGGTAAAAAACACATTATCCTTCCCGGTCACTCCCCGAAGCATCGATCCATCCCTACTGAATACAACTGCATTGGCAGGTGTGAGTCAACCTGATCTTGAGATGGAACTGGCCGACATAGCCGACAAAGACATATGGGTGTCCAAGTTTAGACGCTTGACAGCAGACCTTGAAGATGTTGCCCGTCAGAAGGCCGTTCTTGCTCAGAATCACAAATGGAGTGATATTGAAAACCTCCTCTAACCGGACAAACTTGTGTTCGAAACATGGAATGCTATCCCCGACATTTATGTAAACATTAAAAAGTATGCGCTTGGAGTCCTGTCGATCTTTGGATCCACATATGTATGTGAACAGGTGTTCTCCAACATGAACTTTATTAACAACAAACACTGCGCACGCCTCACAGATGACAGCTTGCGATCCTGTGTAAAGATAAAGGTAACGTCATACAGCCCTGATGTGCAGATGCTGTGCGCTGAGGTCCAGGAGCAGAAATCCCATTAAGCAAGTATGATAAATATTTTAATTGCCTATTATTTTACGTATATGCATATTTTTTCATTGTTCAGTGAAATAGTACTTTTATTTTTCAGGTTGACAACTGGCTGACGTTATTTTTGGTTTGCTGCTGGCGGACAATTTACGTTTGGCGTTTTTCATAAATACAAGAAGGACTCAAATAGACATTGAGTATTTTACTTAAAAGTAACCTTCAACCCAACGTCTTTTTTTCGGAGTTCAAAATGTTTTTGTTGCATGCAGAAATGTGATTTCGTTTTCTCTGCAGCAGTTCATCGATTTCATAAATGCAACACATTATAGTTTGTTTATACATAGCATAAAGGCAAAAAAAACGTTGTATGCAGTGTTATTTCATTTTAAATGTCAAACGGGTTTTGTGGCTCCCAGTGTTTTCTTTTCTGTGGGAGACGGGTCCAAATGGCTCTTTCAGTGGTAAAGGTTGCCGACCCCTGCCTTAGACTGTTTAAATCTATTGGTTATTATGTTAAGATTCATATTACCTCTGATTGTTCCTTCAGAAGTCCAGAAGAATATTGGCCAGAATTCACATGTACAAAGTCAAAGAAAAAATCTGTAATGTTCGCAAATGTCATCTCAAAGGATAAAGGGAGAACTTCTCCATCAGCAGAAAAACGTGATTTATACATGGACACCAGAAAAGGTGAAGAGAAGGCAATTAAAGAAGAAACAATAATGATCCCAACAGTGAAAGAAACTGTTCAATATTCTACTGGACATGAAAGCAGAGAAGTGGAGACAACTTCAAATATGGTTGCAGATTCTCTGCTGACTTATATGGCTGTGCCTCAAGAAAGTAGGGCAGTGGCAGAGAGATTTAGTATTTCAGAACTCTTTGCAGAACAGATGAAGACAGATGTAGTTGATAATCCTTCAAAACCAGATACACAAGACTTTCAAACCACTGGTGACCAAGCTAACAGTGCTAATATTCAAACCAAGCCTTTGAAAGGTTAGTCCTTTCACAGTGTAGTACTATTGGATACCAAGCCTTTAAGGAAAAGTTTCTTTTGATGTGCTGACCATCATGCTAAATTAAACTAATCCCATTTTCATGCATGTAATTCATACTCTCAATTCCCCACATGTTCATATGCCTATCTAAATATTTCTTAAATGTCACTATTGAATCGGTTTCCACCCTCCACCACCCCAGCAACTCATTCTAGGCAGTTACTGCTTTCTGTGTGGGGAAAAAGATCCTCGTGCTTGCCTTTAATGATTCCTTCCCTCACTTTAAAGCAATGTCCTTTCGTATCTCCTGGAGAAAAAAAACATATCTGTCTACCGTATCTGCACCTCTCATAATTTTATAAACTTCCACCAAGCCTTCAGTCTTTGATGCTCCAGAGAAAACAATCCAAGATTGTCCAACCTTTCATTATAGCTAATATTTTAAAATCCAGCAAGAATTCTGGTGAACCTCTTCTTCACCCTCTCCAAAGCCTGCACATCCTTTGTGTAATGTGGTGACCAGAATTGTACCCAATACTCCAAACTTTCAGACATTTGCATCAGAATTTTATACTCAGTGCCCAAGCAAAGGCAAATATGTCTTCATTATCACCCTGCTTAATTGTGTTGTCACTTTCAGGGAAACATTCTAATATCTCTCTGTACATTATTGCTTTGAAAGGCCCTGCCATTTACTGTGTACTTTCCCCGTATATTTGACCTCCCAAAGTGCAATACCTCACACTTGTCCGGATTAAGAGCTTCTTCTCAGGGATGAACATGCAGAAGCAGATGACCATAATAGGGGAATTAAGGAAAGAAATATTGTCAAAGTATGCTTGATTTTACAAGCAATAACTGTGACTTTTTTTCACTTTTGTCTATTCTGCGTCTTTTTAAGAATGTAACAAAAAGTTCCCTAACTCGTTAATGCAATTGCTACTGTGCAATTTTGAATTGATTGTTGAAGGAGTTACATGAAAATATTAAATTCCTGCTTAGCTTCTCAAATCTCTTAAGTTACTTCAGCATTTATAAAATTGTTTTTAAGAGTATATAGTTGATATAATTGTTGGGAACATTTGGTTGTTTTAGTACTAATTCCTACATTTCAGGCCAAGATCCTTCATCAGGATTGGAAAGGATAGGGGAAGAAGCCAGAATGAGAAAGCTGAGATAGGGAGAAGAAGAAATACAAGTTAGCAGGGGATAGGTGAGACCAGGTGAGGAGGGTGCTAGGTGCGTGGCAATGGAGGTAGTGAGGGTGAAGCTTAGAGGTGAGAAATGAAAAAGGTAAAGGACTGAAAGAGAGAGGGAATCTGATAGGTGAGGAGAGTGGACCATGGGAGAAAGGGAAGGAGGACTGGCATCAGGGGGAGGTGAAAATAATTGGAGCACATAGAGATAATCTGAGGGGAGAGAATCATCGTTTCAGGTTCATCAAAAGGTTTCACTCTTCATCAAAAATGGAAAAGAGACAACAGCTGGATCTAGGGTGTAAACCAAAGATGACAGGGTAACTTTTCACAGACAAACTCTGTGTTTTCTCCTTTTCCCCTTTCTGTGTCTGTTGTGATGAAGGTTCCTTTCGTGCTCTCCTATTGATTGACTTGATGAGTGCTTCCAACATTCCTTATTTTTGATTTGAGTTTTCCTGTATCCACAGGATTTTTTTTTTACTTAAGGTATGTAGTAGTAGTTTTGGATGAATATCCTTTACTTTCCTTCATTCCCTGTCGGGCTCAGTGATAACTATTCCCATCATCATTAAGCGAGTGCATAGACTTCAAGGTAATACCAGATGTATGAATGAGGGGGTGGGGAAGAAGAATGATGGTGGGGGGGCAGAGTTGTGGTTCTCATTGAAACCTACTGAAAGCTCTAGATAGAGTGGACATGGAGAGGATGTTTACTGTAGTGGGAAAGGCTAGGACCAGAGGGCAGAATCGAATGACATTCCCTTAGAACAGATATGGGCAGGAATTTCTTTTGTCAGATGGTGTTGAATCTGTGAAATTCATTGCCACAGATGACTGTGGAAGCCAAGTTATTGGGTATATTTAAAGTGGAGGTTGATAAGCTCTTGATTAATAAGGGTGTCTAAGGAATTGGGGAGAAGGCAGGGGATTGGGGTTGAGAGGGATAATAAATCAGCCATGATAGAATGGCTTAATTCTGCTCCTGATCTGCACATTTTTATTTTTGATCCTCACAAATGCTATTTTTCTCTAACACAGATATGCAGAATATTCGAAATGTTACCGTGAAGAGACTGCGTGAAATACAGTTTAGCCCAACTAAATTCAAGCGAAGAACTCTTTCAGCAAGTAATGTAAATATAGCAGAGCAAATAATTTTCTCAAGGTAAACCACTTCTGGAGCTGCATTTTGAAACAAAATAGATTGCAGATACTATCTTCTAAGCAAATGTATTCATTTACTCTTATCACTGCAAAGCTGAGTCCACCATATATGAATATTTTTTAAAGTAATTATAAGAATAATGCAGTAACATTGTCAAAGAAATCATGATTAGTCAGTTTGAAAGCTGGTTACTAAGATTATTGATTTTTTTCCTTTGTTTGCAAGGTGTCATAATTTGGTATCTCAGTAAAGTATTATCAGTTGATGTTGACCTGGCCTAAAGCCAGAAAATGCAAAGCAAGAAAGTTTTTAAACTAATGCACAATTAAAGGCCCCACTTATGATCTTTGGTGATGCCACTCTGTGATCAAATTAACCTTCTCCCAGTACTAGGTTGGATGCCACAGTAGCAAAGATGCTTTGCAGAAGCATGATATTGACATTGAAAAATGTGCAGTATCCTTATGACTTCTAGGAGAATATTTACAATCATAAGAATAGCTTTAAAATTAATAGTATGAAGAAGAAACAGAAATAAACTCTAACATGAGGAACTCTGCAGATGCTGGAAATTCAAGCACCACACAAAATGCTGATGGAATGCAGCAGGCCAGGCAGCATCTATAGGAAGAAGCACAGTCGATGTTTCGGACCCGCCTGAAACGTCGACAGTGCTTCTTCCTATAGAAATAAACTCTATAATTGTTAAGCCTGCTCTGCCATTGTTATGAGATTGTGGGTGTTCTACTTCCCCACATAATCTGATTTCTCTGGTAGACGGAGAAAGCAGGATCTCCCAGTGGCCACAAATTTTAGTTCCACGTCCCATTCCCATTCTGATATGTCTATCCATGGCCTCCTCTACTGTCAAGATGAATCCACACTCAGGTTGGAGGAACAACACCTTATATACCGGCTGGGTAGCCTCCAACCTGATGGCATGAACATTGACTTTTCTAAGTTCCGTTAATGCCCGTCCTCCCCTTCTTACCCCATCCCTGATATATTTAGTGTTTTCCCCCCTCTTTTTTTCTCTCTCTTTCTGCCCATCACTCTGCCTGTTCTCCATCTCCCTCTGGTGCATTCCTCCCCCTTTCTTTCTCCCTAGGCCTCCCATCCCATGATCCTTTCCCTTCTACAGCTCTGTATCCCTTTTGACTATCACCTTTCCAGCTCTCAGCTTCACCCCACCCCCTCTGGTCTTCTCTTATCATTTCACATTTCCCCTCCCCCTCCTACTTTCAAATCTCTTACTACTGTACCTTTCAGTTAGTCCTGATGAAGAGTCTCAGCCCGAAACGTCGACAGTGCTTCTCCTTATAGATGCTGCCTGGCCTGTTGTGTTCCACCAGCATTTTGTGTGTGTTGCTTGAATTTCCAGCATCTGCAGATTTCCTCGTGTTTCCATTTACTACCATTTGGTTTTCTATTCTTTAACCATCATAAACGCTGTAGTGTGCAAAAGTCTGAGACACCTTAGATTTTTTTTATACAGTATGGTATGGCCTCCACAGAGCCCTGATCTCAATATCATTGAGGCTATCTGGGATCACCTGGAGAGACAGAAGCAAGTGAGACAACCAAAGACTGCAGAAGAACTGTCACAAGTTCTCGAAGATGCTTGGAACAACCTACTAGCCGATTTTCTTATAAAACTGCGTGACCGTGTACCTAAGAGAACTGATGCAGTTTTTAAAGGCGAAGGGTGGTCACACCAAATAGTGATTTGATTTAGTTTTTTACTGTTTACTGTTCTTTATGGTAAATGTTTGACATATTTAGAAACTTCATTTCATTATCTTTGAAAGCATCTTCATTTTACAGAATTCTTTTACATGTGCCTGTTAATTCCAACCCTGTGAATCCTTATGTGTACTTTAATGCCAGGTGCCTTATCAAAAGCCTTATAAAGTTCCAGATATAGTTTATATCCAGATATAAGTTTCAGCAAGTTCCAGACTTGCTGATCATCCACCATACTGAAAACATACTCAAAAATGTATTTGAATTGTCAACAAACATTTTCTTTCAGCAGGATCAATTTTATTGACTTACATGAATTAGGAATTTGCTGTTCTTTGTTGGTCAAGGAGCAATATGCACCAAAAACAAACAGTATTCAACAATTATAAAGAAATATGTAAAAATAAAGTTGGTTAAAATACAGATATGGAATAAATTGTGCATTAATACAAACATACTGGTGTGTATTTACAATGTAAGCAGCATTATAAAATGTGGTTTAAAGTGTTTATAGTGCAGTCAGTGACAGGACAGGGGTAATAGATAGAGGGGTGAGGGGATGATTGATCCAATTAATTGCTTGGGGGAAGAAACATCTAAGGTTCTGTGAAGTTTTTGTTTTAATAGCCCTGTTGCGCTTTCCAGAAGGGAGCTTTTGAAAAAGGCAGTTTGCTAGGTGGGTAGTGTCTGCAATAATTTTTTCCTACCTGCTTCTTTGTCCTGGACACATACAAGTCACATTGACTCTGCCTAATCATATTGGGATTTTTTACATGTTCACTGATCAATTCAAGCATTTTTCCAATGATAATGTCAAGTTATCTGGGTTATAGTTCCATTTTTTTTCTTCCTCTCTTAACAAGCAATGTTGCATTTTCTTCCTTCAAATCTGCTGGGACTTCTCCAGAATATAAAAGAACTTTGGAAGATCACTAATGCAGCAGCTATCTCTTCAGCCATTTGTCTTAAAACTTTGAGATGTAGACTTTCAGGTCTAGAAGAAATAGGGTCACTTATATTTCTCCAGTATAACTTAATTCAAATTAATTGGATTTACCAAATTTTAAATCCACATTACTAATCCAAAATGTGCATGCCCTATATTGAATATATTTTCCCTATTAACGAATAGAAATATCATGGCTATAATTTTAACTGGCATTTTCTTTTACGATCCTTGGAAAGAACTGTAAGTAAGGGAGCTGAAGAAATTCTCACGTTGCCTGATAAACCAAAGCTCACAGAGTATATGGAGCTACCTGAGAGTTACCACATTGGTTTGACTGTACAAGAGGATGCAGGTGATGTGAATAAAGTCTGGCATTGCAGTGCTAACTACCTACAGCACTAACCAATGCACTGATGCTCTAAAGTACAGACTGCTACTAATTTCTGGGCAAAATGCTTAACCGAAACTTAAGTTTTGCATCATACACAAAATGCTGGAGGAACTCCGCTAGCCAGGCAGCAACTATGGAAAAAAGTACGGTCGGCGTTTTGAGCCGAACTCTTGTTTGTGATTTAATTATTACTCTGTGAAGTCTCTTCCAGGGATGCCTACTCTAAAGAAATTTAAATCTTCCCTTTGACAGGAGTTCAGTGAAGCTGTATTTCACTGCTCTCCCGCTGTGATCCCTCCTGTTCTTCAACTCTTTGATCACGTTCTTACCCAGACCCACTACTACAGCCTATCTGTGTCCTGCTGAAGGGTTTCGACCTGAAACATCAACTGTACTTTTTTCCATAGATGTTGCATAGCCTACTGAGTCCTTCCAGCATTTTGTGTGTGTGGCTTGGATCTCCAGCATCTGCAGATTTTCTCTTGTTTGTGTTTTAAGGTTTGCATGCCCACTTTGGAATGAAAAGTCATTAAGCTTCACAAACTTTCCTCTATAAATGATGGAGCAAAAATTAAGCAGCTGGAGGAACTCAGTGGGAGCAGCATCAATGGAGGGAAAGGGGTAGTCAACTTTCAGGATGATGATGAGCCATGGGAATGAAGGGATAGGAAGTGAGGGGTGAAGTTGGAGACACTGGCGGTGAGTGATAGGTACACATTGATAAGGAGAGAGAGAGAGAGAAAAAAATGTCAGGTTTAGTATTTCTACAAATGTGTTCTGACACCCTAAGTGTATTCTAAAATTTTCAGTTTTTTGTTTGAACAGGGCAACATAGCTATAAGAGAATCGTCAATAAAAAGAAGTAGCAAGCAGGTTTTTTTCCACTGAGGTTGGGTGGGACTACAACTAAATGTTTTGGGTTAAGGATAAAAGATGGAAAGTTTAAAGGAAACATAAGGGAAAACTTCTTCACTCAGAGGATCATGAAAGTGTGGAGTCAGCTGCCAGTGTAAGTGGTGCATGTATGCAAGCTCAATTTCAACATTTAAGAGTAGTTTAGATAGGTACGTGGATGGCAGGGCTATGGTCCAGGTTCAGGTCAGTGGGAGTAGGGAGTTTAAATGGTTCAGCACATACTAGTTGGGCCACAGGGCCCGTTTCTGTGCTGTACTTTTTTTTATGACCGGCTCTAAATTTCAGAAAAATGTAGCAAAGGTTGGTAACAATGCAGAATTTTGGAGACAGAGGAAGCTAAATAAGCATGTGAGAGATATTCTGCCTATCTCTCAGACAGAAGTCTAACATTACTTTCTTACCTGATTCTGTAGGTATTTCTGTGGAGCAAGCTGCATCACCTGTTGACGGTCAGAAAGCCACCAGCTTACCACAGTCTACACTACCAGCTGAAAGCATATGCACAGGTACAACTGATTCTGCACTTCTCTCAAGCGATGGCATGCTTGAGTAGGAACCTTGGTTGTGTAGGGAAAGTATGTCATTTGCCAAAGTGCCTTTTCTGACATTGTTTGTCCTTGAATCCACACCAACTAATTTAAATAGTGTCCAGCATACCCTTTCAAGCCGCCTTGTGTATTCTTTCTGTAGTTCTAAAATTACAAGCAGAAATGTATCTGATGTTTTCTAAACCTAGAATACTATGTTCCACTTAATCAGCAGGTGATCCACATGTCATTTTTGTTACACTTTTATTAAATGCACTTGCCTGAAGGAATTATACTTTCAGAACTTATTTTCTATATTGAGAAGATAAGATCTTCTCAATCTTTTAAGAAGATCTTAAAAATGGCCCTAAAAAAAAAGGAGAGACTACCTAAACTAGAAGTGCCTGGAAATCAGAGTATGGTTAAGGCAAAAAAGAGAAGCAGAATATTGTTGAAGGCCAAAATCAGAGGTTCCCAACATTTTTTATGCCATGGAGCTTTACCATTAACCAAAGGGTTCGTGGATCCCAGGTTGGGAAACCTTGGCTTAAGTGATCCCAGATGAAAGTTAAAAAAAAATTGTCAGCAAAGAGGCATGATGAAATAATGAAAAGTAAAATCAAAATAAGCCCAAGGTCTAGCTTGGGCAAGATATTGAAAACAGTTCTGAGGGGCCATATAATAATTTTTACTAAATGGAGCAAGAGAAAGAGTAGGACATAGTGCAAAGCAGCAGAAAGGAAACTATAGACCTGTTAGCCTGACATCAGTGGTGGGAAATTGTTGGAATGGATTATTAGGGATGAGATTACGGAGTACCTGGAGGCATATGACAAGATAGGCCAAAGCCAGCATGATTTCCTGAAAGGAAAATCCTACCTGACTAACCTACTGCAATTTTTTAAGGAAATTACAAGCAGGGTAGACAAAGGAAATGCAGAAGATGTGGTGTGTTTGGATTTCCAGAAGGCCTTTGACAAAGTGCTGCATATGAGGCTGCTTAGCAAGATAAAAACCCATGGAATTACAAGGGAGGTACTAGCATGGTGGAGCATTGGCTGATCAGCAGGAAACAGAGAATGGGAATAAAGAGATCCTATTCTGGCTGGCTGCTGGTTGCCAGTGAAGTTCCACAGGGGTCAGTGTTGGGATCACTGCTTTTTATGATGATTATGTCAATGATTTGGACTATGGGATTGACAGATTTGTAGCTAAAATTGCCGAGGATACAAAGATAGGTGGAGGAGTGGGTAGTGTTGATGAAACAGAGAGCCTGCAGAGAGAATTAAATAGTTTATGGGAATGGGGAAAGAAGCAGTAAATGAAGTACAATGTTGGAAACTGTATGGTCATGCACTTTGGTGGAAGAAATAAATGGGTAGACTATTATTTAGATGAGGAGATAATTCAAAATGCAGAGATGCTAAGGAACTTAGGGGTCCTTGTGCAGGATACCCTAAAGGTTAACTTCCAGGTTGAGTCACTGATGAAGAAGGCAAATCCAATGTTGGCATTCATTTCTAGAGGTATAGAATATAAGAGTAGGGATGTGATGTTGAAGCCTATAAGGCAATCATGACACCACACTTGGAGTATTGTGTGCAGTTTTGGGCTCCTTATATTAGAAAGGATATACTGACATTAGAGAAGATTCATGAGAATGATTTCAGGAATGAAAGGATTACCATATGAGGAACATTTGGCAGCTCTTGGGCTAAATTCCCTGGAGTTCAGGAGAATGAGGGGGGATCTCATAGGAACATTCCAAATGTTAAAAGGCCTGAACAGATTAGATATGGCAAAATTGTTTCCCATGGTAGAGGAGCCTAGGACAAGAGGGCACAACTTCAAGATTGAAGGACGTCCATTTAGAGCTGAGATGTAGAGAAATTACTTTTGTCAGAGGGTGGTAAATCTGTGGAATTTGTTGCCACCAGTGGCTGTAGAGGCCAAGTCACTGGGTGCATTTAAGGCAGAGATAGATAGGTTCTTGATTAGCCAGGGCATCAAAGGGTTTGGGGAGAAGGCAGGGGAGTGGAGATAACTGGAAGAATTGGATCAGCCACGATTGAATGGAGGAGCAGACTCGATGGGCTGAATAGCCTACTTCTGCTCCTATATCTTATGGTCTTGTATTAGAGCCCAAATAGGTAACCCTTGTACTGAAGCCGAAAACATGGATTCTGTTTTAATTGAGATGCATGGGATCCACAGTAACTTGGCTGTTTAGCTTCAGAATTAGTTTGCCCAGAGAAAACAGAGAGTCATGATCAGTGGGACTTATTCTGGCTGGTGGTCTCTGACTAGTAGTGTCCTGCAAATAACTGTACTGGGACCACTGCTGTTTGTGATTCATATGAATGACTTGGATAACTAAATGAATGGATGGTTTAGTATGTTCACAGATGGTGGTGTTGTGGAAAATGTATAAGATTGCCAAAAAATACAGTGGAATATAGATCAATTGGAGAAATGGCAACTGAAATTCAATCTGGCCCATTGTGAGATTTGGGGGATCAAATGGAAAGAAACAGTACACTGCTAGAGGCAAGACCCTTTACAGTGCTGATGTATAGAGAGATCTTATGATCCAACTCCTTACCTCCCTGAAAACAGCTGCACAGGTTGATTGGGTGATAAAGAAAGCATAAGGCAAGCTTGCCTTTATTAGTCAAGGCACCATTGCAACTTTATAAGACTCTAATTAGGCCACATCTGGAGTATTTTATTTAGTTCTGGTCACCCCATTATAGGAGGATTTGAAGAGGGTCAAAAGAGAATTACCAGGATGTTGCCTGGTGAGACGTGATAGAAGTCAAAAAGATTACGAGAGACATAGAGTAGACATCCAGGGTCTTTCTACCAGGGTCAAAATGACTAATACATGTACTTAAAGTGTGAGGGAGTAAGTTCAAAGGAGATGTGTGGGGCAAGTTTTTTGCATAGTGGAGATTGGTATCTGGAATACCAATCTCCACTACCAGGGATAGGAGTGGAGGCAAATATAGTAGAGGCATTCTTTTAGTTAACATTAATATAATGGGCTGAATAGCTGGTTCTATGATACGCTGCATCTCAGGTTCAGTCTTCCTTTTCCTTCAAGTATAATTGGCATAACTGCTACTCACGTTGTCTATATGCTGGTGTCTTTTTACAGAAAGCAGAAGTATACTCCTTTTGTCTTGCTTTTTAATGTGTTATATATTTCTGCCAAGAACTGCAGTTGTTCATAACTAAAAAAAACTAATATTCCACAATTAATTTATTTTTATTTTTGGGAAATGCTGCAATTCAGAAACAAATGCCAAGGAAGAATGCTCTAGAGAGAAGGTACCAGGGACAAGAAAACTGCATTACTATTATGATGTTAAAGAGGAAATTGGAAGGTAAATATTTTATTAATCCAGGTTTATAGTAAATTAATTGTCCTGTACTACTCAGGTGCTGAGAAGATAAATAGCCATCCTAGTAAAATCGTCATTGGATTATTGCTGGGATGTTGTGTAAATGCAATAATTGTTACTAAACAAGTCCCTCATTACTGAGATTTACTTGTGTGCTTTGGCTAATTGAGAAGCTAATCCTCCTCCTCCTCAAAAATAGCTCAAAAGCTAAATTTTAAAAACTCAGTTGTCTTGCAAGGACCATCTCAATCTCAGTCACGAATTAATTAAATCAATAAGCAAGCAATCTGTCAGTGAAAATGAGAGTTAAGTGCCTAATGATGCAGCAACATTCAAATGGAGATGTGATCGTGATTGCCCTTTCTCCCCGGTTGAATGCAGAGAACAGTTAATTCAACCAAATTTTAATCATGCGATTATTGTAATGTTGATGATTTTTCACAAAAGAGACTAAACGAGATAAAATATTGTTTGAGCCTATAATACAAAAACACTACTATAGTTACAGTATGACTACTTTTTTTTTGCAATGTTGATTACAGGTTACTGTGTGGAACTATCGATAAAAAGAAAAACGTTATATCATCATGCAGATTTTTCTGTGAAAACGTCAAAGCAACACTCAGTCAAATATAATTTTTAAAAAAGCAGAGCGAAACATTAAAAACAACACAATCATTGAATTCAAACCAGATACAAATGAACGTAGTGATGCCTTGATGAAATCTTCTTTAGAGAGATAGTCTTATTGCAACCATATTAAGATTATTGCAACATGGTCATAAGTCAGTAAGCTGTCATCATCTTTATCTGGTCTCTACCAATCACCCACCTACCTTTCCCCACACCTGTTCTCACCTGTCACCTGCCAGCTAAATTGTGGGGCCATTTTCTTTCCATATCTCTATTCCTTGCCATAGATGCTGACCTGCTAGTACCTCCAGCATTTTGTGTGTATTCTGTTGGATTGTTATTACCCGCCTGATAAATCAGACAGAACAACTGTTTAATATCTATACTAAAGAAGGTATAAAAACAGAAAGGGTATTTGATTATGGTAAACTCTCTAATTAAATATTATGCCTGTCCCATTATCTTGAACTTTGCTTGTGAATTACCTAATTAAAAAAATTAATAACTCATGTTTTCTTTTGTTTGAAGAGGATCATATAGCTTTGTGAAGCGAGTTGTGAATAAAGAGAATGGAATGCAGTGTGCAGCTAAGTTTGTTACACTCAGAAGAAGTATCCAGGCTTATGAAGAGCGTGGAATTTTATCGAAACTTAATCATACAAGGATTGCCTGCCTACTTGAAGTTTTTGAAACCAAAAGAACACTTGTGTTAGTGCTGGAAATGTATCCTTTCTGTGTGTTTTGTTTGATTACTTGTTTCCCTGTTTAGATTCAAGAACGTTGAACACAGGACTGGACACTTTGGCCCACCATTGTTTTATTTTAATCCCACTTCATTTTGTCTGTATATATTTATTTATTGAGATACAATGCCAAGTAGGCCCTTCCGACCCATCAGCCCACGCCGCCTAGCAACCCCCAATTTAACCCTAACCTAATCATGGGACAATTTACCTGCTAACTGATTCGTCTTTGAACTGTGGGAGGAAACCCACGTGGTCACAGGGAAAACATACAAACTCCTTACAGACAGCGGCAGGAATTGAACCCAGGTCACTGGTACTGTAAAGTGTAGTGCTAACCAGTAAGCTACTATGCCACCCAATAATATATATTCCTGATAAAACACTAGTTGCAATATAGCTCTGTAATATTGTGGGTTTTCTTAACTCATCTTTAGAACTAAGATTCACTATTGTTCATTTACTCACTTAACCACAGAGCATCAAGGGAGCACAGTAGTTTATCGTGTCATAAATTTAGAAAGTGCTGGAGGTATTCAAAATGCCAGGCAGCAACTGCGGAGAAAGAAACATCAATGGGGAGACAAGCAGCACACACAAAATGCTGGTGGAACACCGCAGGCCAGGCAGCATCTAAAGGGAAAAGCACTGTTGACGTTTTGGGCCGAGACCTTTCGTCAGGACTAACTGAAAGGAAAGATAGTAAGAGATTTGAAAGTTAGTCCTGACGAAGGGTCTTGGCCCAAAACGTCAATAGTGCTTCTATAGATGCTGCCTGGCTTGCTGTGTTCCACCAGCATTTTGTGTGTTTTGCTTGAATTTCCAGCATCTGCAGATTTCCTTGTGTTTGCTTTTGAAATTCACTACTGCGTGACTTTCAAATCTCTTAATAGCTTTCCTTTCAGTTAGTCCTGACGGAGGGTCTCGGCCCGAAACGTCGACAGTGCTTCTATAGATGCTGCCTGGCCTGCTGTGTTCCACCAGCATTTTGTGTGTGTTGCTTGAATTTCCAGCATCTGCAGATTTCCTCGTGTTTGCTTGATCAATGGAGAGACAACTGTTTTTCTATACAGAGCCAGGGTTGATTTTCAATGAAAGAAAAATATTCACATTCTTGATGCTTCGTAAGGAAAATACTGTTAGAACACAAATCCTGTCACACAAAGGGCAAAATCCAGAATAGAAATGAGCCAATTATTAAAAAGATGATGATGCTGTACCTATTTGTCCTTTCAGTTATATCATGGCTGATTGATACTTCTACTGCACTAACTTCCTTGGTTCTGCCATCACTCCAATTAACATACATCAAGTAGTGACAAACAGCTAGTAGCTTCTGCAGCTGACATATTTTGTTTCAAAAGCAAGTGAAAGTAAATTTCCATGACAATACCTCTCAATAGCAGGTTAAAAGTTTTCAGGAGTAGTTTCATCCCCTTGATAACTTTTTTCAAGGTAAAATAACATGCCCATTGGAAAACAAATGCATTTTGTTTGGTTGTGTCCTCTTTATCCTGAACAATGCAACAGGTGCTCAAATGAAGGATTGCTGGATCGCCTGTTCAAAAAGAACATTGTTGCAGAAGCTGAGGTAAGATTTACTTTTACATGAACATTTTTTACTAATTATCATCGTATTACTTTTTATTAAATCATTAACATGACAGTAGAAGGATAGAAAGAACAGGGCAACAGAAGGGCAGGCAATTTGGCATACAATGCTGTGCCAAACTAATTAAGCTAATGACACTTAACCATTTCAGCAAGCAGGTGTGTTTGTTCGTGTGCTTTCTCTCTCTCTCTCTCTCTCTCTCTCTCTCTCCTCCCCTCTCTCTCCCCCTCTCTCTCCTTCTCTCTCCCTCTCTCCCTCTCTCTCTCTCTCTCCCTCCCTCTCCCTCTCTCCCTCTCTCCCCCCTCCCTCTCTCTCTCTCTTTCTT
The DNA here is from genome assembly GCF_030144855.1 of Hypanus sabinus. Classification (NCBI taxonomy): domain Eukaryota; kingdom Metazoa; phylum Chordata; class Chondrichthyes; order Myliobatiformes; family Dasyatidae; genus Hypanus; species Hypanus sabinus. The sequence continues at coordinate 16,317,284 of NC_082711.1, forward strand.
TCTTCCCCCCTCTCTCCCTCTCTCTCTCTCTCCCCCACCCCTTCAGCTCTGTACCAAACTATTATTTTGCCTGGTCCCATCGACCTGCACCTGGACCATAGCCCTCCATACCCCTCCCATCCATGTACCTATCCAAACTTCTCTTAAATGCTGAAGCTGGACCTGCATCTACCACTTCCACTGGCAGCTTGTTCTACACTCTGACCACCCACGAAGTAAAGATGGTCCTCCTCATGTTCCCTTTAATTTGAACTCATCTTTCAGAGCGTGGAAGATTTTACTTACTTCTCCAAATTCGTTCTTACCAGAGATGGGAATTTGTGAACTGCCAATTTAATAGATTTAATGTAAAAGACATATTCCAGAATCGCATTCAGTGATTGATCATATTTTAGTAGCTATATTTTTAATTTGGTTCAACTGGAGTCAATGCCATTGGCCATAAATAACCACAAAAAAGGTTACATAAAGAAATAAGTCATCTTTAATCCATTAGTTACTTAAAGCTAAGAGATACTAACATCTGTTCTTGAGGGCAGTGCAGTTGACGTAGAATTCATTGAAGCCTTTGACAAGCTTCACATACAAGACTGGGCACACAGATTTTGAGTTTTGGTAAATTGGATCCAAAACTGATTGGTAATGAGAGTCAGAGGATGATGTTGGAGGGTTGGTTTGTGATTGGAAGGCTATAAACCGTGGTGTACATTAGGCGTCAGTATTGGGATCCTTACTATTTGTTATATACACTAGATTAATTATTTGGATGTGAATGTGAAAGTATGAACAATAAATTTGCAGATGATATGAAAGTTAATAATGTGGATAGTGAAGGAGGTAATCTTGGGTTGCAGAATGATACTGATAAAATGGGCAGTGTGCTGCCATATCCATTTGAATCCTAATAAGCATAAAAATGAAATATTCTTTTTAGCCCAAAGAAGATAAAGACATGCACAATGAATGCTAGCACCACAAAACATGGGAGCAGAATTAAGCTCATTATCCCTCTCAACCCCATTCTCCTGTCTTCTCCCCGTAACCTTACTAATCAAGAACATCTGCTTTGGCCTCCATGGCACATGGCAATAAATTACACATATTTACCACCCAATGGACTCAGCGATTAGAAAATCACCTTCCTCGAACTCTGTACTTCTAGGGTTGGTGTGACTGGCTCTCACCAAAACCAGGAAGTTGGGATATCTCAACCACCTGAACTCCAATCTGTGCAAATACTGTGTAAGTACTGCCCCAATGCAATTACCTGTTGGCAAGAAACAACAGATCACAACCTGCATACAATCATAAAATAAGTTTATTTACAAACTTCAGCTTTACTGAACAGTTAGTAGAAAAAAAATAAAAGGGCCCATTACAGTTAACCCAGTCCAAATGTGCACATAAATTGGAGCTCATCTGAAGTTGTCTTTAACTCCCATGCTGGACCCATGGACTGTATAAAATCACACACCACTTTCCAAATGTCATTCAAAATTTATCTCAAACAAATGGGCTACCACATGGGAGTATTGGTCCTTCCTTCTTGAAGCCATTCATCTTCTCACCACTGGCTCAACCTGCAAGTTAACCTTTAGGGTGTTCTGCACAAGGACTCCCAAGTCCCTTTGCATCTCAGATTTTTGGACTTTCTCCCTGTTTAGAAAATAGTCTACACATATATTTCTACTACTAAAGTGCATAAAAGTGCATTTTCCAACATTATATTTCATTTGCCACTTTCTTGCCTATTCTCCTAATTTGTCTAATTCCTTCTGCATCCTAACTTTCCTGTAATTACCATGGGTCTTAACTTGGTAAGCAGCTTTGTGTATGGTACCTTATCAAAGGCCTCTGAAAGTCCAAATATACAACATCCACTGCATCCCCTTTATCTATCCTACTTTTAATCTCCTCAATGAATTCCAACAGATTTGTCAGGCAGAATTTTCCCTGAAAGAAACAATGCTGACTTTGTACTATCTTGTCCTGTGTGACCAAGTACTCCATCATCTCATCCTTAACAATTGACTCTTAACATCTTCCTGAACACTGAGCTCAGGCCAACTAGTCTATAACTTCCTTTCTGCTGCCTTCTGCTTTTCTTAAAGAGTGGAATGACATTTGCAATTTTCCAATCCTTTGGCACCATGTCAGAGTCCAATGATTTCTGAAAGATCATTTCTAATGCTGCCACAATCTCTAATGCTACCTCTTTCAGAACCCTAGGGTGCAGCTTATTTGGTCCGGGTAACTTATGTACTTTTAGGTCTTTCAGCTTTTTGAGCTTTTTAATAGTAACTGCACCCATTTCTCTTCCTTCACACACTACGACATCTGGCACACTGCTAGTGTCTTTCACGGTGAAGACTGTTGCAAAATACTCATTTAGTTCATCTGCCATCTCCTTGTCCTCTATTATTATTTCTCCTGCCTCATTTTCTAGCGGTCCTATATCCACTCTCATCTCTCTTTTATTTTTACATACTTGAAAAAGCTTTTACTATCCACTTTGATATTATTTGCTAACTTGATCTTTTTCCCTTCTAGTTATTCTTTTAGTTGCTCTCTGTAGGTTTTTAAAAACTTCCCAATCCTCTATCTTCCCACTAATTTTTGCTTTGTTGTATGCTGTCTCTTTTGTTTTTACTTTAGCTTTGACTTCCCTTGTCAGCCACGGTTGTCATTTGAGTATTTCTTCACCTTTGGAATACACATGTCCTACACCTTCCACATTTTTCCCAGAAACACATGCCATTGCTGCTCTGCTAACATCCCTGCCAGCAGCTCCTTCTAATTTACTCTGGCCAACTCCTCTCTCATACCACTGTAATTTCCCTTACTCCACTGAAATACTGCTACACTGGACTTTATTTTTTCCCTATTGAATTTCAAATTGAACTTATTCATTTTATAATAATTGGTTCCTAAGGGTTCTTTTACCTTAAGCTCCCCAGCCACCTCTGGTTCATTACATAACACCCAATCCAGTATAGCTGATCCCCTACTAGGCTCAAAGACAAACTGCTCTAAAAAGCCATCTCTTAGGCATTCAACAAACTCACACTCTTGAGATCCATTACCAACCTGATTTCCCCAATCGACCCACATGTTAAAATCTCCCATGACTATCATAACAATGCCCTTTTGATACACCTTATCTATTTCCTGTTGAAATCTGTGGTCTACCTCCCAGCCACTGTTGGAATCCTGTATATAACTGCCATCGAGGTCCTTTTACCCTTGCAGTTTCTTAACTCAACCCATAAGGACTCAACATCTTCTGATCCTATGTCACATCTTTCTACTGATTTGATGCCATTCTTTACCAGTAGAGCCACATCTCCCCCTCTGCCTACCTTCCAATAACGATATAACCATATAACAATTACAGCATGGAAACAGGCCATCTCGGCCCTTTTAGTCTGTTCCGAACACTTACTCTCACCTAGTCCCACCGACCTGCACTTAGCCCATAACCCTCCATTCCTTTCCTGTCCATATATCTATCCAATTTTACTTTAAATGACAATACTGAACCTGCCTCTACCACTTCAACTGGAAGCTCCTTCCACACAGCTACCACTCTCTGAGTAAAGAAGTTCCCCCTCGTGTTACCCCTAAACTTTTGCCCCTTAACTCTCAACTCATGTCCTCTTGTTTGAATCTCCCCTACTCTCAATTGAAAAAACCTATCCATGTCAACTCTATCTATCCCCCTCATAATTTTAAATACCTCTATCAAGTCCCGCCTCAACCTTCTATGCTCCAAAGAATAAAGACCTAACTTGTTCAACCTTTCCCTGTAACTTAGGTGCTGAAACCCAGGTAACATTCTAGTAAATCTCCTCTGTACTCTCTCTATTTTGTTGACATCTTTCCTATAATTCGGTAACCAGAACTGTACACAATACTCCAAATTTGGCCTCACCAATGCCTTGTACAATTTTAACATTGCATCTCAACTCCTATACTCAATGCTCTGATTTATAAAGGCCAGCATACCAAAAGCTTTCTTCACCACCCTATCCACATGAGATTCCACCTTCAGGGAACTATACACCATTATTCCTAGATCACTCTGTTCTACTGCATTCGTCAATGCCCTACCATTTACCATGTATGTCCTATTTGGATTATTCCTACCAAAATGTAGCACCTCACACTTATCAGCATTAAACTCCATCTGCCATCGTTCAGCCCACTCTTCTAACTGGCCTAAATCTCTCTGCAAGCTTTGAAAATCGACTTCATTATCCACAACACCACCTATCTTAGTATCATCTGCATACTTACTAATCCAATTTACCACCCCATCATCCAGATCATTAATGTATATGACAAACAACATTGGACCCAGTACAGATCCCTGAGGCACACCACTAGTCACCGGCCTCCAACCGGACAAACAGATATCCACCACTACTCTCTGGCATTTCCCATCCAGCCACTGTTGAATCCATTTTACTACTTCAATATTATCCCTCTGATACAACGTATAACATTCAGCTCCCAACCACAACCATCCTTCAGCCATAATTCAGTGACGGCTACAACATCAGTCCTCTTTGCCCAGCTTTCTCTGGAACCTTCACCCAATTCCACCATCCTGATTGGCTGACAACATAGCCCCTTACCTTTAACTCAAATCCAAACATGCTAAAAGCGGAACATACTGCTATTACAGAAAAGGAAATGCCTACAGCATAGCAGTAAAAATCTTAACCAGGGTATTACACTGAGAACTTAGTACAGAAGTGGATAGAAAAGGTGCAAAGAAGGCACGTGTAATATTTGGCTTCATTAGCTAGATCAGAGAATATAAGAGCAAAGATATGAGAATGATTCCAGGAATGAAAGGATTACCATATGAGGAATGTCTGGCAGCTCTTGGGCTGTATTCTCTAGAGTTCAGGAGAATGAAGGGAGAACTCGTAGAAACATTCCAAATGTTAAAAGGCCCAAACAAATTAGATATGGCAGTTATTTCCCACGGTAGTGGGTTCTAGGATAAAAGGGCACAACGTGAGGATTGAAGGATGTCCTTTTAGAAATGAGGTGTGGAGAAATTACTTTAGTCAGAGGGTGGTCAATCTGTGGAATTTGTTGCTACGAGCAGCTGTGGAGGCCAAGTCATTGGGTGTATTTAAGGCAGAGATAGACAGGTTCTTGATTAGCCAGGGCATCAAAGGGTATGGGGTGAAGGTAGGGGAGTGGGGATGACTGGAAGAATTGGATCAGCCCATGATTGAATGGCAGAGCACACCCAATGGGCTGAATGGCCTACTTCTGTTACTATATCTTATGGTCTTATATTATGGTATATTTTTTTTGGCCACAACTGGAATACTGTGCTGTTCACAGTAAAATAATGTAATTTTACTGGAGAGGGTGTAGAGGAAATTCACCAGGATGTTCTCTGGAATGGAACATTTCATGTATGAGGAGAATCCAGATGGACTAAGTATGTTTTTTGAAAATAGGAAGCTGAATGAGAGAGCCTAGTTGAGGTAAACAAAATTATGAGGGCATATTAGGAGAGATGTAAGAATTGTATTCAGATGTGTATAAACCCAGAGGGCATACATTTAAAGTATGCAGTAAATGATTTTTTGTTGACTTGACGACTCTTTCTCCCAGAAGTTCATTGGAATCTGGAGTACACTGCCTCAGATCCACAATATTTAAGAAGCAACACATAAATCACCAATGCATAGACCAAATGCTTGAAAATGGAATTACAAAGTAGTATAGATAGATTAATAGCCAGATTAGTCATGAGTGGGCTGAAGGACCTGTTTCTGTGCTGAATGAGTCTATAACTCTCTAACAGAGATCAAGTTTTAATTTATAATTACCTTCATATTATATTGTTTTGTCTAGGTTAGAAACTATATCCAGCAGATTTTGGAAGGGCTCCATTATCTCCATGACAACAACATTCTTCATCTTGACATAAAGGTAAGATTCTTCCTTTCAAACTTACCAAAGCTACTTATACTACAGCTCAAGATTTTTGTAGAGTGTCCATTTTCTTTATTTGTGCAATAGCTGCCTGAGCTGTATCAATTATTCCATGGCTTAGCTACACGTAGTTGTCTGGCAGTGCAAATGGTGGGGAAAGCGGGTATAGCAGAGAGGAATTTTAAGCATTTGCCTAAAACAAACACAAAGTTAGTGCTACATACCTCTTACCAACCTGAAGCCATCCATAGATGGCCTGGAGTGAAGTTAACAGGCAATTCAACAAACAAGGGCTAAATATCTAAAGCCTCCAAAAACAAGCCAGATTCCAGTTTCAGAACATAATAAAAATCTGAATGAAGGGTTTTGGCTGGAAATGTTGACTGTTTATTCATTTCCATAGATGCTGCCTGACCTGCTGAGTTCCTCCAGCATTTTGTGTGTGTGTTGCTCTGGTTTTCCAGCATCTGCAGAATCTCTTGTGTTTATAATAAAACTCTTTGCCTGTTTCATTCACTTGAAGTTACTAAAGCCAATTCACTGGCATACAGTACAAGCATTCTCACTGTTTTTGCTGTACACTCTTGTGTCACAAGAAACAGAGTTTACAAGCCACAAATTGTCTCCTTAAAGTACCGACATTGCCACTTAAAGATGTAATCAGGCTTGTATTTTTTTAAGTGTGGATTGAGTGGTTTTTTAATTCAGTGTTAACTCTGATATTTTAGAAAGTACATTTTTATATGCTTGAAATGAAACAAAGTGTTGGAAACACTCACTAGGTCAGCCAGCACCTGTGGAAAAGAACGTTTCAGGACTGATAAAAGTTCTTCAATTAGAGATATTAACACTATTTCTCCTTCCACAGATGCTGCCTTATTTCTGAATAATTCTGGCATTTCTGGTTTTATTTCAGTTTTCAACTACTGCATTGAAAACTGAAGGTGTGAAGGAAATACTGAGCAGGTTTGGCTGTACTAGTGGGAAAAGAACCAAAGATAAAATTTGAGCAGAGCTGAACCAGGTCTTTGACCTGAAACATTAACTCTGTGGCCTGACCTGCTGATGGTATCTGGAATAAGCTGTTTTATTATTCATGTTATTTTACCTGTCAGGGTGTCACCAGTTTTTTATACCCATTTTTTAAATTTTGTTTTTACTTGGAGATACAGTATGGTAACAGGCCCTTACCATGCTGCCCAATTACCCCCATGTGACTAATTGATCTACAGCCCCAAACGTCTTTGGAATATTGAAGGAAACTGGAGGAAATGTACATGGGTTACTGGCGCTGGTATACTAACTGCTGTGCTACCATGCTGACCCTAAATTATCAGTTACTCCCAAGCATTGTTCATAACTTCAGCTGCCGAAGTGGGATTTGAACTTCTCTCTCTGGATGCTGCCTTCTGCCTGCTAGCCAGGTAACTTAACCACTATACTAACCAACTATGTTTAATTTCATAAGTCCTGATGAAGGGTCTCAGACCAAAATATCGACTATTCACTCTTTTCCATAGATGCTGCCTGGCCTCCTGAGTTCCTCCAGCATTTTATGTAGTTCGCATCTGCAGAATTTCTCTTGTTTATGTTTCATTTTATTTGGTTTGTTTATTCCCAGGGTAAATCTGAAACCAATTCCTTTTCCTTTTATAGCAGTCGGTCTTTTATAAGTTAGGTGTTTCTATAGGATTGTTTCTTGATTTATCTTAGCATTTCATTCCTTCCCCTCTACAGCTGCTGTTCAGCTTGCAGATTGTTTATTGATCTCTGTTTTAGTGTATTGGTCTAAAACTTTAACTGCCTTTGGCCTCATGTGACACCATGGAAAGTTTTAAATGCTGAATTCACTATGAATGTGCTTGGTATTTATGTCATGCCACCATTCCATAAAATTGGAACAGGCCTAAGTCGTGCACCTTGGTAAAGTTGCCACTCATTTGAAACTGATTACAAGAGTCAGGTGCCCTTCGGATAACATGATGAAATATGTATATAGCCAATTACAATACAGCTAAAGCCAATTGTATAGGGGAAGGAAAGTGACAAACACTGGGTTCTCCATTCTGATTGTTATTATCCTTCAATCATCAGACTCCTGAACCAGCATGGACACCTTCACTTACTAACCTCACTTTTAAGAAATCTACAACTCATGTTCTTGATATTATTTATTATATTATATTATCAATATTATTGCTTGTTTCCTTTTGTATTTGAACAATTTATCAGTGTTTATGTGTCGTTTTCAGTATTTCTGTTATAATTCCCTGTTCTACTGTGAATATGTACAAGAAAAGATATCTTGAGATGAAAGCTATCTCAAGATAGCATTAGTTCCACAAGATATGTACCTTGATAATTAATAAATTTACCTTACTCTTAAAAAATCGATTGTAGAGAAATGCCTTGCATGCAGTGAATAATTGATTGAAGATTGATTTACAATGTATTTTTTCCTTTCTTTAATTAGCCTGCTAACATTCTAATGGTACACCCAGAAAAAGACGATATTAAGATTTGTGATTTTGGATTTGCACAAGAACTCACACGGGACAAGCTGCAGTTTAGCAAATATGGCTGCCCAGAGTTTGTTGCCCCAGAAATTGTTTCGCAGGATCCAATTTCAACAGCCACTGACATATGGTAAGGTAGTGTTGTAATAGCAAGAGATGAATATAGAGTGTATTAGACATCTTTAACTA